>NW_016816114.1:99603-134488 GCF_001698545.2 Rhinopithecus bieti
CGGCCTTTTTTTTTTTAAGACAGAGACTCGCTCGACAAGTCACCTAGGCTGGAGTGCAGTGGTGTGATCTCGGCTCACTGCAACCTCCACTTCCTGGGTTCAAGCGATTCTCCTGCTTCAGCCTCCCAAGTAGCTGGGATTACAGGCGCCCGCCACCATGCCCAGCTAATTTTTGTATTTTTAGTAGAGACGGAGTTTCACCATATTGGCCAGGCTGGTCTCAAACTTCTGACCTCAGGTGATCCACCCACCTTGGCCTCCCAAAGTGCTGGGATTACAGGCATGAGCCACCACATCTGGCCGCAAATTTGTTTATGAAGTTGATAGTCACATTTCAAAGCGCCTTCCTTCCAACTTTGCTTACGTAGCTTTGGTTTTTAATGAAGAAAGCATTGACATTTCAGGGTCTCACCATCAGTGACAGACTGTGATGCTCAGGTGGGAAGATAATTCACACCAGACACAGAGACTCAAACCAAATATTCCAAAAATGGCAAGAGCAGGACATGACCATGAGATGGGGCAAAGGCAGTAGCTAGGTAAGAGTCAAAGGAAACAGATCCTATTTACTGTCAGATTTAATATTTTAAGTCCTTCATGTTTAATATTTACGTGATTAACCTTTGATCCTTTCTCACCAGACCCTTGGCTCCATAAGGTTAATGATTCAAAAAGCTTTCAGATCTTTCATCTCACACCCTACGTGGTATGCAGAACACAAAACCCCAGCACTGTGTTTAGTGCTTTCCTCAGACGTAGGTCACTGAGGACGTTGCCCTGCACTTTGAGCTTCAAGGGTCATCAGCAGACCTCCCTCCAGGCAAAGAATCCATAGGGTCAAGGTGGGCGTGTGCACTCAAGCCCCATTCTCCCCTTCTAGAACCAGCTCTGAGAAGCCTTCTACAGGCGGCTCAAGCCTCTTCCAGGGCCACGTGTTCTCTTCTCTGGCCTCCCCTCTGAGGATGGACTGCACTACGGGTGTGTGTGACCATAGGTTTTAGGTCTGGCTGAGGGTCACTGTTTTTGAGCAAGGTTAACAGGCAGAGCTTGGGTATTTATACACACGCACACGAAGCCCTTCATGGTGCAGCACAGAGTTTGTGGGTGGGAAGACAAAGGCAGCAGGTCCTGAGCTGGGTGTCTCAGTTTGTACTTCTGCCCTCAAACGTTACACAGGCCTTCTGATTGCCATGATTATAGAGATTCCTCTCCTAGAACAAGTCACTGATACTCCTACTTCATGCTAATAGCAAAAGACTCGAAAAGTCCGGGATTTGGAACAAGATTAAAGGAGCAAAAAGAGAAGCACGTCACTTGCCTCAGCTTCGATCTCATCGTACAGGAACTGCTTTTTAAACTTGGTCAGAGCATAGTAGGCGCTGTCGTTGTACAGATCCAAAGGGTAGAGGACATACCTGGAGAGGGAAAAACACAGCCAGCCGCTTACTAATGACTTCCCTTAAGGAAGACAGTTTTATACTTGCTTGGGAAATAGAAACAAGTTCAGAGTTAGGAAAAGACCATCTTTCAGCCCTCTCTGATGTTCCCAGAGCCTCCACCGCTTAGGAGCAACTTACTTTACAGTCAGCCCAAAGAAATAAGTAGTCCAAGATGCAAATAAAACCAGGACTTGTAAACATGTATCTGGGACTGAAAGACATCAGGTGGCAGTTAAGAATACGAGCTTCTTGCTCCTGAGATTACTCTTTTCTGAGCATAGCTGTTATGGGGCTGACAAAGCATAGGACGGGCAGCTGGCCTGGGAAACTTTAGAATTTATCTGCAAGGCTGAATTAAATGATTCTGTCTGGCTGAGCTTTCCCCGTGATGGGGCACATGGCCTCATTTCTTGTCAACTCAGTGCTTCCTTCTGGAAAGAACGGAGCTCCCTGGTAAACTGCCCTCCACTTGCACCCCAGGAGCCACCTGCTGGCCCGATCCTGCCTCTTACTCCATCATGGAAGGTTCTTTGGTTTCCAGGATATGGTCCGTTAGAATCCAGGGCATGGACATCTCAATGGGGAACTGGATTCGTCGGCCCATGGTTAACTCCAGGAAGAATTCTCGGAACCAGAGCTGGGAGAGGTCGCAACACTGCTGCAGGGCTTCTGAAAGCATAAGGGAATGAGCCTTGGGTTACTCTTAGCACTAAAAGACCTTAGTTCTCATTGTTTTTATTAATTTTCATTGTTATTGTCACTGTGTTAGGTATGTAGCAGGTACTAATATTGATTAGTAGATCCTGCTCTCTTTTACTTAAAGGCAAGCCTAATATCTACTTGGAAAATAGCATTTGTTAAGCTTGAGCGGCAGTGGTTGTGGGCTGGCGGGGGAGAAGAGGAGGCAGTGATGTTTTAGAGCTTTAGATGCCCCTATAGTTCCCATCACTCTTCTACAAAGTCATCCTGAAAACCTGCAACCTAAGCTTGAAAAGTACGCTCATGGCTGGGCGCAGCGGCTCATGCCTATAATACCAGCACTTTGGGAGGCTGAGGCAGGCAGATCACTTGAGGTCAGGAGTTTGAGCCCAGCCTGGCCAACATGGCGAAATCCCGTCTCTACTGAAAATACAAAAAAAAAAAAAAAAAAAAAAAAAAAAAAATTAACAGGGCATAGTGGTGCATGCCTGTAATCCCAGCTACTCAGGAGGCTGAAGCAGAATTGTCTGAACCTGGGTGGCAGAGGTTGCAGTGAGCTGAGATCACACCACTGCACTCCAGCCTGAACCTGGGAAGCAGAGGTTGCAGTGAGCTGAGATAGTGCCACTGCACTCCAACCTGAGCAACAGAGCAAGACGCCGTCTCAAAAAACAAAACAAAACGAACGTGTGTTCATTACGCAAATACAGTGTCAGTGTCAAGATAGACCCCCAAGTGCCCACTTTCAATTGGAATGTGACTCCTTGACTTCTTGTGTGTGTTAATTCTTAGATCCCATACAGTTTAGAGGCTCTGAAGACCCTTCTCGGGCTACTCTCTAATGGATAAGAATACACTGCTTGTTACAGTCATCACTCTCTTCAATCCCAGCAGACATACGAAGACTCACGTCCCTGAGATACTACTCTTCCTCTGCCCTAGACATACATCTTACTAAAAGGAGAGGAAGTGTGAAGAACATAGGACTGGGATGCAGCTCGAGAGCCTCCCCTGCTGGCAGCAGCAAGTGCTACTTAGCGCTCAGCTGTGGCTGAGCAGCAAGTCCAGCATCCATGTGTCTGTATGTGCATATTCTTGTTTTTGATCCCTCTCTACTAAGGACTTTATGACAAATTAGCCACAAGTATCTCCCGGACAAATTTAGCTAGGTCAGAATAGCTGAGTTGAACCTGGCCTTTCCTAGCTCCAAAAGCCCACTGGAAAGTGTGTGTGTTTTTTCCCTGGCAGTGATATGTGCCCCTTAGGGTCAACGATCACATCCCTTTGCCATGCCTGGCTTGGTGGTCTTAGTGGCTCTGAGACCTTCATCCCCTCCCTCCATGCCTTAGCAGGGATGGGATGCAGCTCACCACTGATGTTGAGCAGATGTGTGAAGAAGAAGGACTGTTTGTGAAAGTCCTCTATGGCGAGGACAATGGGTCCGTCGAGGCTGCTCCTCAGGGTCTTCTTGGAGCCGCTTTTGTCTGCAATGAGCGATTCAAGCATGGTCCGCACCATGTACAGCTTGAAAAAGAAGGCAAGATGAGAAGGTCAGAAGCTGGCCCTCTACCCCAGGGGAAAAGGTTGCTTCGTGTTGTATTTATTTATTTATTCTTTTCTGCAGATGTCTGCTCTTAAAAAGCATTGTCCTAAGGAAGCACCAGTTTAGGGTTTGAGAAGTAAATGTGGAACTGTGAAAACCTTCATGGCCAACCCGGGCCCCGTGGCATCCCTGGGCCGGTGGACCTGGCCACGGCAGGTGGCTCCCTGCTCTGCTTGGCCAAGGGTGTGTATATCAGAGGAGAACCTCATTACGTGTCACCTTGGAGTCACTCCCTGTTTTCCCAGAGGGCCACAGATGCCATGGGCGGAGCACTGGACTGGGAGTCAAAAGACCGGGGTTCAAGGCCAGGCACTGCTGCTGATTTGCTGTGTGACCTTAGGCAACAAAGCCCCCACTCTGGGCCTCAGTTGTCTCATGTAACATGAGGGGGTTGGACCAGATGCCTTCTCACACCAGTCCCTTTCAGAACTAACATTCTGAGGAACTGAGAAATGGGATAAGATCAGAACGAACCCCCTCCCACACCTGTTCCTGACCCTCAGCGTTTTGACCCTGAGGCTGAGCAATGGCGCCCCCTTGGTGGCATCAGCTGCACTGCACAGCCTGCTGAAGTCCGGGGTGGAAGGCGGGTTAACATTGGTACTTACACAGGAGGCTACTAGACAATTAACTCCCGCTTACAGGGTGCCTTAAGTGCAAAGGATGCAAGTGCGGTGGGGTGGTTCTCTTTGCTAATCTAGATCTCTCCACATCATTTGTCTGTGAATCTTAGGGCTGGAAGGGGCCTTGAGGAGCCAGGCTAGTCCATTCCTGCTGCCTCCTCGAGAAGGGTACCCAAACCACCCAGCCAGGCGGTGTGATACCAGGGATCGGCAGCCTCTTCGGCCCTGTGTGCCACCAGTGGGGTGAAACAAAGCCCTCGGGGACCACTGGCAGGCCTAAGACACAGATAGGAGAGAAGGAAGAGGGAACGGGAGGGCAGGAGAGACAGGGAAGAGGGAGAGAGAGAAAGAGAGAGAGAGAGAGAGAGAGAGAAAAGCAAGAGGTATTGTATACGGTGGGAAAGCCGCCGCGACTGCCGGGGGCTACCTCTGAGACACTCCAACCTCCCAGCAACCGCGTTCGTCTTCGCTGCCTCTGGAGCTTCCCTGGGATCTTCCCCACCACATGCCTCACACTGATGCGGGCAGGGCAGCCACAGAAACGTGACCCACCATCCCTGCCACAGGGCTTCCTTTGTGGGAAAGCAGCCATGGTGGCCGTCAGTGCCTCAGACAGTCCCCCATCTGCAGGCCTGTTTGGGGGGGCCCGTCTCATCATCCCTAAGAGCCGAGAAGCACTCTTCTCATGACGGCCTCTCAAGTCCTCAAAGGAAGAATCCAAGTCTAATCTGTTGTGCATGCTGTCTGATTGATAGCCAACTCTAACTATCTGAAAACTGGTTTCACCTGTAAGAGGGTAAACTCTTTTCCCATGTACTTTTACTTAACAGAGCATTTAATTCACCAAACCAGTCTCTATCCCAACTATGCAAGATGCCCATGTCTACTGTGTCCTGTAAACCGTACCAGAGCCCTGGGTGGGTGTCAGGAGACCTGGGTTCTTGTCCCACCTCCACCTGGGACTCACCTTGTGACTTGGACAAGTCACTTCCCCTCTCTAGACCTCAGTTTTCCCATCTGCAAGATAGGGGGAGGGCCTAGGTTTCTCTAAGAGCTCTCCCAGCTCTGGTGGTCTAGGAGTCTATTCAACATGTCTGTGCCACCCTAGCATGACCTGGTGGAGGCTGGTGGTAAGGGGGGATTTACTGCTGGTGACCCACCCCTCTCACATTATCTACACAAATCCTCCCTTCCTCACCTCTCCTTTTCTCTCTGCCTGTTAAGACCCCTCCTCCTCCTTTCCAATGTCTTTTGTACCTTGTCTGTCTCCTGCTCACTCATGTCTTAAAACTTACAGAAACACCTGAAAGCCCTGCTCAGTGTCCCCCAGACCTCAATCCTTGATACTACACAGAACTGTTTGCAGACGCTTCCTTGGGGCGTTCTACAACCAGCCAGTGAGATTGATGCAAACTGGCAGAGGGTTGTCAAGCCAAGGGGAATTAAGACGACCCTGCCGAGAACCCACCTCTTCCCTGCCCCAGCCCCCAGCACAGACACAGACACACACACAGGGAGAAGGGTCAGGGGGTGGGCCTCGGACGGTCCATCTCAGGTGACTGAGAGCAGAGAGAGGCTTAAAGGTCATGGGAAGTCAGGCCTCTGAGACCCTTAAACCTGCAATGAGAACCATCTGCTTTTTCCAGTACATCAAAAATACTACCAGAAACTACCTAGCCTTAAGTAGGTAGCAGGGACTTAACGGAGATGCTCGGATTATTGACTTTTTTTCTGTAATGTTATGACTGCTCTGGATAAGCCACGGGCGACCTCTTGCGCAGAAGCTCTGGCTGGCAACTCTGAGTGTTTCCAAATACTAGACTTCCTCTAAGGGGACAAGGGCTTTCAACACTTGCACTTTTGGAAGGATGTGGAACTAAGGGATATTTTGTTAGTAACACAATCTCATCCGAAGTTTTCATTTTGCAGAGAAGATAATCAGAGCTCAGAGAGCTCAAGGTGCTTGCCCAAGATCACACAGCAAGTCAGAGGCAGAACTTTTAGGGGAAAGGGCCAGGGCTTATTAAAGAAGGATAGGATAGATGCGTATAGATTCCACTTTAACCTCCTCCTGCACTTTGGAATCTATACTTCATAGGACTAGAAGATAGCCAGGCAAGGTGGATGTGTTATTATCCCCATTAGCCAGTTTAAACAACTGAGGCACAGAGAGATCTGTAACGTGCCCGAGGTCACACAGGTATCTAGGACTAGAATCCAGGTCTCCTGAATCTTAAGCCAGTGGTCCTCCTTCCTATATCAAAACAAGATGGCAGAATAAGACCAGAGCAGCCGCTCAACCCTGCCCCTCCTGACCAATGGCTCCCAGTCCCACTGCCCACGGCCAGCCATGATGATCTACCATAGCCCGGCTGGCCTCTGAGTCAATGCAGCTGGCCTGTGCCTGGAGCCGCTTACCTGTGTGCTGGACGGCCCCACAGCACGCCGGGGCACCTTGATGTCAAATCCACCTTTGGGGTCCTTCTCCCCTCTCAAGCATGGGTCATTAGGGGGCTCTCGCCCTCCCTCCCAGTCACAGATGGTCTTTCGAATTGCCTGTAGGACACTGGGGAAGGAAGAACTAAGACTCAGACCAGGTTTCACCATGGGAAAAAGACACTACAAGCTTGTGTGTCTAGGGCCCATGGTGTCCCAGGACCACCCACATTTGAATTCTTGGGGTGTCTGTAAAGCATGCTCATTTCTGCCCCCATTCCAAAACTCTGGTTTAACAGATTTAAGGTACGGTCTAGGAATCTGTGCTTAAACAAGTGTCCTACATGGTTCTGATGTCCAAGGGATGTCTGAGAACTCAGCTCTGAGCCCATCAAGTGAGACAGAACTTGTGTGAGGCAAGATGTCTATTTTTCCTTTCTGGTTATCGGGGAGTCTCATTGGTCTTATGAAATCTGTGTGTGCTTAGTTTTCATAATAGCTTAGATGTACTGCATACCTACTCCATGCTACATGTGCTTAGGTCTATCTGTGGACCTTCTCATTTCATCATCCCAGCAGGCAGCAGGTGGCATTATAATCCCCATTTTACAAATGAGGAAAACTGAGGTTTGGAGAAGGTCAGTAACTTTACCAAGTTCACACAGCTAGATAGCAGTGGATATGGACTTCCAGAGATGAAGGCTTAATTCATCCCAAATGCCCAATCTCCTAAAGAACCCTTTAGAGCTTGTTGGAAGAACCCGTGTGTGTTCAGTGGCTGAGCCAGGACATCCTCTCTGAAGGGTATCTGGCATCTTATGTCTGATATGCTCCTGAAGGTATCTGAAAACCCACCTGATGAGGACGTTCTTCTTCTTCCGTACCGCCTGCCGCAGGGGCTCGCGCAGCGTCACCTGGGCGAAGTCCTGCAATGCCGCATAGATGGTGTTCCTGATGGCCTGGTTGAAGACACTCTCCATCCTGCCCATGAGCACCTGCAGGCCTTTGATCATGGCGATCACCTGGGCAGGAACAGGCCAAGGGTCAGGTTCACCATGTCCAGCACACCAGCTCTCTACTACCCATCATCACCTCGCCAGGGGAGGCGGGGAATGATATCCAGAGGCATAAGGCCAGTGCTACTCAAAGTGCCAGTGCATGGCTAGGTAGGAGACATGTGCTAGAATGTACGTACATCAGCACTTAGCTTCATTCATTGAGAAAGTCTTGCTACAAAACACAAATGTCAGCTCAACTAACAGCATTCTTCGCAATGCAACTGATTTTCATCCTGGCATGAGCTCCTGATTTTGTTGCTCGCTGCTGACAAATGGCAGCTGGCCCATGGGCCACCATTTGAGCAGTTTGAGAAGTGCCCTGGCTTTTGAAGGCCCCTCCATAGACCAGGCACCCACAGACAACATCAAATAGAACTTTTTTAACATAAAATTTTCTAAAGAAGTTTTACAACCTTTGTTTTTAAAACCATTTGGCCAGTTACTGCTTGAGTTTATAAGACCAAAATTTCTCCTGCAGAAGTCATGGGGGAGACTGCCTCTACTCCTCTATTTCCCTTCTCCTTACCCTAACTCACTGAATCTGTTTGGAGAGATTGGGATTCAGGCGTGCGTGATGAGAGAAGCCTGGCTTGACCTTGGCTCGCTCTTTTGGGACCTGCCTGCCTGCAAGTATGTGACCTCCCTTCTAGGTTTCTGGCCACTTCTTGCAGTGACCATCCCCTGCCCACCCCGAGGAAGGGAAGCGTGTATCTATGCAGCTGCTTTGCCTATTACCCAGTGGCAAGTTTAATGAGATGTAGGAGGCATAGGAAGACTGGTGTGGCATTGGGTGAAAACCACATTATCTAGTCAGCTTTACCAGCAGTAAGTCTGAGCCTTTGACTCCACTGGCCCCTAACATTAATTTCTCAATTGATTCAGAATTCAGAGGCAAAGACATGTGGCAGATCGTCCACCTCACAACTGCCACACAGATCACACCCATAATGGCATGTTTCACCTTCTACACCAGACTGGAAACACATAGGACAGGGCCCAGCTATGCTGTGCATGCCCAACTGCCAGCGTCTGGGCTCATGGTGGGCAGACACATTTTTTGTTGAAAAGGAACAAATAAATGAATGAATGAGCTTAGATCCTAAGCTTGTTTTTTTTTTTTTTTTTTTCCTCTAAAACTTAAAGGAAGAAAAGAACATTTTAGATAGAACTGGTATGAAAACAACTCAGGAGGTGATGGTTTTCAGTGGCACCAACAGTACAACAATTTTGTTGGTGATAAGTTTTGGTGTAGAGAAATAATGGGAGAGAAGCATTAGAGGACTGTTAGATCATAACAGAATCTGGGCTCCTGGCTACAGATGTAACTAGGAGACATCAGGACAAAGGAAGGAGTAGATGATGAAGATGTCTCAGACTAACTCCAAACACAGAGGAGTGGGCAGGCCTGTTGGATCTAAGGGAAAAATCTTTGCAACTCTAGACAAGGCAAAGATTTCTTAGCTGAAACCCCCAAATCACAAACCACCAAATAACTGATAAATTGGACTTCATCAAAATGTAAAACAGCTGCTCTTCAAAAGGCACCCTTACAAAAATGAAAAGGCAAAGTCACTGATGAGAAAAAATATTTGCGACATATATTTGACTAAAGACTTGTAATCTAAAATATGGAACAAATTCTCACAATTCAGTAATAGGAAGACAGAAACCTGATTTTAAAAAAATGGGCAAAAGATCTCAATACTTCACAGAGGAAGACATATGAATGGGATCCAAGACAGGACAGAGGTAAAGGGAATTCTCAAGATAATACATAATGAGGAGACTCTTCGATCAGTGGCTGGGCTGGTCTAGAGAGAAACCCATGCAGACTGGAAAGAAGAGGGCTTGTAGAAGAATGGCTCCAAGAAAAAAAGAATAATACCAAAACTCATCAAATGATGACGGTGATGGACTATTCTGCAAGGAGTTTTACATTTTGTTGGTATGTTTGGGGTTGCCTTTTTGATAGACTCATAGAAGACAAAACAAAAAATAAAGTATTGCTAATTCTATGAAGAACAAAAAGTTGTGCAAGAAAATAAAGGTATTCACATTAGATCATGGGCTCAGTGATGGACAACAGTTACTTGGTTATAATAATAATAAGGTAACTATTGATTTTTACCAAAAAGTGTAAAATTACCAAGATGGGAAGATGGGGGAAGGAAACCAGGTGTGTTGCAGGGACAGGAGGTAGGAAGGAGAGAGCTATATCCTCATTTCCCAAAGTAGAAAATCAATACAAAATGTCATAAATTGAAAAACCAAGAAATAGTCTCGTTAGAACTAGGGAGACAAATACTACAAGGAATCATTTAACAAGTTGAATGGTGTTTCCTATTTGGGGACTCAGATTGGAAAGGCATGGTGCAGGCAGGTTACTACTCTCACTTCATTTTATTTTTAAAGGCCACACTGAACTACTTTTCTTTTTAATTTTTTTAAACATGTTTTATTAATGAGATAAAATGATAAAACCTCTCAATGTATAGCAAAGTAATGACTAGAAGGAAATCGAGTGACATGTTCTTGGTGGTTGTGCTTGGATGACGATATGAGGTTGTGGGAAGGTGAAGGTAGAAGTGGGGTTGGGGTAGCATCTTCTAAATCACGTACAGTGCATATGCATCCCTTTTATTAAGGAAATAAGTGCAAAAATAGTTTTATAAAGTTGCATTTACCCTCTGACTGTCTCACTTTAAATAGGCTTGAGGATGACTTTGTCCTCTAGAGATGACTGCAAAACTTTCTTCCAGGTTGCCCGTTAGTAATGGAAGTGCCAAGGAGTCTGGGGCCACTCAGGACAATGTCAAGTGTGATTATGATTTTTCTGCTTTCTGAAACTATGCCACCGAGCCTCAGTCCTTTAAAGTGAACTTGGAGAGACAACGACTCTAACCTCTTACATTTGTAAGACCCTGTAAGTTTTCAGAGCTCATCTACATTCATTATCGTACCTGACAATTATTGTTTGATTCTCCATAATAACCCTGGGATGGGGCAGGGGAGAGATGATTAGTTCCATTTTACAGATAAGGAATCTGAGGCTCTGAGAGCTGAAGTGACCAGAGGGCCCAGGGCTGGGATCCAGGTCTCTAATTTCTAGATTCATCTCCTGTAGGTTTCAAATGGTCCTCAAAGAAATAGCTGTCACTCACAACCTAGTATAAAGGAGTTTTCCTCCCAAATAGAAACATCATTTTGTAATCAAACAAAACACAATACAAAAAGGTATAAATCAGACAGTCCTGTTTCCAGAAATTACTACTGTTCATGGTTTGGTATACATCATAAATATTTATGTCCTTCAGTTTTCCACAAATATATAAAAGTATATTATATTTTGGTATAAGTGGAATCATTTTATATGCTGTTCTGTTTTTGGTCTAAATGTCTATATTTGGAGTTTCTTTTTTTATATGTTGATAATATGTACTTAGATATATTACATATTTCTTTACATATTTAAAAATATCCACGTTTATGTGTATATGCATATTTATTTCTAGATATATTTTTGCTTCTTCTCTGTATGCATGAAAACTACAGATATGCTGTTCTTTAACTGTTTCTTTTTTAACTTAACAATATGCTGAGCATAGCCTTCCATGTAGGTATATCTTTTTTACTTTTTATTTACTTATTTTTTTTGAGACAGAGTCTCACTCTGTCGCCAAGGCTGGAGTGCAGTGGCACAATCTTGGCTCACTACAGCTTCCACCTCCCGGGTTCAAGCGATTCTCCTGCCTCAGCCTCCCGAGTAGCTGGGATTACAGGTGTGTACCACTATGCCCGGCTAAATTGTTTTTGTATTTTTAGTAGAGATGGGGTTTCACCATGTTGGTCATGCTGGTCTTGAACTCCTGACCTCAATTGATCGACCCATCTCAGTCTCCTGAAGTGCTGGGATTACAGGCGTGAGCCATGGTATATCTTTTTCAGAGACTGCACAGTATGCAATGATATACCTGAGTCTTAACTTATTTACCTGGTTCCATATTGAAGAACATTTAAGTTGCTTCATATATTTTGGTATTATAAACAACACTGTGATAAATATCCATGTACATATATCTCTGCACAGTTGGCTTATTTCCTTGGGATATATTCCCAGAAGAAGAACTTGGCCAAAGGGTATGCACATTAAAAACGAGAGTACATATAATCACATTGCTCTCATAGAAAGCCTATAAAATGTAGACTGACCACTAAAGACATAAGAATGTCTATTTCCTGCAATTTAACCTGCAACAGGCATCACCCAGCTGTCAAATCTCTGCTATTCTGATGGTAAACACTGTGTCCCACCTTTTTCCAATCTGTAGCTCTTGGACCACTGATCACTTTGGACATTTTTCATACCTCTTTTAGCCATTTGTGTTTGTTTCTTCTGTTGGTTTCTTTGTGCCCATTTTCCAGTGGAATGGATGTTTTCTTTGGATTTTAAGAATAGAATGAGTTTCTAATCAATTCTGAGTAACAGAATAACTTCTGACAAATTAATTTAGATGGGACGACAGGGAAGAGCATGCGAATTGGAGCAACCAATGTTGTTTTCTTGCTTAGAACTACTCAGGAACCACCATGAGCTACAGCCTCAGGGACAGAGGGAGATGCAGGGAGTCTGCACCTACCTCAACGAAGGCAAATTTTTCCTCACTGGTGTAATTGTAGCGCGTGGCTCTCTCATATTCTTCTGCGGTGCCAGGACAGTCCTTGTTGCAGAACTTGTCTGTGGGATGAACCAGCTTCCAAGAGTACTGGGGAGAGTGGGAACAAACCAAATGTCCATCAACTGATGAACGGACAAACAGAATGTGGAGGATCCATGCAATGGAATATTACTCAGCTGAAAAAAAGGAATAAAGTACTAATTCACGCTGCAACATGAAAAACCTTGAAAGTATGCAAAATGAAAGAAGCCTGACACAAAAGGCCACGTATCATACGATTTTATTTATGTGAAACAACCAGAATAGGGAAACCTATAGAGGTAGAAAGCAGATTGCTCAGGGCTAGGGAGATGGGAGGGGAGATAACACTTTTTGAAGTGATGAAAATGTTCTAAATTTGACTGTGGCTATACAACTCTGTGGATATACTAAAAACCGATGAACTTACACTTTAAATGGGTAAATGATATGGCATGTGAATTGTAACTCCATAAATCTGTTAAAAGAGAGCGCTAGGGGAGATGGAGGCAGATTCCAAAGAAAGAGAGGTCAGTGTGAGGTCCTCTACCCGGAGACACCTACCACCTCCATGACATGGGCGCTCCACTTGGATAGAAGCTGCAGACCCCGCAGGGCTAAGTCGAAGAGCTCGCGATACTCCTCATCTGACTTCTGGCTGTCCAGCCCTGAGCCCGTCACCACCTGGGGAGCATCAAGTGTCATACTCACGGTCTATGTGCCTGACACTTTTATATATTATCTCATTGATTCCCCCAAGAACACTGCAGGGAAGTGCTATTATTACATCCCCTTGACAGTTAAACTGAGGCTCAGACAAGTGTCTTGCTGAAGGCCACGTGGTTTATAAATCACTGAAGGTTTGGGTTCAGGTGGTGATGCCAGAGCCCCACTCATAACCAACTTGGAGTATCACAGGGCAGCAACTTTCAAACTCTGACTGCACTCACTGTAGGAAGTGCACAGTATATAGTAACTCATGAACATACACCTACATAGAGATATTAAATATATGTATGCAACAGTATGTTTTTCTCTTTTTTCTTTTAGAGACAGGGTCTCACTGTGTTGCCCAGGCTAGTCTCATGGGCTCAAGCAATCCCCCTGCCTCAACCTCCCAAAATGCTGGGATTACAGACGTGAGCCACCCACACCCAGCCTCACCAATATTTTTTACAAAGCAATCTTACTCTTAATATACGGGATTCCTTCTGATTTTCTATTCTATATTTACATAAAAATGCTAATCACAAACACTAAGTTGATTTCACAACTCATCAGACATGACTCACTGATTGAGAGGCAGTGGATAAACATCTATATAATATTCCACAATGGTACAGAATATGTGCGTATGCACAAACATACTCCGTGTGTGTATATATGTACATACACACATATGCATATACAGCCAGTCCTCATTATTGGTGGATTCTGTATTTGTGAATTCTCTTACTGGCTAAAATTTATTTGTAACCCAAAATCAACACTCATGGTGATTTCTCAGTCATTTGCAGACAGGCACCCACTCCCAGCTGAAGTCGGACAAAGTGACTCTGCCTTCTTGTTTCAGCTCTCATACAGTAAACAACTGTCTTTTTTGAAGTCTCCTTAGTGCCACGTCTTCTATATTCTTGTGCTTTTTACTCTAATCGCTCAATTTAAAATGGCCCCCAAGCTTAGGGCAAATGCGCTATATAGTGTTCCTCTGTGCAAGAAAGCTGTAACATGCCTTATGGAAAAAACTAAGCGTTCTAGATAAGCTTTGTTCAGATGTGAGTTATAGTGCTGTTGGTCATGAGCTAATGAATCAACAATAGAGATCACATCAAGTGTCTTTAAACAGAAGCATGTGTAAAACAAGGTTATGTAAGGATCAGTTGATGAAAATGTTGTGACCAGAGGCTCACAGGGCTGTAACTCTGATTTCTTCTTGGAGCAATGATTTAGTATTTGCTACTTCAGAGTTCATGGCCACTTTACAGAACTCCTGTGAATAATGAGAATCAACATGTACAGAGCATATAATTTTAAAAAATATCTTTGGCCAGACTCATTCTTAGACCACATCAAAATGTGAGTAGGAATAAAGAGCTCTGGCTGGGGGCAGTGGCTCATGCCTGTAATCCCAGCACCTGGGGAGGCTGAGGCAGGAGAATCACTTGAGTCCAGGAGTATAAGACCAGCCTGGATAACATAATGAGATCCTGCCTCTATTTTTAAAAACGAAATAACATATTTTTAAAATTTTTTTTAAAGAGCTCTAGCACTCAAAATAAGTTATTCCTGTAACTTCAGTTCAATTGATTGGTACATATGTTTAGAAAGCTAAAGGTCTGGGCTTGACCTTGGTCCCTGTGGGCCACAAGTCTAATGACTACAAGTCATGGTCTAATGGCCATGAGTCCTTGCTTTTGTCAGACTGTCCCCATTTCAGGTACGTTGCTGTGTGATCAAAGGCATCTCCTGAGTTGGGGTTTGTAAAGTAGAGTCACCATGGCTGTTAGCCACATGGTGGAAGCAGTGAGCATACGTGGGTCAGTGCACAGTCACCCACGAGTGCTATGTAATAAAGGAATCTGAGTCAGGGGATCAGTGTTTATCAAACAGCATATTCATGTGTTAGGAGGGTATGTATGGGATGAGAACCAGAAGGATATATACATCCAAATACCAGTCTTCGTTGGTTCTGGGATGGTAGGATTTTATGTGATTTTCTCTCCTTTTGCTTATTTGTGTTCTTTCCTGAGGTTTGTGCACTGATCATGTCTCCATTAAAAAAAAAAAGTTTTTAAAAAAGGAAAAATTAAGCAAAATGTAATTATCAGTATTAGTGGAGATTTTTATGACCTTCATCTGCCCTTAAGTATATTAGTGATTTTTTTTTTACAATGATAATTTATTGCTGTGTAGTTTAAAAACATTTAGGTAATGTTATGAGTATGAGTGTTCTGTTTTCTTGCCATCCAGCATGGTGATGGTTTGCGTCACTTACCATGTACAGGCAGAACTAACCATCACCAGGCCTTTATTATCTGCCATATCTTTTATCCTCTCAATGAACCTTTCAGGATAGATACTGTTATCACCTTCAATTCACAGATGAGGAAACTGAAGCAGAGAGATGTTGAATAACTTGCAAAGGGCAGCAGCACCACCGGAATTCACCCCAGTCTGCTTGGCTCTAAAACCCCTGCTGTTGGCCACTTTACCCTCCTGCCTCCCTCCCTCCTACTCTCCAGTGTTCTGTGGATCCACGTTCTTTCCTGGCTGCTCCTTACCCTTCTGGTCCTGGGCCCATGGGCCTGCTTCCCAGCAGCCTGTGTGCTCACCTCACTGTTGCTATAGCGAGCAAGCTCGGAGATGAAGCGGATATGGTCATCCCGGATCTGAACCATCTGCTCACAGATATTGTACTGGGGGCTGATGCTGCTCTGGGTGCACGTCCACCTGGGTAGAAAATTATGGGGTCGGAGAGGGTCCCAGCCTCAGGCGCCTGGGTGGGACAGGCATTAGCTGCTCCTGGTGCTCAGCCCACATGGCCAACTCCCCTGGGTGACACCAAATGGTATCCCAGCCGCCTCAGCAAGAGAGCCTGCTAAGTCCAACACTGTGGGAGCTTCAGGCCTAGTGGAACAGTCCTTCCTCCTCCTCCTCCTCCTCGGGGCTGGCCTCATCTAGGACCCAACTGTAGGCCTTTCCAGATACCTGGTCCATAATACTTACCAGTAATGTAAGGGAGGGAAGACAGCGTCTCTAGGGCTACAAAGGGGTGGAATCCAAGCACAGAAAAAGCAAGGTGGGCAACCTCCAAAACCAGCCTACCCACTCTGAGAGCACAGACACTCTGCAGTTGAAGCTGGCTTTGGGGGCCCTTTGGGCTGAGATTGCAAAAATCTGAATGTGACTGTGCCTTTTCCAACAGCGCCCTGGCAACATGGAAGCACATGTGGTGGGGAAGCCAGGGTCACTCTGAGACATGGGGGCGGCCCCTCCCTCCACCCACTCCCTCTACCTTTCGCCCCCTTCTCTCCTTCTCTCTCCACTCTCTTTCCTCCTTCCCTCCGCCTCTTTTCCACTCCTTGTGAAAAGATGTCATTAGGAAAACCATCTTAAGTCAGAGAGGAAATGAATGAATGAACATCTTCACTCTCCATGCCCAAGAGAAAAACCACCACCCCCTCTTCTACCCTCAGGTGCTGGTGACCCAGCAGACAGACGAAGCACAAGCACCAGACAAGGCAGAAAAAAGATTCTAGGGAGAATTTAGTATTTCAAAAGGAGCCCTGACATGCCCCTCATAAGAACGGCAGAACAGTGACAGCCTTCCTCAGGCCTCCCTTCAGTATCACTCAGAGAGTTACCTGTGGAGAGGGGAGCACGCAGCCCCTCACACCCCGCCCCAGTCACTGCTCCCAGCCAGCTTCAGCTGGTCGAGAAGTCAGGCAGGGAAAAGTGAGGAATGAGTTCACATTCTCCATTCCCTGCTTTTCCTGCAAAACCCCCTCACGCGCTAGCAGCCAGAGGGTGATGAAGCAACTACACGAGCTTTCCTTTGGACACTCATTTGCAGAGGCTCCAAGCAGATGCAGTTCAAGGACACTCCATTTGTATCTTTTTAAGATGCCAATACACTCACCCTTGACTAAAGGACAGCTGGTTCCCCTCTGTGTGGAAAAGCCACAACTCTGGGTGAGAAGCACACAGGAGGAACCTCCCTAACAGCCTCAGAGACCAAAGGGGCAGCCGAGGTTGGAGCCCCCCAACTTCAGTGAGGCACTGACACCCCAGGTCTTTGTATAGATGACCTAGAATTGTGGTTTATAAAGTGGCTGAAGGTGAGGCTGCCCACCCAATTCACGACTCCACGATGGACTTAGCACACGGTCATCTAACCTGAGAGAATCAGCACGAGGAGGAACAACGCCACCTATCCTCACCGGACCACTGAGGGCTGGCCACTCCTCCAGAGGAGGAGGTGGACTTCTGCTGTCCTGCTGCAAGGACATGCGAGTCACTGCTGGGCTGGACAAGGGGCGTGGCTGTGCTCTGAGCCCTTTTGAACCTGGCAGCAAAGGGTGGATACAAAAGGGCTCAGAGCACCCTCGCGGCTCCCCCTCCGGCCGGCACCTGTATTCTGATTGATGGAATCCACCTGCCCAGGACTCTGGGGAGGGAGGAGGGGCTGAAGTGGCCCCTCGGCTCCCTGCCCGGGCTGGGCATCCTCGCGGGAGCCGAGAGACATTACGGCAGGCACTCACTTGGACTTGTTCTCTTCATAGTGAGCACTGGTCTTAATGTATCTGGCCAGCTCTATCTGCATGTCGCCGAAAAGGGGCACCACCTGCAGCTGCTGCAAAGGAAGCAAACACAGCTCGTGAGATGCTGAGGAGGGGCTGGGGCGGCCGCCTTCGCTGCCACCCCACCGGGGGAGGCAGGCCTCTGTGTATGCCTGGGGGCCGACCCCTAGTTTCTGCTTCCAATGATGCTACCATGTGACTCTGAAGTCAAAAGGAACCCTAGTCACGTACAGGTCCTCCCCTGCCTCCAACCAACTCTATGTTCTAGGCAATGGAGCCCAGAGAGGCAAAGTGACTTGTCCAAGGTCACTCAGCCAACAGCATGGGTGAAGGCCAAGGACTGGATGGACGGCTGCCCAGTGCAGGGTCCTTTCCGCTCCAATCTTCCCTGGCTTAAAACATCCTTGCTGCTATGAATTCTGGGCTAGAAGCAGGTGTCTGAGTGCTGTTAGTCTTCCTGAGAAAGTCTGTACTTGCAAAGCAATTAAAACCATAGTAATACCTAACACCAGAGAGCAAACAACTCCAGACCAAAAACCAAGGCAAATGGCAGGGAGGCTGGTATTTATTGTGTGCTTCTCATGCACTAGGTACTAAGACAAGCACTTTAAAAACAGTATCTCAAGCCATACAAGAGCCCTGTGAAGTCTGTACTATTATCATTCCCATTTCAGAGAAGAAACTGAAGCTTACACAGCTTAAGTGATTTTTCACAAAGTCAGACCAGCTAGAAAAAGCCAGGATTATACAACCCAGGGCTCTGAGTTATCTATGGTAACCCCACTGAATCCTCCAGGGAACCCTACAGAGCCCATACCCTTGGTATTCACATTTTCCAGACTTGGAACTCAGTTTCAGAGTGATTTAGCGACTTTCCCAAAGTCATCCAGCTATTAAGTGGCAGAGCCAGACTTACACCCAGGTCTGCCAAGGGAAAGGTTGTATTCTCTTTCTTCGACCCTCATCTCATTCATGCTGACTTAGGAAGATTTTGCAAGGGTCTCCCAAAATGAGTCCTATTTTCATTTGGGGCAACTCTAGAGAAAAGTAAAAGTTCCACCCTTGAAAACAAGCAAAGCCAAGGCACAGAATTCCTCTTAGTGATTTATGTTCCTTTTCCTTAACCTTGAAGAGTCAGTGGGACTCAGGCCCAATCTAGTGCCCTGCATGTCACACCACTAAGGAGTTTTGCTGTGAATATTAATCTGGGCTTTCCCACATCTGACCTCTCAGGCTTGCTCCATGCCCACAGTGCCCAATGCTAGAATAAATTGAGAACATGGGAAGTTAATTCCAAAGTGTAAGATTCCTTTGCAAAATTCTAAGAGGCTTAGTTTAACTGCAAATTTTTAAAGATCTGGAGCCAAAAGATCAACTCTCAGAGGCACTGAAATAGAGTGAGTATGTGACGGATGTTGCTGAGGCATTCTATCCAGAGGTAAGGGCAAGCTGAGGTGGCCCCTGATGTACCAGGTGAGAGGCTGTGATTCTGCAAATGTAAACCAATTTAAAATCCAGTCTTTAATCATTCTACTTCTGTGAGCTCTGATTTATACTGGAAATTAGAGCAGGTGCTGTCTTCTGGGATGCACCTCGTTAAGTGCCAAGGGACTTCAGGAAAAAAAAAAAAGCAGCATTCAAAAAGAAGCACAGGGCCTCCTCCTAGCCAAATCCCAGCTGAATCCTGAAACTTGGAACTATGTGTGGCTTTCATGCAACAGCCTTCTAGGGCATAAATGCCTCCATCGATGGCAGCTGGAGGCCCTGCTGTTCTATTCTCTCCCTCTTTCTACTCTTGGGATCTTTGGAGCTACAGCTCAATTAAAAAAACCTGACAGTTTTCTGGCTAATTTCATCCCTTTCCCCCAAAGACATCTGAGCTCTGGTAACCTCAGCCCTCTGCCCAGCCCCAGCCCCAGTTGCTGACCTTAAAGAATTTATCAATTTTGCTAAGATTAATTCTCTTCTTGGCATCCAGTTTGTAAATGTTACTGACATTTCCATCCATTAGGTAGAGGCCAAAGCCCATCACCTAGAATGAGAAGGGGGCACAGCATAGAAACTAATCACATCCGCTGGAAAAGTTTAAAAACAAAAAGGTAAGTCTGTATATGTCACACACACACATACACACACACACACACTCCGTAGAGACGCACATTATATTATAAAAACCTATGCATCTTCAAACAAAGGCAGGAAATAGAAGTCTAATTTCAACAAGAAATTCAGTGTATTACTATGGCAGCTACTTCTTCAGCCCTTACTATGGGCCTGAGTCTGTGCTCAGAGCGTTAATAAGCATTATTTTCTCAAGTCAAGTTCTCTGCAATAACCTTATTCTACAGATGAGGAATCAGAGACACAAGGAGGTTAGACAGCTCGCTAAGGCCACACAGCTAAGCAGCAGAGACAGGAGCTGAACAGAATCTGTTGACAACATTTCTGCATTTAGATCCTGAGAGAAAGGGCTGCTCCTAGCTCCTTGCTGTATCCCAGGGTGTGGCACAACACAGGCATCTGATGAATACTTGAACAGGTAGTGAATGTGAAAGTATCCATCTCTTTCTCCACAGAAAGGACAATGTAAAAGTTTCCAAGGAGCCGCTGGTGACTTTAATTAAAAAAAAAAAAAAACTTCCTGATTTTGCCCTCTGAGTGGGTTGACATTCTTGATTCCAACCCTTCTAACAGTTTCTTGAATGCTGGCTTGTTTTGCTCCTTTTAAAATGTATGCAGAAGGGGGCCTGAGCAGCTGTGTCACTTTCTCACTGACCGTGAGAAAGTCACTTCTCTCTGTGCCTCTGTTTCTCACCTGACATGAACAGGATGCAGCAGGGTACTGCTAGGGTTGCTTCCCCTGTGGGTGCATTTACTGGTTTTTTTTTTTTTTTTTTTTTTTTTGAGATGGTCTCACTCTGTTCCCCCACTACCCCGCCCAAGCTGGAGTGCAGTGATATGATCACGGCTCACTGCAGCCTCAACCTACTGGGCTCAAGCCATTCTCTTACCTCAGCCTCCTGAGAAGCTGTGACTACAGATGCACGCTACCGTTGGCTAATTTTTGTATTTGTCTATAAAGATGGTGTTCCACTGTGTTGTCTCAAACTCCTGGGTTCAAGTGATCCTTCTACCTTGGCCTCCCAAAGCACTAGGATTACAGGCGTGAGCCACTCTGTGGGTACATTTTTGTTCTGCAGAATGAACTTCATCCTTTTCTGCATAAGAGCAGACAGTGCCAGATGGTGGCATCTGAGTTCACTAATACAAACTACCCATGTGGCAAAACCATGTGAAGGCCAGATTGAAGAGGGTGGGGAACAGAGAGGGAAGAAGGCAGGGAAGTCCGAGTGTGGAGGGCCAGAGAATTTGAAACAATTGATGAAACAATTGTGATCACTTTGGCAAAATGTAGCAAAAGCTTGAAGATTTATTTTGTTTTCTAGTATGGAGATTCCTTAAAGAACTAAAAGTAGAATTACCATTTGATCCAGCAATCCTACTACTGGGTGTCTATCCAGAGAAAAAGAAGTTACTGTATGAAAAAGACACTTGCGCACATGTTTATAGCAGCACAATTCACAATTGCAAAAATATGGAACCAACCTAAATGCCCATCAACCAACAAGCAGATAAAGAAAATGTGTTCTATATACACATCATGAAATACTACTAAGCCATAAAAAGGAACAAAATAATGGCATTCACAGCAACCTGTATGGAGTTGGAGGCTATTATTCTAAGTTCAGTAATGCAGGAATTAAAAAACCAAATGTTGTATGTTCTCATTTATAAGTGGGATCTAAGCTACGAGGGTGCCCAGGTATAAGAATGATATAATAGACTTTGGAGAATTGGGGAAAAGGCAGGGAGGTGGGTGAGGGACTACACTTTGGGTGCAGCATACACTGCTTGGGTGACGGGTGCACCAAAATCTCAGAAATTACCAGCAAAGAACTTTTCCATGCAACAAAACACCTGGTTCCCCAAAAACTAATGAAAAAAAAAAAAAAAAAAAGATTTATTCTGTTTTCCCTTTGAGCCAGCAATTCCTCCTCTAGGAAGTTGGCCTTGACAAAAAGCTGTGAACAAAAACGGCTACAAGGGTGTTCAACGAAGTTTAGCAAACAAATATCCAACCACAGGGGATATGTTACATGACAATGTTCCAATACAATGGAATACTTGGCAGTCATTAAACATAACATTGTAGAAATAGCCTTAACGACTTCTGGAAAGGTGACTATGGTATATTATACTACAGGAAAGGAACAGGCTACAAATCATTATGTGCAGTAAGATCTGTATCAATGTTTAAGAAAAAAGAAACATTGTTTTTTAAAAAGGATTTTTAATAAGAAGAAGGTGAGAGGGTAAGCCCAGGCCCCATGGGTGTGGCCTCAGGGGAGTTTTACCTTGAGGAGCATGTGTTTCTCACTGGGGGTCAGGTACATCTTGTTCTCGTAGTAATCCACGCAGATATTGACAATGTCAGCCAGCAGCTCCTCATAGCCTGGGATCACTTCCAGTTGCTGGTGGAGACACTGAACAGCAGCGCCACCCTCAGGTTAGGCAGTGCATGTATCCTGTGCCCTCACCTGCACCCCTGCAGAAGGCCCACAGCTGCCAGGTGTGGTCCCCACTGATGGCCAGGAATCACAGCTCCAGGGAGGGCAGCCTGCATGCCAGCTGGCACCTGATGCCTGAATCCTCTCCTCGATGTCCCCACAGTACTCCTGCACACCTCCCATGGCAAGGAACTCATCCCCCTATTTAATTCCCAGGCAGTTCTGATGGTTAGAAAGTGCTTTCCTGGCCTGAGCTAAAAAGCAGCTCAGTTTTACAGCAATAGGCTTCTTGTCATTTCAGCTCAGCTTGGAGGACGTGGGTTTATCTAGGATGTCTTCTCAGACAATGGCAGCAAAACCCCACCCGGGGGAGGAGAGCTGGCAGTGGGGAGTGGGGCAGGTGTCTCCCTCCCGGCAGGACACAGCAGTAGAAAAACATCTATTAGAGAAGGGTCTGAGGTCCCCACTCCAGGCCCTTTCTCTCCAAAGGGACCAACCAGGACCCTGCAGGGTATGCAGAGAAGGACACTGCTGGTACTTCCCACAGGCAAGAGAAAGAAAACCTGAGGCCTCAGTGACTGAACAGCTTTCTGCAGTTACCAAAGAGTGGCAAGGGCCCTGTCAACCCAAGGGCCTCTGTGATATGGATTTGAGCGTGAATACCCTTGGAAGATGGAGGATCCCCTCAGTTTTGTCCTGAGTCCTGCAGACATTCTTGCTAGAGCCTGTTTAGGCTGAAGTGACAGAAAGCAAGACAAGTGATGCTTTCTTGCTTATGTTGGGCAAAATGGGAAAATGGCAGCTGAGGGGAGTGCCCTGGCAAAGCAGTGGCAGCAATAACAACTATGTCTTCCTAGGCCCTGAACATCTGTCAGGATCTGCATGCTAAGGACTCTTCATATACTGGTATCATTTATTTCTCACAACAGTCCTATGAGATGGGTTCTCATAATAGTCTCAAAATAACAGACCCATTTTACAGATGAGGAAACTGAGGCTTAGATTGGCCCCAGGTCTTACAGAGTGGGTCAGTGGTGGTCTAGGATTAGAAAACAAGGCTGCCTAACTCCAGACCCCACGTTCTCAACCCTGACGCAGGGTCAGAGCACTGGCTGAGAGGGCTTCACGAGAATGACAACTGGAGAGGGTGAATGGGCCACCTGGGGTTGGGAGGAGAGGTTTAAGTCCTCAGCTGCATTTCACTCTCACAGAGGGCAGCAGAGACGGAAGCTGCAGACTGAGCTTGTCTGCTTGGGCTCGTGGTCCACCCAACCCCTACATGCCTGCCTGTAATCCCGAGACACCAGGTCAGGCTTAACAAGGAGTCTTCCCTCACCTGGGTGATCCTGTTGTGGTTGGCCAGGAACATGGAAAGGTTCTGCGACTCCTGGATAGACTGGGGATCCGCCATCTTCCGCAGGAACTGTGCCGCCCTGAAACACAGATAGTGGGTGCTGCAGAGAGGACTGTCCAGGCACAACAGCCTAAACCATGCCTCACAGGCTCCCATGCCCACCTAACCCAGAGTGACACCATCCTGGAAGTTAATGAGCTCTGAATATCCCAGGCAATGCTAATGTTGAAACAGAGTGTGTTCTGAAGTCATTTGCTTTGAGGCTGTCTACACCCTTGTAATAAGGACTCCTTAAATTAAAAGGCAGGAATGTACTAAAAATCTCTGAAATCTCAGATAGCTTAAGGGGAACTAACACCCCATCAACCACCCAGGAGTGGTGAAACAGGGAGTAAAATGATCATCCTTGTACCCTCCTGTGACCTCCTGTGAGGCTGCATGGTAAGTTATGGAGAAGCAGTACAGGTAGGATGCTAGAATGCACCTGTTGTGTATTCCA
The DNA here is from genome assembly GCF_001698545.2 of Rhinopithecus bieti. NCBI lineage: Eukaryota > Metazoa > Chordata > Mammalia > Primates > Cercopithecidae > Rhinopithecus > Rhinopithecus bieti. The sequence goes on from NW_016816114.1 coordinate 123,877, forward strand.
TTATTTATAGGAAAACTTCAACATTTCCAAAGCAAAGCATTGTATAGAAAACAGAAGTCTATGGAACCTCACAGAATTTTAGGTGACGGGATGACGGGCACAGGGAACACAAGCAGGACTTGATGGGAGAAAGCTGCGGCTGCCTGACTTCCCAGCCTAACCTGGAGATGGTGCCACCTGCGTCATCACGAACTGTGAAAACAGACAAGACACCCCGTCTTGCTCATGACCTAGCTGGGCCGCAGAGAATCTCATTTGCGGCCATGACAGAAGCAGTCTGGCTGCAGCTGGGGAAAATTTGGTAGAAGATATTATGCAATAAGCTACCCATAAAAAGCACTTTGGGAGGCCAAGGCAGGCGGATCACAAGGTCAGGAGTTCGAGACCAGCCTGGCCAATATGGTGAACCCTCGTCTCTATTAAAAATACAAAACTTAGCCAGGCATGGTGGCAGGCACCTGCAGTCCTAGCTACTCTGGTGGCTGAGGCAAGAGAATCGCTTGAACCTGACAGAGGTTGCGATTGCACACTGCACTCCAGCCTGGGTGACAGAGTGAGACTCCATCTCAAAAAAACAAAACAAAACAAAACAAAACAAAAAAACTTTGTAAAGCTGTCAACTTCTAAATCAGCCTTGAGATGGGGCCCTGCCTGCTGGACACCACCAGATGTCACAGTTGACTCAGGAAGGTAAACTTGTGAGAATCAGTCTGTTTTCTCTGGTTACCTTGTAGCCCAGGAAGATGCTTTTATCAGAGGCACAGCAAATCCTTCTCAAGAGACTTCTGGGTGGCTGTATACTGGTTTCTGGAACGACTCCTCCCCTACTTTCAGTCCTCTTTTTTTGTTTGTTTGTTTTAATTTAAAAAGAGAGACGGGGTCTCACTATGTTTCCCAGGCTGGTCTCGAACTCCTAGGCTTAAGTGATCTGCCTGCCGTGGCCTCCCAAAGCTCTAGGATTACAGGTATGAGACACCTTTCCTGGCTAATCTTTTTAAGGGCTGGCGGAGACCCTGAACTCCAAAGGCGAGCAACCATCCCATCAGGGTATCCCCACCTCTACACCTCCAGTGACTGATAGAAGGTTTAGCATATGACTCAAGCTGAATCAAAGGCAATCCTCCCCGGGAGGATATTCAGAGTTCCAAATACTAATTTGGAAGAAGCAGCATCCCGTCCTTCCTTAGAAGCTGGGGTTGCTGCACTGGCCTGAGGAAAGCTGCTGGAAGATTCCACGGACCTGAGAATGAAGCCAGTGTAGAGGAGGAGGTCGAGCTGAGAGCTGGAGGCACCCAGGTTAACATCATCATGAGTGCCTGCGTGCAGGTGTGCCTGGACTGTCTGTGAGCCAATTCATTTCCTTCTTTTACATACACTGTTTGAATTGACTTTATGATTCTTGCAGAAAATTACTTATGTAACCATTCTGTGATGATCTTACTGGTCCCATATTACATGGGGCAACGTAAAACGCTGCTGCTCCACAGATGGGGGAATGAGGATTTGATTCTATCTTAAGACATAAAACTCTTCAAAGATCAAGTTCTTCCAAGGCCCAGCTCTATGCCCTGTTCCTCAAACCACATTGAATCAGGCCAAGCCCCGCTGTATTTGGGGGATGGCTAGTTTGGTACCAAAGAAAGAGCAGGTGAGAGGGGCTCCATCCTCTTCCTCCACTTGGCAGGCAGCCCCGGAGGAGGGGCCCGGCTGGGGAAAGGGAGAGGGGGAGGTTGCCCTGACCTTTTGTAGGCAGAGTGGTCATTCTTGACGCTGCACTTCATGTTCTTTAGCTCATCTAGGACAGCAAACATGTTGATGAACTTGCCCAGGGTCAGGAGGTAGGCCTCAGAGACAAAGTCCTTCCTGCGCTCGGCGTGGCACAGCCGCTTCACCTCGCTGCAGAACCGCTCGATGGCCTTGCGCTGGAGGCAGAGGGGCAGTGAGTAAGATCCCCTGGGGTGGCTCACTGTGCTCCTGTGCTCTCTTGTAGGGGCAGGGTCCAGGCTCCTTTAGGGCCCTCCTTAGAGCCAGCCCTCTGGAGAAAGGCAAATCTGCCACGCAATTTTTCTCAGAGGAGTCCTTAAATCCAAAGCTGATTTCTAGAGTGGAGCCTGGAACCTGTCCCCAAGTGATTCAAACCAATGCATTCATTCAACATACACTAGCTGAGCATTATGTCTTATTTATTTTGGCATTCCCAGCACCTAGGACAGTGTCAGATACCAGTCAATAAGGCAGTAGAGACCAAGAGTGAGAGAGACATGCAGAGAGAAAAAGAGGTTCATTCATCTAGTAGCTATTTAATGGCCATCTACTATGTGCCAGGCACCCTTCTAGGTCCTGGGGTAGAGCAGGAAACAAAAGAGAAAAGCAGACAAGCAAGCAAATTCTGCCTTCAGGAGCTTACATTCTAGTTTTTTTGTTTGTTTGTTTGTTTTTTGAGACTGAGTTTCACTGTTAACCAGGCTGGAGTGCAGTATCGCGATCTCGGCTCACTGCAACCTCCACCTCTCGGGCTCAAGTGATTCTCCCGCCTAAGCCTCCCGAGTAGCTGAGATTATAGGCATGCACCACTATGCCCAGCTAATTTTTTGTATTTTCAGTAGAGACTGGGTTTCACCATGTTGGCCAGGCTGGTCTTGAACTCCTGACCTCAAGTGATCTGCCTGCCTCAGCCTCCCAAAATGCTGGGATTACAGGTGTGAGCCACCATGCCCGGCCTAGGAGTTTACATTCTAGTGAGAGAAGACAGAAAACAATGCATAGCTCTATTAGAACGTGGTAAAGTGCTATGGAGAAAAATAAACCAGGAAAGCTTGAGGAGAAGGGCTCAGAGGGGTTGTCCTTCTGAGGAAGAAGATCAGAGACAGAATCCTCAAGAAGTGCCTTTCAGGAAAAGAAGCTGAAAGAGGAGGAAAAAGAGGTATACGGGGTAACTTAATGGTCAGTGTGAAGGCCCTGAGGCGTGTTCCAGGGATGGGAAGGAAGCCAGGGTGGCTGAACTGGAGTGAGTGCACAAGGAGACAGAGAGATGGGGCCAGGGCACTGGCTCTTGTAGGCCTTTGTGAGGGCTCGGGCTTGGGCACTGCATGAGTTGGGGAGACATGGGAGGTTCTGAGGCCAGATAACATGGCCTGAATTATATTTTAAAAAGTCCCATTGGCTGCTGTGGGGCGAACAGACTCTAGGGTGCAAAGATCAAAGTGAGAGAATAGTTAAGGGGGTATTTAAAGGCTTAAAGGTGGGGTTACCATCTGACCCAACAATTCCACTCCTAGGTCTCTACTCGAGAGACATGAAAACATATGTCCACACAAAAACTTGTACGTGAATGATCAATGTTTCTTCATCATAGCCCCAAAGTGGAAATAAACCAAAGTCCATCAACTGATGAATGGATAAATAAAATATGGTATATCCATACAATGGAATAGTATTCAGTCCTGAAAAGGAACGAAATTCTGACACATGCTGTAACATGGATGACCCTTAAAAACATCACACTAACTGAAAAGAGCCAGATGGACACAAAAGACCACATGTATGATTCAGTTTATATGAAATGTCCAGAATAGGCAAATCCATGGAGGCATAAAGTAGCTTAGTGGTTACCTCGGGCTGGGATGCAGGCGGAGATAAGGGTATTATGGGGTGACGGCCAAAGGGTGTGGGATTTCTGTTTGGGGTAATGAAGATGTTCTAAAATTGATTGTGGGCCAGGTGTGGTGGCTCACGTCTGTAATCCCAGAACTTTGGGAGACCAAGGCGGGTGGATCATTTGAGGCCAGGAGTTTGAGACCAGGCTGGCCAACATGGAGAAACCCCGTATCTAGTTAAAAAAAAAAAAAAAAAAAAACTTTAGCTGAGCGTGGTAGCACACACCCGTGGTCCCAGCTACTCAGGAGGGACGCTGAGGCAGGAGAATCACTTGAAACCAGGAGGCTGAGGTTGCAGTGAGCCGAGTCAGTGTCACTGCACTTCAGCCTGGGCGACAGAGCAAGACTCTGTCTCAAAAATAAATAAATAAATAAAACTGACTGTGGTGATGAATGCACAATTCTGTGAATATATTAAAAACTGCTAAATTATCCACTTTAAATGGGCAAATTATATGGTATGTGTTAAGTATATGTCCATAAAACTGGTACCAAAAATTTTAAAAGGCAGTTGAACAGCAACAACAAAACGAGGCTACTGTAGTAACCCAGGAAGAACAAGAAAGAAAGAGGAGGAAGAAAAGGAAAGCAGGTAAGGAAGGGGGAAGAGAAACGATGGCCCCCCTTGAGCTCCACTCCGCTTCCATAGGCCTGAGAGGCCCAACCAGCCAGTCCGTCCTTTCCTTCAAAGACTAAGTCACACTTTCTCCTTCCAGTGTCTAAGTCCAACTATACTCTGTGAGGATGAAAATGGTCCATATATGCACTGTCCAATATGACAGCCACCATCACACAAGGCCACTCAGCACTTGCAATGTGCCTAGGATTACTGAGGAACTGAATTTTTCATATTGTTTCGTTTCATTTTTTTTCAACCTACCTCATGCTTTGATTTTAAAATTTTATTTTACTCATGTTTAGTTTTAATCTTTATGTTTTTCATGTTGTCACTTTTTAATTAAGGTAAGTACCCACATGTGGCTAACAGCTATGGCACTAGACAGCATAGTTCTAAATTATTCCAGATCCTCCCTTCTGTAAATACCTCTCGTCACGGGATTCTCAGTTTCACACTCAATCAGTTTCTGGATAGTTCTTCTCTCTTGGCCCTGCCTTCCCAAAAAGATTTTGGGCTCCCAAAGGCAGGTCCATGATGTTAACAGCTGCTGCAATTTGTGAAACCTACTCTGACCAGGGTCCTACTTGGCTTTTTACAAACAGACCTCATTTATTCTCACCATAAACCTGTGAAGCAGGTCATTTTCAAGGTGAACAACCCTAAGGTGTCAGAGATGTTAAATAACTCACAAGCACACAGTTCAAGAGTGAAAGGGCCAGGGATGTGACTTGGGCTTCTCTGCCTCCAAAGGCCATGCTCCCCGCCTAGGCTGCATACCCACACCCCACCTTCCCATTTCCGTCACACCCAGGCCCTTCATTTTATTCCTTAAACACAGCAAGCTCCTTCCAGCCTCAGCCTCAAGGCTTTTGCCTCTATGATACTGTCCGCCTGAAACCCTTTCCTCCTGGTCACCACAGGTCAGTCTCTCTCTCTAGAGTCTCAGCTCAAATGCCACCTCCTGAGAGGCTGTCCCTAAAGCAGCACCCACATCACAGGCACACCCAGAATTTTTCAAAATGTTATTTTACTCAGAGAATTTATTATTCCCTGAATATTAATGTGTATTGCTTATTGTCTGTCTCTCCTCCTACACAAAACACACTCACATACTCGCTAGGAGGAAAATCACGAGGGCGGGGAGACTCATCTGTCTTGCTCACCCAGGGGTGTGTAAGGCACAGTCAAAAAACATTTGCTGAGTGAATAAATAACATGGCAAAAAAACTGCAGACCCCAATGATTAGAAGGCTAGGGGCCTTTTCAGTTCTCCAGATGCAGACCTGCCCCTCCCTACTCACCTGAAAATACATGAACTTCATGAGCTTGGTGACCTCCGGCTCCAGCACCTCCACTGTCTTCTCATAGATCTCTACTCTGTTGGGCTGCTCGTTGCATTTCACCTGTGGGGGACGGTAGGTGCACACACATCCTGGTTTGCCCAGGTAGTCCTGCATTCACGCCTGTTGTTTTATTACTGTTTTTTGTTTCGTTTTGTTTTTGAGACAGGGTCTCGCTCTGTCATCCAGACTAGAGGGCAGTGTCATGATCATGGCTCACTGAAACCTCAACCTCTCAGGCTCAAGTGATCCTCCCAACTCAGCCTCCCAAGTAGATGGGACTTCAGGCATGCACCACCACATCCAGTGAATTTTTGTAGTTTGTGTAGGGATGGCGTCTCACTATGTTGCTCAAGCTGGTCTTGAACTCCTGGGCTCAAGCAATCCTCCCACCTCAGCCTCCCAAATTGCTGGGATTACAGGCATGAATCACCGTGTGCGGCCCTGTGGTCTTATTAATAGAGCTCTTTTTCACTCTCAAATATACCTGATTTTGGATGATTAACTGATCTGCTCATCCCAGTGAGAGGAGATTTGGGTAGCCCCTGCTTCACCAGGATGGAGGGGGCAGAAATGCTCCCCAGACATTGGCTGCAGGAAAGGAACCAGTTGGTCCCAAGAACAAAACCCTCCTTCCTTTTTCTCAGTTCTGTGCCCTGTCCGTGAGCTACTGACATGTTCATGTTGATCTGCAAGCTCTCCCTCCTTCAGTCTTTCCCCTGTCCTCACTCCAGCAGGGTCCAGCTGGATTCTAAGCAGAGAGAAATGTTCTTTCCATTGCTCTGGATACACCTGGGACAAAGCTGCCCTAGACTTACCCAGGCCCACTTCCCCTGCTCTGCAGTTTTCACCAGTGTGCACATCAGAAACCCATGGCAGACATCCTCACAATGCACATGCCAAGGCTGCTAATGGATACACGGGATCTGAAGGGCGAGCCAAGGTAAGCACAGGGACATTCTTCACACTATTGCTTAGAAAGTCTTACAATGGTAGCATCATGCTAAATATCCACCAGTTGACGATTAAGTGGATAAAATATGCTACAATCACATAATATCACTGTGAGCTGTTAGAAGGAATGAGACAATTGTATGTAACCAGGAAACAAAGTCACCATAAACAGGTGAAAAAAGTGACAGGTCCCATTTTTGTTAAGTGAAATAAGACAGCATGTGTGCTCATATATAAGACAGGCATAGAAAATCTGAAAGGATGCAAACCAAACCATTAATAGTAGTTATTGCTGGGGTCTAGAATTAGGAGGAAGGGGGAGGAATAGTTTCTCTTTACACACCTGTGGCTTGCTGACTTTGTTGCCATAGGACCCGCTAATTACATGCTGATGGCACTGATGGTAATAAAAATATCTGTATGTGTCAACACGAAAAAAGTCAGTAATTAAGAATTAAGTGGGGAAAAAAGCAAGTGGCAGAACAACAGAAACATGAAACAATACATTTTTGTAAATAATAATTTACAAAATAATATTCATGCCAGGAAGAAGATCCAGAAGAGTACGTCACAAAGTGTACATGGCCATCCTACGGCGGGAGGTGGGTTTGGGTGGCTGGGGTGAGGCAGTGGGAACATCTTGCTTTTTACTTCACACCCTCTGCAGTGGTTTTGGTGTCATGTAGTTACCATATACTGCTTTGGAAATAAAATATATTGAACAAATGTGCTTTAAGTCCCTCGACATGGGTCCCTGTCATCACTTTCATGGGAAGCTCTCTGAATGTCTTCCAGGTTCTTCCTTGGATAAGAGGACCTGCTTTACTCAGCTCTCTGGTTTGGGGATGAAGTCGGGGTTAGTAATGCCCTCTGGAGGGGAAAGAGACACACAGCAAGGACAGTCTCACCTGGGGAATGGCCCGGGAACAGCTGCGCCAGGTGTACAGCATGACCGCATACTCATGTCCTTCCTCCAGCATCTCATTCTGAAATGGTAAAACAGCCTCAGCAGGGAGGAACCAGATGGCTGCCACCAGGCTTCAAAAGCTAGGTCCTCACTACTTATGGAATGGTCCATGGACCCACAGCATGGACATCACCTGGGGACCTTACTGGAAATGCAGAATCTCAGGCCCCTCCCTGGGCCTATGCAATAAGAATCTGCATTTCAACAAAATTCCCAGGTGACTCACATACACAATGAGTTTGAGAAGAACTCATCCTCAGGCCACATTTTCCCAAACAGATGGATGGCTACCTTAGAAAGAATGGGGCAGAGCTATGTGCCACCCAGATATAACGTTAGCAAGAAAATAAGCAAGTAGCAAAACAGTATGTACAGCAGATAGGTTAAAAAACAAAACAGAAATAGTTATGAAAGTATATTATCAAAACTGCCTTTGCAAAGATTACGACAGTGAGAGAAACCTGACATAGTTGACGCCATCCTGCTTCTAACCTCCAAACTGTCCTTGGTCATTCCTGGATGCAGGCTAAGCTAACTTCGGGAGGAATTTTGTGGACTGTTTAACCTTAAAGCAAGGATGATAACAGCCCTTTCCAAAACTAAACTGCCTTTGTAAAACTAATGAAAGTCCACAAGGTTAGGATTATGAGAGGTGCGTGAATTCTGCTTAAGATGTAGGCATACTTTCCATAATCCCTTACTACTTAGGAGTCATGTGGCTGGAGGTCACAAGATTTGGGACTTCCCCAATTGCTCTTACTAATACCAACACTATTGTAGAATGTAAGATTGGTCTTTTGAGAAGTTCTTCAGACTGACTCCACCTGGACTTTTGGGACTCGACTGGTCCAATGGCCCCCACCCAGAGGCAGCCTCAGCACATGAGGCCTGTTTTCCACACTCCATGACTGCATCCCTAATCAATCAGCACCCATTTCCTAGCCCCATGCCCACCAAACTATCCTGGAAAAAAGTCAAACCTCCACACTTTTGAGGAGACTGATTTGCATAGTAACTCTGTCTCCTTTGTGGGCAGCCTCATATTGATTAAACTCCTTCTTTACTGCAATACCACTGTCTCAGTGAATTGGTTTTGTCTGTGCCGTGGACAGGAAAAACCCGTCAGGTGATTACATTATTATGTATTGAAAAAAATTTCAGTGCAACATGCACCAAGCTATGAATAGCAAGCGCTCTGTGGGGCTGGATTGTTTTGCATCACTTTTTAAAAAGTCTTACAGCACTATAATGCTCACACTTTTATAAGAGCCCATGTGCTATCTCATAAGCAGGAAAATGATTAACATCAATTTTTAATAATAAGCAGAGCAGATGGGAAAACCAACAACAGCATGAAAAACTAATGTGAAAAAATACAGTGATGACTCATCTCACTGAGGAAGTGTTACTGTGGAAAGAGACCTAAACTCAAGGTCTAGGTGTGGTGGCTCACACATGTAATCCTAGCGCTTTGAAAGGCTGAGGCGGGTGGATCACCTGAGGTCAGGAGTTCAAGATGAGCCTGGCCAAAATGGCAAAAACACGTCTCTACTAAAAATACAAAAATTAGCCAGGTGTGGTGGCGGGCACCTGCAATTTCAGCTACTAGGGAGGCTGAGGCAGGAGAATTGCATGAGCCTTGGAGGCAGAGGCTGCAGTGAGCTTAGATTGCACCACTGCACTCACAGCCTGGGTGACAGAGTGAGACTCCGCCTCAAACACACATACATACATACATAAATATCTGGGCTAAAATACCAGCTTCATCACTTATTAGCCCTTTAGTCTACTGTAAATCACTTATCCTAAAATTCTCCACTTAGTCATCTGTTAAATCACGATAATAATAATCTCACAGAATTTTATGAGAATTAAATGGAACACACACACATACTCTTGGTAACCTATGAAGTGAGTCAGGACAGTAATCTGGCAGTGTTACAACACGTTAACCACAGATTTACCATTCGACCCAGTAACTCCTGGGTATATGTATACCCAAGAGTACCGAAAACAAATATCCACACAGAAAAATGTGTAGATTCAAGATTTGCAAGTAACAAAAATATTCATAGCAGCATTATTCAAAATAGCCCAATAACCTGAGTGTCCATCAACGGATGGATGGATAAATAAAATGTGGCATATCCATACAATTAATTATTTGGCAATACAAAGTAATGAACTACTGATACACGCTGTCACATGGATGAACTTTGAAAACATTATGCTGGCCAGGCATGGCGGCTCACGCCTGTAATCCCAGCACTTTGGGAGGCCAAGGTGGGCGGGTCACCTGAGGTCTGGAGTTCAAGGCTAGCCTGATGAACTTGGAGAAACCCCATTTCTACTAAAAATACAAAATTAGCCAGGCATGGTGGCGCATGCCTGTAATCCCAGCTACTTGGGAGGCTGAGGCAGGAGAATCTCTTGAACCCAGGAGGCGGAGGTTGTGGTGAGCCAAGATTGTGCCACTGCACTCCAGCCTGGGCAACAAGAGCAAAACTCTGTCTCAAAAAAACAAAGAAAAGAAAAAAAAAGAAAAGGAAAGGAAAGAGAGAGAGAGAAAGAGAGAGAAAGAGAGAAAGAGAGAGAGAAAGAAAGAAAGAAAGAAAGAAAGAAAGAAAGAAAGAAAGAAAGAAAGAAAGAAGCCAGACACAAAAGGTCCCATATTGGATTATTTATTTAGATGAAAATAGGCAAATCCATAGAAACAGAAAGTATATTAGTGACTGCCAGGAGGTGGGGGGCGGGTGGTGAGAGGAATTGGGATTGATTGCTAACAGGTCCAGGGTATCTTTTAGGGGCGATGAAAATTAGGTAGTAGCCATGGCTGTATAACATTGTGAATATGCTAAAAACTACTGAACTGTACACTTTAAATGGAAATACAACTTGAAAAAAAAGTCAACAAAAAAATAATTTTACTAGCCATCTCTTTTTATAAATGTTTGTATCTATATTAAAAAATGAACTTTAGGCCGGGCGTGTTGGCTCACGCCTGTAATCCCAGCACTTTGGGAGGCCGAGGCAGGCAGATCAAGAGGTCAGGAGATCGAGACCATCCTGGCTAACA
>NW_016816114.1:135045-154480 GCF_001698545.2 Rhinopithecus bieti
AATAAATAAATAAATAAATAAATAAATAAATAACTTTATTTTAAAATCCACATATCACCATTTCATAATATCTTATTAGTATAACAGCAGATTAATTTACTTACGACAGTTCTGTTTTCAACAGCAAATGTCATTGCCAAGTCACACTTTCAATGATTAATTTAGAGAACTTTGAAAATCAGTAACATGTTGTTCTTGAGACCAGGGAGAGCCAATCAAGCCTGTGGGTCCCGCAGTCATCTGCCTCAGAACACATGTCAAAAAGGGGAAGTGACAGTCAGTCATGTAAGGAACACGTGTCTACTTTTAGCACTGAACTGCCTGCCAATAGGTGTAATTCCAACTCATGCATTCAGTGAATGTTTAACTGGGTACTCAAGGGTCCCAGGCTCTGTGCTTTGTGCTGCGAACAGCACAGTGAACAAGAAGAATGTGAACTCTGCCCTACAGACAGTTTGGCCATCAGCCAGATCTGTCGTATAATTATGTTGGAATGTAGAGGTTAGGATTGTGCGGTGGAAAGAGCCCCGAGTGGGGAAACTTGAGTACTGGTCCTCACTCTTCTTGGGCCCATCTTTTAATTTTTAATGTCTTAGTTTCCTTACTTGGAGGTAAAGAGTTGGCCTGAATCACTGGTGTTCCACCCTGGTTGTACATTAGAGTTACCTGGGGAACTTTGATGTCTAAGCCATGCCCCACCTAACTAAGTATTTATCCCTGGGGATAGGGTGGGGCATTGGTGTTTTTAAACAATCCCCAGGTTGATTCTCTTATGTAGCCCACATTGACAGCTTTAGGACTAAGGATCTCTAAAGTCCCTTACATTTCTAATATTCTGAAAGTCCACGACTTAAACCCAATGTGAGTCTGGCTCAAATTTTCTGTAGTGACAGATTCAGTGATCACTCAGCCCCCATCTGACCCCCAGCAAAGAACCTTCAACTCTTCCATATAGTTGGTCAATTATGTGGTTTGCGCACTTCCCCTCCTCTTTTCTCTGGTTATCCTGCCCTTTGAGAGATTCACCTTGCCCAAGTAGGGGCAGGAGACATACAAGAAGATGAGCATCTCATATGCCCACATTGCTGCTGAGAAGCTACCCTAGAAAGACTGGGAAAGGCATGAGGAGGACACTGTTGACCGAAGGGAGATTTTGATGTTATCCGGGAATGTCAGCATTGCATGCCACTCATGACTCATGCCTAAGCCACATCAACACTCTCCCTGTGTAGGCAGAATAAAGGTCCCCCAAAGATGTCTGCACCCGAATCCCTGGTGCCTGTGAATATGTTCCTTCACAGGGAAAGAGGGAGTTTACAGATGTGATCAAGTTAAGAGCCTTGCAATGGGGGTAGGGGGTGGTGGTGGTGATTCTGGATTATCCTGGGGAGCCCAGTGTAAACACAAGGTACTCGTAAGCAAAAGAGGGAGGCAGAAGAGTCAGAGAATGAGATTTGAAGATGCAGGCAGAGCTCAGAGTGATGTCACTGCTGGCTGGGGGCCACGAGTCAAGGAATGTAGACACCTCTAGAAGCTGGAAAAGGCAAGGGAACAGATTTTCCCCTGGAGCCTGCAGAAGGAATGTGGCCCTGCTGGCACCCTGATTTTAACTCAGTAAGACCCATGTCAGACTTCTGACCTGACAGAACTGTAAACAAATAAATCAGTGTTGTTCTAAGCCACTAAGTTTGTGACACTGTTAGGGCAGCAACAGAAAACGAACACCATCACCCTCCAACCTAGCCCCTCCTTCCAACTGCCCTGTTGGTGATTTGACCTGGTCTTCCTGGGAACTCAGTCAGTGCAGTTTCAGCTGACTGCTAAGCCAGTGTCCCTCACATCTATATCCTCTTAGCTGTACCCCAGTGCCATCACCCTCATTCGACCGTGAATACCTGCAGTGTAGATAACTTTAACTATCTTGACAAATTTATTTGCCCCATTCCTACTTGCAACTCATTCTACATATAACTAACACATGGAACCTGTCCCCCAAACAGAGTTCTGTTCACATCTCTTCTAAGGATAAAGATTTTCCATTGTTTTTAGTTTTTTATTAAATAAACTAAAGCCTTCTGTTATGGGCTAGACTGTGTGCCCCCCAGATTTATATGTTGAAGCCCTAACCCCCCAGGACCTCAGAATGTGACTGTATTTGGAGATAGGGCCTTTAAAGAGGTAATTAAGTTAAAATGAGGCCATTAGAGAGGGTCCTGATCCAATCCGACTGGTGTCCTTATAAAAAGAGGAAATTTGGAAACACAGAAAGAAGGTGGCAGTGATGTGTGCACACAGAGAAGAGACCACGTGAGGATGCAGAGAGAAGCAGCCATCTGGAAGCCAAGGAAAGAAACCTCAGGAAAAACCAAACCTACGGACACCCTGATCTTGGACTTTTAACCTCCAGAATGGGGAGAAAATACATTTTTACTGTTCAAGCCACCTCGTCTGTAGCACTTTGTTATGGTATCCAAGCAAATGAATACACCTTCCATGCCCCAACACTTTATTTGTAGGGAATCTATAAACAATATCCCTATATGTACTTTACAGTCCAAACCAGTCACTCCTTGAAAATCCGTGCCCTGTGCCTTTGCTCACACTGGCTCTTCCACATGTTGTGCTCTCCCCCATCTCATCTCTGACTGGTAAAATTCTAACTGTGTGAGACAGCATGGAACAGGAGAAAGAGATCAGGATTGGGAGTCCGTCCTGGATTTCAGGTCCAGTCCTGTGATTTACTAGTTGTAAGATCATGAGCAACCTGCTTATTAACTTTTCTAGGCCTCAGTTTTCTCATCCCTAAAATGGATATAATGATCACTTTGCAAGTCACAGGGCTGTTATAAAGCCCCAATAATATAATATATGAAAATGCCTTACATATATTTTAAAGTATACTGTATCTACAAGGTATCATTATCCTCCTACAAGGCCTCACACAAAAGCCACTTTCTTCATCAAGCTTTCTCTGACTCTCTCAAGGTTCCTTCAAAAACACAGAACTTTGAACTTTTATCATGACATTTACCCCTAACTTTGCGTATTTTTGTTTGTCTGCAAGGCATAGTCTGGAGCAAAGGTTTTGTAGTCAGGCAGACCTTGATCTAGAGCCATCACTTGTCAGCTGCAGGACCCTGAGTAAGTTATGTAATTTTTCTGGGCTCCAGTCTTCCCCATCTGCAAAATGGATATGACAATAGAACCTACCTCACAGGGTTGATGTGAGGAGCAAATGAGACAATGCATCTAAAATATCTGTATAGAAAAAGCATTCAATAAATGGTAAGCTTGTCTATTTCCCACTTGACTCACTGAGCATCAGGACTGGCCCGTATCTGTCCTTGCATATCTCTCCAGCATTTACACAGTCCTCTGCGGGCACCAGCGACACAATACTTATTGAATGAATGAGCAAGGTTTGTCAACACAAGGTTACGGGAAATAACTGATACAGTGCTATGGCTGGAGTGTGTTTCCCAAAGTTCATGTGTTAGAAACTTAAATCTCCAGTGCAACAGTGTTGAGAGGTGAGAACTTCAAGAGGTGATCAGGTCATGAGGGCTCTACCCCCATGAAAGAATTAATGCTGTTATTACGGGGGTGGGTTCCTTATAAAGGATGAGTTTGGCCCCCTTCACTCTCTCTCCTACCCACGTCATGCCTTCTGCCATGGCATGATGCAATAAGAAGGCTCTCACTGGATACTGTCCCCTCAATCTTGGACTTTCCAGCCTCCATAACCATGAGCCAATAAACTACTACTCTTGTTTTTTTGAGATAGGGTATTGCTCTGTTGCCCCGGTTGGAGTGCAGTGGCATGATCACAGGTCACTGCAGCCTCAACCTCCTGGGCTCAAGCAATCCTCCCACCTGAGCCTCCCACGTAGCTGCAACTATAGGTATGCGCCACCTCACCCAGCTAACTTTTAAATTTTTTGTAGAGACAGGGTCTTGCCACGTTGCCCAGGCTGGTCTCGAACTCCTGGGCTCAAGGGATCCTCCTACCTCAGCCTCCCAAAGTGCTGAGGTTACGGGCATGAGCTACCATACCCGGCTTAAGCTTCTACTTATTATAAATTACCCAGTCTGCAGTTTCCTTGTTATAGCATCACAAAACGAGCTAAGACATATAGTGTCAAAGGTCTATGGAGCCACAGGCAGGGTCTATGGAGCCACAGGCAGGGTCTATGAATATGGAATTTGGAATTCTTTAAATTGCAGTGCTGCATAAGAATAAAATCAATGGAAGCCCAATAGAGAAGGGGAGAAGCCCTCCACAGATGAATCAGACTCTAAGAGAGAAAATAAGAACGGACCCTATTTGCACATGATTTAGGCCATCAGCTTCTTTGAGTAACTTTTACTCCAAAACCAAAGCCAATGTCCCTTTTTCAAGGAACCTTTTGCTTTGCTTGAGACAAAATTCCACACATTCATTAACCTATAAACAAGGAAGGATCCAATCACATGTTAACCCAAAAAGCTATAGGAGCTCAGGGAAGTGAGTACTGGAGATTCAGTTGGGCCCTAACAGTTAAGGAGTATTCACAAAGCCAGACGATAAAGGGGAACAGTATGTTTCTAGGCACGGAGAG
Organism: Rhinopithecus bieti; assembly: GCF_001698545.2. NCBI lineage: Eukaryota > Metazoa > Chordata > Mammalia > Primates > Cercopithecidae > Rhinopithecus > Rhinopithecus bieti. Next base: position 139,644 of record NW_016816114.1, read on the forward strand.
GGGATGGGGCAGAATGTAAGAGTCGGCTTAAGCAGATGCTTCTAACTGAGGAAGGGGGTTCTTAGAGTAGGTGTGCACATGCCTCTGGCGTGAGAAGCTGCCCACGACCCCTGCCAGCCCAGCAGGGAGCATGACTGCATGTGTGGATCACAGACTTACCATGCTGGAGTGAACCGTAGCCTGCTCAATGTACCTTGCAATGCCCGTGACAAATGCATTCCTGTCCTCGAAGTTCGTGTCAAAGTTAGCCTGTGGAATTAGAGGACAGGAACACTTTGGTTGTTAGAAAACAGTTCCAAGTTGGCTGGGCGTCTAGGGAGCAAACTGGGGCCGACTAACAATGCAAGTTCTCTGTGGGGAACTCCTGCTGCATCACCTTTCATCTTGCCCCTTCCCCACGAAGTCCCACTCTCAATCACACTGAGCAGGAGCTGGCGATGACAGGGCCCGCCATCTGCTTCCCATCAGTAATCAGGTTCACTCAGCTGAGCTTAAGAAGCAGATGCTTAAACTCCACAAGCCCAAATAGCTGCTAAAAGTTAAGATGGGCATTGCTGTGATTAGGCAGTTCCAGAAATACTCACCCAAGGGTGTGGATATATAGGTACAAGAATAATCACTGTGGCAGTTTTTTGTGATTTAAAAAAACTATAAACAACCCAAATGTCCAGCAACAGTGAAAGGCTAAATACACGTATATATATGTGTGTGTGTATATATATATATATAAATAAATAAAATAGCATATCCACAAATGGACTTTTAAGTACCACGAGGTGGCTAAGCATAATGTGGTAGTACCGCGGCATTGTCAAGGAAAGATATCCATAATAAATTTTAAGTTAAAAAGCCAACTCATAAAGCAATAAATACAGTATGGTTCTCTTTTGGTAATAACATATATATATGTATATATACACAAACACATATATGTATATTTGGTAAAAAAGGTATATATAGGCATAGTTACAGAAAAAATTTATATGTTTTTGTATACTTTTTTGTGTACTTTTCTGTATTGCTTATAATAAAAAAGATATTTCTATAATTAAAATTTTAATCTGGGTTAGTAGATGTGAATCAATGAAGTTTATGAGCCGAACCTTCAAGCATGTGCTTCATACATGCACTGAAAGAAATTTAAGAATTTATTATGTATTTATATTTAGTCTCCTTTTGCTGTCTGAGAACTATCAAAAGGTCAAACACAGCTAAAACTTTCAAATCAGCATATCCTTTCTTAACATGGCACCTGGCCTGGCACACCCAGACAAGGGGCTATAAGCTTGACTCCCAGCTCTGATGGGTCATAGTTTGGAACAATCTGATGGTGGTTTATCACAAGCTCTGCTATCTTAGGCAAAAGCAAACAACTGTGACCAGCTTCCCTGAGCCATGAGCTGCTATGGGGTGTTATAGTGTCCTCCTCATACGCATGAAGGAAAAGTAATTACCCAGGCAAGCTCTGGGGTTTCTAAGTTGCAATATTTAATTTATAAGGCCAGAACTGCCAAAACCTTGGTTGGTACAGCAGCAAGAATAGCCAGAAAGGTATTTGGGGGTCAAAGCAGATCAACAAGACTTCCCTGCGGGAGGGAAATAGTCCTGCAGCACATTTAGTAGCTAATCTGTTCCTTACACTCAGCTCCACCAGTGCACAAGGGACTCCATCAGCTCACGATCTTTCACCTTCTAGATGCAGACCTCTCCCTCTGCCTCAGGGCAAACCCTCTTAGGGGATCCCCAGAATTCCTGGGCCCCCTGGTGCTATCTGCCATTTCCATTACCTGGTACATGATGGAGGAAGGTGGAGGCTCGATGCATGGCTGCTGGTCAGGGAGGGGAAGCTCTTCAAGCAGGTCCACGTTGGACAGGGCATCTTCTAGGGTGACGTGCGTGGTCATGGCTGCAGTTTCTGTATTCAGCACTGAGGGTAAGGAAAAGAAGATCAGTGGAGAATTTCAGGGGCCTCCAAAATTCCTCTTAACCGCACCATCTCCAGGATCCTTACGGAGAACAGAGAGAGTTAAAACGCATTGAGGCCACTTCTACTCGCCACTTCTTCCCAAGGTGTTCTCAATGTGTATCTTTTATATCTGAGGATCTCTTTATGGCTAACAAAGTACTTTGTGTGTACTTGGTTGACCCTCACCACCACCCTCTGTGATCAGCGTGGAAGGTGGCACTCTATCCATATAACTGATGAAAAATCAGGCTCAGAGAAGTTATGTGATGCCCACACAGCCACGTCACCAGGAGCGAGGGACCTCAAGTGGGATGTGAGGACATGGGCCATGCTTAGTTTCTCCACCTTTCGTTCTTCATAACATATTTATGAGTTTCACTCTTAAATTACCATGCAATACAATTATCCACGATGGTGACAGCCAAGATAATCAACTGAAAACCAAAGCCCAGGTTTTTAGGCTAATTAAATTGGGATTAAAATAACTCAATTCCTGCAAATCAACCCTCCTTGCAAAGATGGAGGAGCCATTGTCTTCCTTGGCCTGGGTATGTTTTGTGAGCCACATCAAACGAATCAGCCCTAAATGGACATTTCTGTGTCTTAGACCCTGGCACAGCACAGCTGCTTTGACAGTATGTTTGGCAGGATTAGAAGCTGAAGAGAATCTGAACAGCACAGTTACCCAACTTGAGCTAATTCCTATTTTAAGAACTCAGCACCCAGCAAACAGAATACTCATTTTCCCCCCAAACATATGTGAAACACTGCTTAAAACTAATCATGATTTAGGTTATAAATCAAGTTCCCACAAGTTTCTTCAAAAATGATCGCCTACAAGTTACATTCACCGTTTATTAAATGTAATGTAATGAAATTAGAAATCAATAATGCAAATTGTAGCAATAAAATCCCATACTTTTGAAAAAGTGTAAAACATACTTCAAGGTCATTCATAACTAAAAGAGGAATTCCAATAGAAATGGTAAGATATTTAGAAATGAAAGATGGAAAGCACTAATACATGTCTTCAACACATTTAGCTGAAAGAAAAGTGGAACTAAATGAAGTTAATGTTACACTAAAACACCTTAAGAGAACAAAAGTCAGCCCAGAGAAATGAGAATAGAGGGACTGAAAGTTACAAAGGTAGACATAAAGCAAAAAACAAAGCAAAATAAAACATAACAGTAGAGGTAAACAAAAACACTAAAAGCTGAGTTTTAGAAAACAGCTTTTAATAACAATCATAAAGCCAGCCCTAAACACATATGATTAAGAGGGACACAAAGAGAAGGGCCACTGTGCTTGTCTGAGAACCCCTTCCTGACCACCTTCGATCCCAGGGAGTTGTGAGATCCCTGAGCTGGAATTTCTCCTGTGAATGTCAGCGAGTTTGCCTTGCTTGTTAGGAAATACGGTGTCTGACATTAGGGGGTAAAAGGACCAGAATTTGGTCCAGGGGCTGCAAAGGACTAAAACAACTGCAGAATATAGCCAAGGTCATGCTGTCCCGAGACTAATACCTGCCTTAGGCCCAAGGTTGGGAGGGCAGAATGGGGCTGAGCCTTCACTGGCTGCTGTACAGCTAACAAGATTCACATTTCACTGAGTTCTCGAACACACCTTCCCATCACGTACCATGGCAACAGCAAATGCTGCATCCAGTGAGGGCTCACTGAGCCCAGAGGTAACTTCCCCATCTGCCCTCTGCAGAAGGCTGGTCTCCTAGGGTGGTTTCAGGTCCTCTTCACACCTAAGCTTCTTCCTCTTCTCTACCCCACAGTTCTAAGCGTGGCATTCAGTTCTACAGCAAAACCACTTCACTGATCCATCGAAAGAAAAGGAAAAAAAAGACTCTCTTCCTTCTTACACTACTGTTAAGTCCATTTTACAGGAGGGAGTAATGATTTTACTGGGCATAATGATCTTCAACCTCCAAAGCCCTAGTAATTCTCTTCATTAATTCCAATTATCATAACAGTAAAACATTTCTTTAGCCCTTACTCTGCGTCAGACACTACGAGAAGTACTCAACTATTTCATTCTTGTATCCACCCTATAAAGGTAGGTACTATGATTACTCCCAGTCTATAGATGAACAAACAGAACCTCAGCATTTAATTTCATAGGATCAAGCACTAGCAACTGGTGGAGGGAGGGCTGGCCCAGGTTTCTCCAGCTCCATAGTCTGAAGTCAGCTTCATTACTACATACTTCCCTCCAAGGACTCACGCTCGCATTTTGAGATTACATTTCATGAGTGGAGGTTTATTTCATACCAACCTCTATGCTAGGTGTTTTCAAACACTCTGCATTAATGGTTCTTGGCCCTGCTTGCGCCAAAATATCATGTGCACAGCTTCCTAATAACAAAATGCCTGGGTTCCAACCAGGGGACCAGGAAGACTGCATTTGAAAGGTGTCCTATCTCATTTTCAATAAGGAAAATCCAGATGAAACTTACAAGGAGATACACCATTTCTCACTGATTAGATTGACTCAAATCCAAAACTTTGACTACACATGCTGTTGGCAAGACTATGGAGAAACAGGCTCTCCCAAACATGCTGTTGGCAAGACTATGGAGAAACAGGCTCTCCCAAACATTGTTGGTAGGCATGGCAAAATGACACAACTCCTGTGGGAGGAAATCTGCAATATCTAACAAACTTTCATAAGCATTTTACCCTTTGACCAGCAATCCCACTTCCAGGAATCTGTCCCAAAGATGCACTGACAAAAATACGCAAAGATATATGCACAAGGCCATTCACAGCAGGACTACTTGTGATAGCAAAAACTGAAAACAGCAAACATCCATTGATACAGTTAGGATACTTGCCCTCACCCAAATCTCATGTTGAATTCTAATCCTCAGTGTTGGAGGTGGGGCCTCGTGGGAGGCGTTTGGATCATGAGGGCGGGTCCCTCATGAACCGCTTGGGCTATCCCCTTGGTGATACGAGTGACATCTGAGTTCACAGGAGATCTGGTCATTTAAAAGTGTGTGGCACTCCCCTCCCCCACACTGCCCACTCTCTTGCTCCTGCTTTCACCATGTGGCATAACTGTTCCCCCTTCTGCCTTCTGCCATGACTGAAAGCTTTCTGCAGCCTCCCCAGAAGCTGAGCAGATGCTGGCACCATGCTTCCTGTACAGCCTGCGGAACCTTGAGTCAATTAAACCTCTTTTCTTTATAAATTACCCAGCCTCAGGTATCTCTTTATAGCAGTGCAAGAACAGCCTAATACATCCATTAACAGAAGAATGTCCAGATAAACTATGGCACCACCATACAGGGAAATATGAAGCAGCAGGAAAATTAAGTGAGGACCCTCTCTACATGCTACGACGGGTGATCTCCAGGACATGGTGTGGAGAGCATGCACTCATTTACCCAGGAGCGGGGGCTGCAGATGTCTACACACACAGCTTCTATTTAAAAAACAAACAATGGAAAGGCAAGCCATATACTTTGAAAAATTAGTTACCTATGGAGAACAGGAAAAGAAGGGAAAACAGTTAAGGGGCAGAGATAGGGGCTAGAATCCTTTGAATATGTCTTATTTTGTAGATTTGACTTTGAAAACATCAAAACATTTTACATACTTATAAAATAAAATGTAAATTTATAAAAAGTGGCCCCCAAATCGAAAAGTAAAATGAAACAAATGAATGTATATATGTTGTATTGTTGGAGTAACTCCACAGAAAGGGACTATTACTCCAAGTGATTTTAAAATTTGAGCGATGTGCTGGAAGAGCCCTGATGTATCACAAAGACATCTAATAAAAGCTTTGTTTTTATTACTTTGTTACTGTTAGATGAGCCTGTGAACCAACTATTATGCTGAGAATTGGTAAATAAAAGCAAACGTTTAACCTGTCTTTCCTAAACAAACTATACCACCAGATAACCAAACTATAGGAGAGATGGATATTTCTTTCCATAAAAGTATTTTTTTTTCCTTTTTAAGAAAAAAAGACAATATCCTTGTTTTCCAACCTCTATAAACAAATGGATCTAGGCACTGATCATCATCAGCTGCTAATATCCCTAAATGAAAGACAATCAAATATTATGTGCTTAATGATGGAAAAACACACCAAGAATGCTGGATCCAAAACAAAACACCTGAATCTAATTAGGCCTTTGATGCCAACTCACAGGAAATATAAAAGGGCAGAAAAACATGCTATACCCCAGTGATGTAATCAGCATAATACAATCTATGACAAATTCTGCAGGACGAATGGCTCAGGACCTCTAACATACAAATTGCAAAGACAGAAAAGAGAGATGGGAGGAAAATCTATAGATTTTGAAGAGACCGAACACACCATCACGTGTGGACCTTATTTGGATCCTATTTCAAATAAACCACCATACAAATAAAATTATAACTTTATGAGAAAATTAGAAAATTAGTATTGACTGGATATTTGATAATATGAAGGAAATATGTTATTTTATTTAGGTTTGATAATATCAAGGTTAAGTTTTAAAAGAGCCTTTATCTTCTCGAAATATCTACTAAAATATGGATAAAAGGACACAGGGGTTTGCTTCTAAATAATACTAGATGGGGGAAGAGTGAGTAAAAACGAAACAAATTCAGCAGTGAGTTAATAAGTATGGATTGTGTGTGACACATACATAGAAATTACTGTATTTTTCCATCCAATTTTATATACGTTTCAAATTTTTCATAAAATCCCCTAGATCAGTTTATAAGCTCCCAGCTCTTATCCAACTTTCCTTTTTTCTCCCATAACTAGGTTTCTTCTGGGCTTCTCAAACTTAAAAAATACTCATTTACAGATGGGCATGGTGGCTCACACCTGTAATCCCAGCACTTTGGGAGGCTGAAGTAGGTGGATCACCTGAGGTCAGGAGTTCGAGACCAGGTTGGCCAACAGTTCCAGACCAGCCTGACCAGCCCGGTCAACTTTTCTTATTAGAAATCCCGTTTCTACTAAAAATACAAAAAAAATTAGCTGGGCGTGGTGGTGGGTGCCTGTAATCCCAGCTACTCAGGAGGCTGAGGAGGAGAATCACTTGAACCCAGAAGGCAGAGGTTGCAATGAGCCAAGATCATGCCATTGCACTCCAGCCTGGGCAACAAGGGCAAAATTTCATCTCAAAAAAAAACAAAACAAAACAAAACAAAACAAAAAACAAACAAACAAAAAACCAACTCATTTACCAGAATAGCCATTAAGTTTTCCTCTGCAGCCTAACAGTACCCCTGAACATCCCCTGAAGAGAATCAATAAGTGAACAACCTACAAAGCTAATAAATTAGGAGTCTGTTTATGTTAATGCTATCTTTCTTCTCCCCTGGCAAATACAACTTCTACGGTGGATTTCTACGAGCTTTGGTAGATCATTCAGTGCCTAAGGAAGAAGGAAATTGACATTTTTAGCTCAAGTGCTGGTAGGCATTGCCAAATCCACATCAATCGGAAAGGAAAAATATTCTGGAAATTTGAACAGAGATATAAATGAAAATAAGAACGAACTTCTTTTCGGCCCAAGTGTCCTGCCTGTTTTGCAATCTTCCAAGTGAGAATGATTCTTTATGTTCAGTCTATGAACATGTGACCATTTCATCATTTTGGAAAATAAATTAATAAAATATTTAAAAGTTAACAGTGTTCTGGGAGTATCATTTACCAAACACAGCTGCAACTTCTCAGTGGGGGGTATTCATGACCGATTTAAATGCAGTGTCTTCACAACAAACTCAGTCAGTGGCCTGGTTTCACCAAAAGCAGTACTAACATTGGGCTCACAAGCAATTTGCTTCTGAGAAGGGGAGCTTTAGGTGCCCCCTCATGCAGAAATGACTGACAGACCCCAAGCAAGAGGGGGATGGGTCCCATAAATGCAGGATGGCTGCCAGGAGAACATGGCTTTGGAAATGCAGGTTCTGACATTCATAGCTTAAACCCTGCTTCTTTATAAGCAAAATACTTGCATTGTCATTATCTGTTTGATTTTCTGGAAAGAAATGAACTATTAAGATGTTTTACTGAAGTGAAATATTAGGCTAGTGTAGTGGGTAAGCTTGAGTTCTGGGTTTGAATCTGTCATCTGCCACTTACAAGCTATATAACCAATAGCACGTTCCTTAACCTCTCTGAGCCTCAGTTTCCTTACCTTGTAAGGGTGACAATTTATAATAGTGCCTGTCCTCAATGTTTATTTTGATTATATAATTACAGCATGTAGAATACTTAACACAGTAGCCAGCAAAGACGTGTCAAAAGACAAAATTACAATAAATTTATAGAATTAATTGCCCTTAATTTGTGATTTATGAATTGAAGCACCTCCTTTCTATACAATAGAATGAAAGCTCCCACTAGGCAATAGCAAAATAGTGGGTTTTGTAATGTGGGAAAAAGGAAACACAACAATAGAAAAATAAATGATTAGTTAACATCAAGTTACTTCAGGTTACTTTTTTGTAAGGGTTAAGGCAGAGGGGATTTGCTTATTATGCTGACTTAGGTGGAGAGTGGCATTTAGCATGAGCGACTCCACTTTGGTTTGGTCTGGTTTTTAAGGGCCTAGTACAGGAGCTTAGTCTTAAACAATGGCCTCCCATACTTTTATTCAATATTAGCTAGTCTGTGGCCTGTTTTCAACAGAGAAGATGAATTAAATACTGCAACAATTCTCCTACCAAAAAAAAGGAAGGTATTATTATTATCACACTAATATCTCACTTCCATAGGTTCTTCATATTGATTTTCTCAATCACAACTATCCTGCAAATTCAATTCAGCAGGTGTAATTTCTGCTGTGTTTCTGAGGACACTGTGTTATGCAGAAGTAAACACTTTTATTCAAGGTCACATGGTCAGCTAGTGGCAGAGGTAGCGTAGAAACAGGATATCTTGACTTCCAGTTCTACCCCTTTTCTTCTAGACCACACCTGGTTTTGTACCTTTTTGAAACGTGCTAAGCACATTTTTTTCCCAGTTTGGCTGCTTTTTACTTCCTCAAGAAGAACACAACTCTGCCAAGCTAAAGATTAGGTAACTGTCACCTTTGTGTTTCATGAACATCAAGAGGCCAGGAAATATTTTCCATGTCTATATGGCTCTCCAGCCAGAGGCTATATAAGTATATATACACACACACACACATACTGCACACACACACATATATATATACACACACGTGTATACATATATTAGTACAAAGAAAATATATAAATATAAAAATAAAAGGGAGATTTAGATTGTTCCTATTAAAAAAATTTACAGTCATTTGCCTCATAATGATGTTTCAGTCAACAAAGGATCATATATACGATGGTGTTACCGTAAGATTATAATATCATATTTTTACTGTACCTTTTCTATGTTTAGGTACACAAATACTTCCCATTGTGTTGCAAGTGTCTACAGTATTCAGTACAAGAACATGCTGTACAGGTTTGCAGCCCAGGAGCAATAGGCTATACCATATAGCGTAGGTGTGTAGTGGGCTATGCCATCCAGGTTTGTGTAAGTGCACTCTATGATGTTTTCCTGGCCTTAGAATAAAACCCAAATACTGCCACTTCTTCCTCCCATGCCAGGGCAGACATTGCTAATTGGTAATGACTCTATTTCCCACTAAGTCCACAGACAGCTTCAGAATCCTCATGAAATACTGAGCTCCAGGAAGCCACCAGCAATCAGTCTGAGTTTGCCCATGAAATAAAACATAACATGCCCTTTCTGGAGTAGAACCATGCATGTGAAAGCTCCTCAAGGTCAGGGACCATTTTCTTACCTATCACTGAAAATGCAGAGACCTTAGCAGAATGCCGCAAACAGATTAGGCACTGGGGAAGTACTGAATGAAAGAATTCATGCACACACCTCAGTCTCCTGACAACACAGGAGACAGGAGACGACCTGAAGTTGGCCATGTCCTTACTTACAGTTTTTCCATTCTTTCTCCTTCACTATTAATAACACAGATAAGGCCGGACTCGGTGGCTACACAGATAAGGCTGGACTCGGTGGCTCACGCCTGTAACCCCAGCACTTTGGGAGGCCAAGATGGGCAGATCTCCTGAGGTCAGGAGTTTGAGACCAGCCTGGCCAACATGGTGAAACCCCATCTCTAATAAAAAGCCAAAAATTAGCTGGGCACAGTGGTGCGCACCTGTAGTCCCAGCTACTCGGGAGGCTGAGGCAGGAGCATTGCTTGATCCCGGGAGGTAGAGGTTGCAGTGAGCTGAGATGGAGCCACTGCTATATCTGGGTAACAGAGTGAGACTCTGTCTCAAAAACAAAAACAAAACAGCTAATTTAAATCAGCATAGAATACACAGTCACAACCATAAACTGCCAGGATAATTCTTAATATTTTTTGCTAGAGATCCTGTTTTTTGCCAGTTTTTTATTTTAGAAGGAAGCTTTATATCACAATCACAGATAGAAAACCAATATTATATGTCATAAACACAGAGGAGCCATAAAAAACACAGTAATGAACATAAACACAGGTCTGGGTATTATCTGAAAATCATTCCATGTCCACCACTGATACCCACATGAGAGGCATTTTAGTGTGGAGGTGAACTGGATAACTTGAGTTAGAATCTTACCTCTGCCAATACCTAGTTGTGTGACCTTAAGTAGGTGACATAACCTGTCTGAGCCTCACTCTCCTCATTTTGGTATAAGGGATAATGATAGTTTCTATCTCACAGGCTTTGAAAACTAAATGAGTTAATCCATGTAAATGGCTTGGCTGATAGAAAGTGCTCGATAAAAGTTAGTGCCTCAACAAAACTGAATCTAGAAACATATAAAAAAGATTATGCACCATGAACAAGTGAGATTTATCCCAGGAATGTTAAGATCAGGTTAACATTAACATCAGAATATCAATTAATGTAATAAGCTATACCAATAAAGGTCAGAAACCATATCATCTCAATACACACAGAAAACGCATTAGACAAAATCTCAACACCTTCATGATAAAAACACTCAAAAAACTAGGATTAGAGAATATCCTCAACTTGACAATAAGTGGCTACAAAAAACTTTTAGCTAATATCAGACTTAATGCTTTCCCACTAAGATCAAGAACAAGACAAATAAGCCTGCTCTTAGCACTTCTATTCAACATTGTACCGGCAGTTCTAGCCAAGGTAATTAGGCAAGAAAATTAAATAAAAGACATCTAGATTAGAAATGAAAAAGTAAAACTATTCCTATTTGCAGGTAACATAGCCTTGTATATAGAAAATCCGTGAAAATCCACTAAAACTATTAAAGTCATAAACAAGTTCAGCACGTTTGTAGGATACAATATCAGCATACAAAGATCAGTTGTATCTCTATATACCAGCAATGCACAATATGAAAAGAAAATTGAGAAAACAATTCTATTTATAGTAGCATCAAAAATAATACAATACTTAGGAATAAACCTAACAAAATAAGTGCAAAACATACACTCTGAAAGCAATAAAACCTTGTTGAAAAAAATTAAAGAAGACCTAAATAAATAAAAAGATATCCCATGTACATAAGCTGGAAGACTTAATATTGTTAACACGGCAATACTACCCAAACGAATCTACAGATTCAACATAATCTCTATCAAAATCTCAGCTGGCTTATTTGCAGAAATTGACAAGCTGATCCTAAAATTCATATGGAAATTCAAGGGACTCACTCAAGATAACCAAGACAATCTTGTGGGTGGGGGGAACTGAACAAAATTGGAAGACTCACACTTCCTCATTTCAAAACATACTGAAAGCTACAGTAATCAAAATTGTGTGGTGTTACCATGAAGATAGACAATGAACAATGATAAATTAATGGAACTGAACTGAGAATCCAGAAATAAACCCTCACATTTATGGTCAATTGACAAGAGATGTAGAAAGAATATTCTTTTCAACATATGATTCTGGGACAACTGAATACCCACATGCAAAATTTATTTTATGGTGTGAGGTATAAATAATGTAATATATAATAAATTAATTCAAAGATCTATGTAAGAGCTAAAACTATAAAACTCACAAGAGTACATCTTTGTGACCTTGAATTATGTAATAACAAAAACACAAGCAACAAAGTAAAAAATAAACTAAACATCTACATAAAAAAATTTGTGCTTCAAAGGACACCATCAAGAAAGTCCATCCACAGAAGAAAATATTTGCAAATCATGTCTTTGCTAAATATATAAAATATGTAAATAATTCTTGGCTGGGCACAGTGGCTCATGCCTGTAATCCTAGTACTTTGGGAGGCTGATGGGAGAATCGCTTAAGCCAGGAGTTGAAGACCAGCCTGGGCAACAGAGCGATACCTTGTTTGTACAAAAAAAGTTTTTTAATAAAATAAATTTAAAATGAATTCTTAAAACTCATTAATAAAGACAACCTGATTTTAAAAATAGGCAAGGAACAGATTTTTCTCCAAAGATATACACATAGCCAATAAGCACACAGAAAGATTAATGTCCTTAGTTATTAGGGAAATGCAAATTGATACAACTTCACGCCCACTAGGATGGCTATAATCAAAAGGACAGACAATAACAAGTGTTGACAAGGATGTGGAGAAACTGGGAACACCGTTGCTAGTGGGAATGCAAGATGGTGCTGCACCTTTGGAAAATCGATTGGTATTTCCTCAAATTTTTAAACACAGAGTTACCATTTGACCCAGCAATTCTACTCCTAGGTATAACCCCAAGTGAAATGGAAATACATGTCCACACAAAAACTTGTACATGGATGTTCATGGCACCATTATTTGTAACAGCTAAAAAGCAGAACTAAAATATGCATCAACTGATAAATAAAATATGGTACAGCCATATGGAATATTTTTCAGCCATAAAAAGGAATTAGGTACTGATATTGATACAACATGAATGAACTTTGACAATATTATGCTAAGTGAAAGAAGCCAGTCATTAAAGACTCTGTATTCTATGGTTGCATTTATTAAACATGCCCAGAACAGGCAAATCTATGGAGACTTACAGTAGACTAGTGGTTGCCTAGGGGTGGGATTGGGTGAAATAGGTGGTGCTGCTAAAGGCCATGAGGTTTCTTTCTGGGGCGTTAAAATGCTCTAAAACTGACTACAATTATGGGTTGTACAATTTTGTGGATATATTACAAACCACTGAACTGGTTTTTTTTGTTGTTGTTGTTGTTTTAAGACAGAGTTTTTGCTCTTGTTCCCTAGGCTGGAATGCAATGGTGCGATCTCACTCACTGCAACCTCTACCTCCCGGGTTCAAATGATTCTCCTCCCTCAGCCTCCTGAGTAGCTGGAAAAACAGGCACCCGCCACCATGCCCAGCTAATTTTTGTATTTTTAGTAGAGACGGGGTTTTGCCATGTTGGCCAGGCTGGTCTCAAACTGCTGACCTCAGGTGATCCACTCACCTCGACTTCTCAAAGTGCTGGGGTTACAGGCATGAGCCACCATGCCTGCCCTGAACCGTATCTTTTAAATGAGTGAATTGTACAGTATGCAAACTATATTTCAAGAAAGCTGCTACCAAAAGTTAGTATTTTTATAACTACCTTTTGGGAAACTTTGGGTGTAACATAAGCAGAAGGGGTACAAAGACAGCTGGGGTTGGAGTAGGAGCTTGGGGAGTTTGGGGACTGTAACGCTGCCCCTACAAGCAGAGGCTGTGGAGAGCAAAAACCAATGAGGACAGCAGGGGAGGAAAAGAGCAATAGATACAACCATATGACCCCGCACAGCGGCCCCCTAAACTGCAGGGGTGAACTAGACCATACAGGGCAGGCCCAGCTAGCTTGTTTGTTCCCTCCCCTGCCCCTGCCCGTTTTGGTTTTCTGCCATCTGTCAGGTCCTGGGGCTTCCCCCTGCCCCGGGAGTAAAGATTCCTCAGATAATATTATCTGAGGAATAATAATGTTACCACCTGTGAGGTGGGTGGAGTGATAGGTTCTGAGGTTTAGAATGAGAACAAGAAGGGAGTCTAGCTCTCTTTCTACTGATGAGGAAACCGAGGCTTAGAAAAGAGAAGGGACTTGTGCAAGGTCACTGGGCTAATTAGGGGTGGAGCTGGGGTTAACATTGCACTTCCTGAGAAGACAAGGGAAGGCAATAGAATAACTTATATGACACAGAGCTTTAAAAGAAAAGGAGAGGGCCAGGCATGGTGGCTCGCGCCTGTAATCCCAGCACTTTGGGAGGCAGAGGCAGGTGGATCACCTGAGGTCAGGAGTTCGACACTAGCCTGACTAACATGGTGAAACTCCATCTCCACTAAAATTAAAAAATTAGCCAGGTGTCCGGGAGGCGGAGCTTGCAGTGAGCTGAGATCGCGCCATCGCACTCCAGCCTGGGCGACAGAGCAAGACTCTGTCTCAAAAACGAAACAAAACAAAACAAAACAAAAAATTAGCCAGGTGTCATAGCACATGCCTGTAATCCCAGCTACTCGGGAGGCTGAGGCAGGAGAATCGCTTGAACCTGGGAGGCAGAGGTTACAGTGAGCTGAGATCGCACCATTTCACTCCAGCTTGGGGAACAAGAGTGAAACTCCAGCTCAAAATAAATAAATAGATAAATAAAAGAAAAGACAGGTATTGCAACAAAAATTCTGCAGCAAAACGAAAAGCCCTCTAAGAAAGGAAATACAATGAAAGGACATTACTGGTTCTCTGTGATCATCATTTACATATCTTCTTAATAATGTAGACACTTTAAACCCAATTTAGGTTAAAATAGAGCTCTTCCTATCTTGAAAGACAGGGGCAGGGGAGGGAGGGAGATGGTGTAAGAAAGCAAAATCTCGGCCGGGCGCGGTGGCTCAAGCCTGTAATCCCAGCACTTTGGG
>NW_016816114.1:154755-221116 GCF_001698545.2 Rhinopithecus bieti
AAAAAAAAAAAAAATGCAAAAAAAAACCTAGCCGGGCGAGGTGGCGGGCGCCTGTAGTCCCAGCTACTTCGGAGGCTGAGGCAGGAGAATGGCGTGAACCCGGGAGGCGGAGCTTGCAGTGAGCTGAGATCGGGCCACTGCACTCCAGCCTGGGTGACAGAGCGAGACTCCGTCTCAACAAACAAAAAAAAAAAAAAAAAAAAAAAAAAAAAAATCTCCATCCATCACAGCAGGAAGTAAATAGACAACGTGCAAAATAGATAAATCAAGAAATAGCAGTGTAAGCACATATCATTTAGAGATCAGGAGGCAGCTACTAGAAGAAACAGTGAGTTAAAAGCGGCAGCTTCTAGGGGAGGGTGGGTGCTGGATGGTTGTTTTTCATTATAAGCTTTCAATACTATTTGATTTTTTAAAACATGTGTATGTATTGTTTTGATCAAAATTTAATAATTTGCTTTAGAAGACAACCACCCAAAGTCTCCTTGCTAGCAGTTCAGACACCTGGCTGGTACCCAGCACTGACTGCTGTTTCAGTCCCTTGTTGCCTGTCTTCTGGGACCAGAGGCTCCATCACCTACAGCTTCTCTCCACACAGGGGACCTGCAGTCAGAGCAAAGAAGTCAAGTCAGCCTCGACTTGGGCCTCTGGAGAAGGTCTATTTTCCTCGTTGTTTATGAGTAGACAGAGAAAGAGATCTTGGCAGGGGCTAAAGGACTTGCTACTTCATTTGCCGTTCTGCCCAGCTGCTTCCTGTGTTGTTAGGGTTGAGGCGGCCTTTCTGGTGACACCAAACCAGGCAGCTACCAGCGGCTCAGGGGAACGGTCTCACGCTCTCAGGAGAGGAAGTCATGCCACCAAGTGGCTTGCTGATTTGCTCCTGCTGGGGCCCTGGGGCTGTCATATGAGGAACACCAACATGATGCCTATGTGGGGAGAGGAGCTGCCTCTCAGATGCACCTGCTAAAACTCACAAAGCGAAGCCATGCATCTGCTACGGAAACAAAGAGCAGGACTTCAGGTCTGGCCACCAGATCGGAGCACGTGGAACTCAGCTTCATCGACGCGAAACTGCAACTCGAGCATGGCTCAATATGAAGACAAAGGTCCCCAAATCACATTTTCACTCACTCTAAAAGGGCAAATTTCTCCGTCTATAAAATATGGAGGTTAGCCTTGGTTCTCTCTCAACCATGATGTCCTGCCTTGTGAAGGTTATTGCAGGTAACTTGTGCTAATAACAGCTTAAGCACTGAGGTTTGCAAACAAGGTACATTTTATTGTATGTAAGGCAAGGGTTCAAGGTCTCTGTGTGATATTATTGCTTGCATGTTCATCTCTTCCCTTGAGTGGCAGGACTGGAGCAGAGTTGGGGGATTGGCTGTAGGGGGAGCATGTCAATATTGTCCATTTTGTGTACTAAAATAACAACAACAGCAACAAGTTAAGAATCACTGGAGTTGGGCCTCTCTCAGGGGCCTTCCAACTCTAAAGCAAATGACCATGACTACAGTCTAGACATTCCATCCAAAGAGCTTCCTTAAAGACACATGTTAAGGATCATGCAGACCATTCTCTGTGGCCAAGATATACAGGGCATCATAAACCTGTCCAAGGATAGTCTTCCTTTGTGCCTTTGCTCAAACTGTCTCCACTGCCTTATGGACTGTCTTCTTTCCTTCTTAAATCCTACCAATCTACTAAGGCCCAAGTCAAGACATGCCTTTTCCACAAAGGTCTGACCAGCCAAGCCCCATAATGACCTTCATTTCTCTCACTCCACTAGCACTCACAGTCTAGAGTTCACAGTTTTTAACTGCACTACAAACTGCTTTATATTTCATTAATTCTTTGGATTGCTAAGAATGCCAAGGATAGTCACCTTGTCTGAGTTTGACTCACAGCAACCAGCACAGAGATAGGCACACACCAGGAATTACTTGCTTAATTAATAATTCATGAATGATTTGTTGAATGCATGAGCCAATGACCAAAATTCTTAACTTCTGGTTTAAAAAAATTAACAAGAAAGTTAATATATCACACTTCTCTGAGGTTCCATATTCAAGTCTGCCTTATCAATATAAGAATCTGAGGAGAGTTCTTTAGAGAATCCTTCTATCATATAGTTTCCACTTCAAACCCTAAGAAGCAGGTCCTTATTTCTCTTCCCCAGATGGAAGAATAACAGACTTGGAGATAGGTGGCTGACCTCTAGTTCTGAATTATCTTGTCATTCATATATTGCCAAAACAAATCTTAAAGCATCATATTTTAAAAGCACAAATCAAAAATAGTTCTCAGATATTCCTTAAGAGTTACTGCATGCCTTCTCTGAGGGTCAGCCCTGCAAATTCCCTTTGATCTCAGCCAGGCCTTCAGTGAAGTTAGACAATTCTCTCATTCTTCCCCAGTTGATTTCTTATTCCACCCACAGAGGCAACTGTTCCAAACTCTGAAGTCTCCTGAAGTTTCCTAACCAGTCCATCACCTTGATTTCCTGCAGAGGACCTCACCTCCTGCCTTACTTAGAAAACAGAGACTATAGAACATGGACAGACTAAACACACCTCTGTTTTACCTAGAGATTAAAGCCTGAGAACCACTGCTCTACAATGACCAAATAATGACGCAAACAGAATCAAAAGGCCTACTGATGAAGTCATCACTGGGTCTTTCTCAGGCATCTCGCCAGAAAGTCCTATTTACTTTCCTCTCTCACTGCCTGTATCTGAGTTGCCCAAAGTCTATCAAAATGCCACACAACCAGAATGATCCTGCAAGAAATTCTGCCTGAACTCAAGCTCTGCCTTCTCAAAATAATTTCTTTCAAGAATTTGCACCCTCTGTTGCCAGGGCCCAAGTATGGCTTAAATGGCTGTTTTTTTGAGGTACATCACACACAGTCCTTAGCATAATGGCCATGGCTAGAAAGCCAATATCTAAGCTCTTTGCATCCTGGGAGGCGTCCCGCACCCACTGACTGAATTCTGAAGTGTCTTTGTACAGACAAGGCTATCCAGGGGCCTTGACAGAATCTGTGAATCACAAAATGCCTTTAAGCTTCCCATTGGCTCAACAGTACAGAGAGGCCACAGATCTGTCTTCTTAAAGTGGCACACAATATATAAGTAATAAATTGTTTCTTAAGGAATGGAGGGCATTTACCCAAAAGAGTCACACATTCAGGAGGTTCCTTCTCTATTTCCATGGTCTTTGTTTCTCAGACTGGGATTTACAGACATTACCTCATCCGCAGGCTTCCATAATGACAGGCAGGTAACAGTTGGGCAGGCTGCCTTCCACTGCTCAATTTTGAATGTCAGAGAGGTAGCGGCTGGTTTAAGGGCACACAGCAACTTAGGGATCCTGTGTCCCATGCTCACTGTGCTGCTCTGTCTGTCCTGGAAGCAAAGCATGCCCTCAACATTTTTGGGTGGTTGCAAAATGCGAAATTCTCACAGAGGAAGAGGCCCTTCCTTAACTCTATGTGTTGAAATGTGAGAATGGCCCTGGGCTTCTGCTTGGTGTGTTCCCTCCCACTTCTCCCTGCCTACTCAAGTTCCACCCACGTCTCCTGTGCTACTTAAGAGCACTTCCCACCTGAAGCCTTTCAGTTCATGCCTTACCACTCTTAACTTTCCCTTCCTTTGGCAGGTAAACTTGGGGCTGGGTTTACTGGTCACAGAGACCAGCTTCCCTCAAAAAAGCAAAATTCAGGAAAGCTCTGGAGGGAGAGGGGCTGGTAACAGCCAAGGGTTGATTCCATACATGAGCCAAATTCTTAATGATTATGTAATGAATACATTATAACAATAAATATATAAATATGCTAGTACTTACTACGTGCTAAGCATTCTGCTTGGCACTTTCATGCACCCCTCGGGTAGTAAGAGCATCCAAAGATATTCTAGTTCCTCCCCCGCCCCCATTCACTGCCTAGAAGGCAGCAGCCTGCCCCCCTTCTCCCACCATCTCACTACTGATGCAGGGGCCATCCCCTGGACCCTAGGCATGGCTTTGCTCCTCAGAATGACACGACCAAAGGCCTTTCATAAAGACTCCAGTGAGGTGACTGATGTCTGGCTTCGTCAATTACAAGTGAATAATTAATACTTGCCAGTAAAGAAATAGACTCATTGTTATGGTGGCCACATGGAGGCTACAAAAGGCCATTTTGTGACACTCTTGGTGGACCCCTGGGGCCAACAGAGGTCCAAAGAAGCCGCGTTGAGAGTGTAGTCCAATCCTTAAACGTAGGGACTGGGGCCCGTACTGTTTTCCAGGAGCACTTTTCCGTTAATTAGCTTGTTGCCTATTCATCTCATTCAGTTTTCTGGTCAATGACAGCAGCAGAGGCCCACTGAACATCAGAGAGGGCATGATTTATCAGAGGGGACATGTAGAGTTCTCCCAGGGCCTTTTACCAGCTTTTGAATTCATGTCTACTTCCTTCTCTGGGCCAGCATCTGATTTGAGTAAAATTCTCCAACCCCATTGGGTTGTACATTCGACTCTTGGCCTAATGCCTAAAGCAAGTTTTCCTTTTCATTTTCAGCAGGGACTGAACAAGGCAGCCTTGGGTGCCTACAGAACCGGTCAGAACTGGCCAGGAAATATAATAAAGAAGCTTAGTGAGCAGAGAGCTAATGCCCCCAGCCAGAGGCTCAGTGTGCAGAACTATCTAGAGGCACTGACTTTGTAAGCAAACAACACTCTCTTCTTGAGGTCTAATAATTGCCTTGGCAAAGGGTAGCCAATGCCAACGAGGAACCCTGTGTACACAAGTTTCTCATCCTGAAAGTGGACACTGGGTGCTCAAAAAATGCCTTCCGGTGACAGTAACCCCTGACCAGTTAAACAAACATGCACTCATGCACACGCATGCACACACACTCTTACAGCATTCCTGCCCACAGGGCCAAAGCTGCCCTTGCCAAATACAGAGCTGACAGCTGCTAGATATTGTCATTTCAGGGACCTGTTCCCAAAAGAACTACCCAGCTCCCCACCTCCACTTCCAGCCCACTGTTTGAAATTCCACCATTAGCGATAGCAAATATTTCTACAGTGTTTCCCATTAAAGCTTTGTTTCCCATTAAAATGCCTCCATCCTGTTTATTTTCTGGTCAAATGACTTATAAAGCACCTGCTCTGCATCAAATGGGAACTTCTTTTGTATTTAGCTCTTCAAGATAAACACAATCATTGGCTCCTTTCTTGAAAACAATTTCTGACACTGGAGACTGGGGGAAGAGCAGGGCACTGTATGGAAGTGGAGGTGGTAGGCCACCAGGAGGGCCACAGAGAGAGGGTCTAATGGTGGAGAAAGCAACTGTCAAGGCCTTCACAGGCCTGCCCATAGATATGGACCTGATTTTTACCCTCTAAGATCTCAGGGACCCAGGTTGCTGGCACAGCCTGTATCCAAGAGAAAGGTGAGACCCACTGCCCTAACTGGGACACAGACAGGAGGCAGGAAATGGGAACACAGGAACCGACACTCTCCTGATTTGCCCCTCCTGCCAGCAGAACTGCCTCCATCTCCCTGCCCATGCTGAGGGCACAGGCACCTAGGAACTAGCAGAAAAGGATCCTTGTCCCATTCTTGGCCTAGCTGGAAGGACAGCTGAAGGCTCGTCAGGGCTGGTCAATGTTTCCACTGTGCTGGCGAAAGTACGCAAGCAAAGGTCAAAATCAGATTCCCTGTGCTGGGGAGGCACCGGGGGGCTGTCAGTGTCCTTTCCAGCCGGGGGTTCTGGGTACAGAGGGCCATACTTCTGTGGACCATCCCCCATCCCCAAGCAGAGGGCACCTCCTCTTCTTTTGCACATAGGTGGGCTGTTCCTTGGGGTGAGGGGTAGGGTTGTCTTGAAAAGCAGACGCCACGACAGGTAAGCTTCTTCCTGGTTCCTCAGAGCTCAAGAAAAAACAATCTTTTCCCCCAGGAGTCAGCCCACTCATCCCCTTCCCCCATTTCCATCCTGCCCGCGGCCAGCCTGGAGAGCGATGCTAGTGTAGGCCAGAAAGCTTCCAAGCGGGTCAGATCTGCTTCTCTCTCATCAAAGCCCTCCGCCCCCAAACATCGCCGCTGCGCCCCTCGCCCCACCCATCACACGTCCTGTGTGCCCGAGGCGGCTGCCAGACGGGCCCAGGCGGCTCTCGCTGGCCCTGGGGAAGGTGACGGTGGCCACGGAGGCAGAGGCAGGGGCCAGCGCTCTGCAGTACCTGGACCCGAGGATGTTGCCGCCGCCGGGCTCGCGGCCACCGCAGGTGTCTCCTGTCCCTGAGATTAGCACCGCCTCCTCCCGGGCTGGCGGCTCCGGCCCAGGCCGCGCACCTGCTGCTGCGGCTACCCCGCCGCCGAGCCAGAACTCCGCGACGTGCTCGCGCCTCCCGGGCAGAGGGTCCGTGCCGCGGGACGCACCATGGGCCCGAGGAGGAAAGGGGCCGCGTGGGGCCTGAGGCCGGGCCTCGCGCTAGCCCCGGCGCAGCGCCAAGCGCCCCCCGCGGACCGGGAGAGGGGGCGGCCCATCGCGCATCCTCACGGCCTCAACCGCCGCCCCGCAGCATCCCGTCCCCGTGCCGGCCCGAGGCCGCGAGCAGCCCGCTACCTGGCCTGGCGGCGAGTCCAGGGAGGGCCACGAAGGCTACCGCAGGGCCCCCGCGGCGCAGGATGACTCGCCCCGCTCCGCTGCGCGGCGCTCGGCCCGCCCCGGCCCCGCCGCTCCGCCTGCCGGGCTCCGCCCCGCCCAGCGCCCGCCCCTTCTCCGCTGCGGCTGTCACACAAAGGGCAGGAAATGGCTGCGGCGAGGGGCTCTCGGCGCTCCCCGCTGTACCGCCGGCGCGCTCGAGACCTGCCTCTCGGGCTCGGAGGACAGCTCAGCACCCAGGCTTCCTGCCCTGGGGGCGGGAAAGGGAGGGAGGGCTTCTTCCACGGCCTCCATCACTAGGAACCACACCTGCAGCAACCCGAGAACGAGAGCTTCGGCCGCATTCGGATCTCATTGGCCCCACATGATTTCCGAGTGCTCATTTATCAACCCAATCTTTATTGATTACCTATTCCGTTCCATGTACGGTGCCAGGACCTGGGTGTGCACTGGTGTACAAAAGACAGGGTCCCTGCCCCCTTGGAGTTTTATCACCTGCCAGGAGAGACGGATGTATATTAACCCATCTAACGTCCAGTTACAGCCCAAAGTGCTGTGAGGAGAAGTAGCAAGGTCAAGTGACGGAAGATGCAACTGGGGCTAGGGGAGGGGCCTTCCACTAATTGAACCTGGACGCTGATGGGGCTTCTTCGCTCAAGAATAAGTTCTTCCCCTCCCTTCCAGTTCCCTGGAGAAGAGTCCCTGAAGCTACCACCTCATTAACAGGGGCCTGCCTCAACTTCATTCTGGAAGAATTGCCTAACGGACAAATAGGCGACAGGAAGCACTGAGAGGACAGGTACCTTTCTCTTCAAGGCTTATCTGCCGTTTCGGGCTCCTTAAAGAAGCGATTATCTGCCCACCGGTGGCTCACACCTGTAATACCAACACTTTAGGAGGCCGAGGAGAGAGGATTGCTTGAGCTCAGGAATTGGAGACCATCCTGGACAACTCAACGAAACCTCATCTCTACTAAAATTAAAAAAAAAAAAAAAAAAAAAACCATGGGTGTGGTGGCATGCATCTTTGGTCCCAGCTACTCAGGAGGCTGAGGTGGGAGGATTGCTTGAGCCTAGGAGATTGAGGCTACGGTGAGCTATGATCCTGCTGCTGCACTCCAGACTGGGCGACAGAGTGAGACTGTCTCACATTAAAAAAAAAAAAAAAAAAGAAAGAAAAAGAGAGAGAAAAGAAAGAAAAGACCGAGAAAGAGAGAAAGAAGAGAAAGAGAGAAAAGAAAGAGAGAAAGAAACAATTCTCATTGAGATCCAGCCTGGTAGGCCTTCAGACCAGGCTGAAGTCAGGCTGCACCAAATGCTAACCTTGAGACACCTGAGCAGGTTACTCAACACTCTGCTCCACAGAGGTCACCGTATCTGCAACACAGGGAATGACAATTGCCTTTTATACCTTACAGGGTAAATAATTTGAAAGCGTTTAAGACATTGTGGAGTGTATGTAGACATAAGGAGTGGTTTCCTAGAGTCCACAAATTTATACTTAATCACTCAGCTATTCCTAATAAGGGCAATTTGTGGAGGAGGCCCATTATTCAAGCTCCAGCAAAGGGCTTGTGGAAGCCTTTGCTTGCCCTTACTGATCTCACCTTGCTTCCCAAGTGCTCAGAATCCATGAATCCTTGTGGTTTGATCTTAAATCACTAATTCCAATTCAAATTGCTATTTCAGAAAAAAAAATGACATATATATATATACATACATTTCTGTCCCTGGTTCTGTGTGAAAAGCTGTGGGAGTGTTTGTGGAGGATGGGTTTCAAAACAGAACCGAGGTTTCCTTTTTAAAAAATGTTTCATTTTCCACCGTGATCCTTGGGATTCCAAGTTCAATGATTACAAATACTTTACAATGAGATTCCCAATCAGTCAGGTTTTCATTCTAAGGGGCACATTATTTCAGATGGTATCGTTTTTTGGAAGACATATTTCTCCCTGTTGTTCCTTTGCTGTCTTTTCACCTTCAGGAACAAGTTGCCTAAAAACAGAAAAGACTATTACATGTATATTTGGTTAGATCTTAAGCAAAAATAACTCCCTGACCTCTGAGTTCTACTTGTGTAAAAAGGAGAGCAGTATGGTCTTTTGAAGCCACTGTGTTGGAAATCCGGAGGCTTGTCTTTTGGTCCTAGTTTTGCAACTAACAGAAGAATAATCTTAAGCAAGGAGCCTCACCTCTGTTTCCCCACCTATTAAATGAAGTAGGTTGGATGCACTCCAACATCCTTCTGAATGTGGAAAATTACATGAGTTAAAACAAAGGACATGCCCCTCCCAGGCTTAAGGCACTTCCCTAGCTCCCCACTGCCCCCCGATGAAGCCCAGACTCTCTCCCGTGGCTGGAGAGGGTCTTCAAGAGCTGGCAGCTATCTCTCCCTGTGAACAAGCTTGCTGTGCTTCAGTTAAAAGGAACAGCTTTTAGTTCCTCAAACTTGCTGTGTTCTTTGTTGTGCTTGACATTCGTACATGCAAGGCTTCTTGAATGGCACTTTCTGTGCCGACATTCCCCCCCCTCCACATTCCACACTTTTTCCCAGTTTACCTGATGAAGTTCGGTTCATCTTTCTGGTATCCCTTTAGATGCTGCTTCCTCCAAGATTCCTACATGTCTGGGTTAGCTTGAGATTGGTTGTCTATGTGCCCTTAGCTGCCTGGGCTCCCTCTATCATCCCACGTATAATCTGCGATATAATTGTCAATACACTTGCCTGTATTCCACCATGAGACCATAAAATCTAAGGGAGCAGGGATATGTCTGTCTTGCTTTCCCATTGCATCCTCGGAGCCTGGTACTTAGCAGGAGTTCAGTAAAAATGGATGGAATGAACACCCATAGATGACATTTTTAAACTTTGCCACTGAAATGTATAGCTATCTGTCTACTGCCTTCAGATTTCCTTCACATCCAACCCCAAGCTTTGCCATCAGCAATGAAATGGTAGAGGATATCAATAAGAATTGCTTTGGTACTTGCAAAGTTGTGGCCCATGTGTCATCCATGTGGCAACATTGGCTTGTGTTTTAGAAAAGCTTCAAGTTATAATTCCAGCACTTTGGGAGGCCGAGGCAGGTAGATTGCCTGAGGTCAGGAGTTCGAGCCCAGCCTGGCCAACATAGTGAAACCCTGTTTCTACTAAAAGTACAAAAAATTAGCTGGGCATGGTGGTGGGCGCCTGTAATCCCAGCTACTCAGCAGGGTGAGGCAGGAGAATTGCTTGAACCCGGGAGGTAGAGGTTGTGGTGAGCCAAGATCACGCCATTACACTTCAGCCTGGGCAACAAGAGCGAAACTCCGTCTCAAAAAAAAAAAAAATGTTTAAAACTATCAGGAGACCCTGCTTTATAGACACCAGTAATGAAGTATCTGGAATGGGCATGAAGGGAAAACGTAAATAATAATAATAACACAATAATGGCTAACATTTACCAAGTACATTATCTCATATAATTTTCACAATTTTCTATGAGGAAAATATAATCATTTTCCCATTTTATAATTGAGGCAATTAAGGTTTAATAATTTGCCTGAGGTAGTGAAGTCAAACCCATGCTTTTTACCACAATCTCATACAGCCTCACTTTCCCTCTTCCAAGCTAAGTCCATGTATTTACTAATATGCTCCCTTATTCAAAAAACATATTAAATGTAAGTTACATAATTAAATGTAACACATTATGTTAAAAAATTAAAAATCAGCAAGAAATTGTTTAAAAGGAAGGCAAAGAGTACAAAGATGAGATGGACAATCAAATGTACCAAACTGTAAACAAAACAACAAAAATCAATCACAAGTCTACCTGCTATGAACTTGCTAACATTTGGTTCCAAGTATTTATGTGGGTGGCAGGAAAAGAGAAACGTGATGGTCAGTTACAGAATTTACATTGGCCATTCTGTAGATAGAACCTGACCACTTGCTCAAAATTGCCTCATTTTATAGGCAGGGGAATCGCTTGCACCCAGGAGGTGGAGGTTGCAGTGAGCCAAGATGGTGCAGCTGCATTCCAGCCTGGGCAACAGAGCAAAACACTGTCTCAAAACAAAACAAAGCAAAACAAAAAAGTACATCCTTTAGATTCTTGTGAAGGTTATATGAAATGATAATGTAACACACTAAGCAGTTTGGTACATAATAAATGCTCAGAAATGGGATTATTATTATGATTTTCTTTTCGAGATGGAGTCTCACTCTGTCGCCCAGGCTGGAGTACAGTGGCGTGATCTTGGCTCACTGCAACCTCCATCTCCCAGGTTCAGGTGATTCTCCTGCCTCAGCCTCCCGAGTAGCTGGGATTATGGGTGTGTGCCCCCACACCTGGCTAATTTTTGTATTTTTAGCAGAGATAGAGTTTCACCACATTAGCCGGGCTGGTCTTGAACTCCTGATCTCAGGCAATCCTCCCGTCTCAGTCTCCCAAAGTGCTGGGATTACAGGTGTGTGCCACCACACCTGGCCTGTGGCCATCTCTTGTTGCTATTGTGGTGAACTCAAGTGTTGCCAGTATCCACTTCAAGTGTTGTGTGATGCTAATTATCTCTGAGTGAGCAATTCATCTCTGCAGTTAATTGGATATCAGAGTAAAATGTGATATCTCCTGGTTCTCATGATAAAACATTTTTCATCATGTTTAGTGTAATACAGAAAACCTTGAATAACACCATGGAACCCACGTGAAGTGACACTAGTGATGCTGAAAGTGTTCCCGAAAAGCAGAGAAAAGTCATGACATTACAAGAAAATAACTGAATTGCTTGATATATAGCATAGATTGAGGTCTGCAGCTGCAGTTGTCCATCATTTTAAGATGAATGAATTTAGCACAAGGACCACTGTAGAAAGAAAGAAAGAAAGAGAGGGAGGGAGGGAGGGGGAGAGAGACAGAGAGAGAGAGAGAGGGAGGGGGAGAGAGAGAGAGAGAGAGAAAGAAAAGAAAAGAAAAAGAAAAGAGAAAAGAAAAGAAAAAAGAAAGAAAGAAAAAATAAATTCATGAAGCAGTAGCTGCAGCTCCCAGCAGGTATGAAAACCTTGCACTTTTGGTGAAATACCATTTTAGTTCATATTGAAAATGCAGGTTTTAGGTGGGTGCATTGCTATAAAGATTGCTATAAGAAAGATGTACCCATAGACTCTAATATGAGTCAGGAAAAAGTGAAGTCATGTATGATAACTTAAGGCAAAAGAAAGGTGAAGGATCTAAAGCCGAATAATTTAATGCCAGCAAAGATGGTCTGATAATTTTAGAAAGAGGTTTGGCTTAAAAAATGTCAAGATAACAGGAGAAGCAGCTTCTGCCGACCAAGAGGCAGCAGATGAATTATCAGATGCCATTGACAAAATCATGGAGGGGAAAGGATAACTAATTGCCTGAACAGGTTTTTAATTTGAATGAAAGTACCCTATTCTGGGGGGAAAAAAAGCCACAAAGAACATTGATTAATAAGGAAAAGAAGCGATCACCAGGATTTAAGATAGGAAAGGATAGGCGAACTCTGCTCTTTTGTGCAAATGCAGTCAGGCTTATCATCGGGACTGCCCTTACCTATAAAGCTGCTAATCCCTAAGCCTTGAAAGGAAATGTTAAACACCAGCTGCCAGTCTTTTGGTTGTACAACAAGAAGGCCTGGACAATGAGAACTCTTTCTGGATTAGTTCCATCCATGTTTTGTCCCTGAAGTCAGGAAGTACCTTGCCACTAAGAGTCTGCCTTTCAAGGTTCTTTTGATATTGGAGGATGACTCTTGGTTATCTAGAACCCCATGAGTTCAACACTGAAGGCATCAGAGTGGTCTACTTGCCCCCAAAAACATCTCTAATCCAGCCTCTATATCAGGGGGTCATAAGGGCCTTTAATTCTCATTATATATGATACTCTTTGGAAAAGATTGTCAACGCTGTGAAAGAGAACCCTGATAGAACATCAAGAAATTCTAGAAGGATTACACTTTGAAGATGCCATCTTTGTGACAGAAAAAGCTATGAAAGCCGTCAAGCCCAAAACAACAAGTTCCTGCTGGAGAAAACTGTGTTCAGATGTTGTGCATAACTTCACAGGATTTACGGCAGAGCCAATCAAGAAAATCATGAAAGAGATTGAGCATATGGGGAAAAGGTGGGTGAGAGGTCTGTGTGAAGGGTCTCAAGATATGAATCTTGGAGAAATCAAGAGCCAATAGATGTCACTCCAGAGGGATTGACAGAAGATGACAACTTGATGGAGATGAATCAGTACCAGACAATGAGGAAGAAGAGGTAAAAGAGGCAATATCAGAAAACAAATTGATGTTAGACAATCTGGCAACGGGTTTTGGTTACTCAAGATGACTTTTGACTTCTGTTGTCACATGGACCCTTCCATGATGTGGGCACTGAAACTAAGGCAAATAGTGAAAGAAGGATTTGTATTATACAGAAACATTTTTAGAGAAATGAGAAGGCAAAAAGTCAGACAGAAGTTATGATGTATTTCTGTAAAGTTACATTGAGTGTACCTGCCTCTCCTGCCTCTGCTTCTACCTCCTCCACCTTTTCTGCTTCTATTACTCTTGAGATAGCAAAACCAACTCTCCTTTTCCTCCTTCTCCTCAACCTTCTCAATGTGAAGACGATGAGGATGAAGACCTTTATGATGATCCACCTCCATTTAATGAATACTAAATATATTTTCTCTTCCATTTGATATTCTAAATAACATTTTCTTTTCTGCAACTATTTTGTTTGTTATAAGAATACAGTATATAATAAATGTAATACATACAAAATATGTGTTAATCAACAGTTCACATTATCAATAAGGCTTACAGTCAACAGTAGGCTATTAGCAGTTAAGTTTTTGGAACATTAAAAATTATACATGGATTTTCGACAGTGAAAGGGGTTGGGATCACTAACCTCCATGTTGTTCAAGGTCAACTGTGCTTGACTCCTTCAGTTGTCTCTCATGTGATTGTGGCCAGCACTTGGTTTGGGCCTCAAGGGTCCTAGACCTATCATGAAAACAATGCAGGGAAAGAAGTTGGAATAAGATGCATTTTTATGCCTGCTAATTTCTCCATCTGAAATGTCCTTCCAGACCCTCTCCTTCCTGGGAACTCTCGTTTACCCTTCAATGCACATCTCAAACTTCACTTCCCCTGTGAGGCCCTTCCTGATCCCTTAGGTATGTTTACTTAATTCTCTGTGCTCTTGCTGTACTGTGACTGTAGCTACATTGCATAACCTACAACAGCTCTTTGCAATTATAGTTGGTTCTTCTTATTCAGTAATTATGTTCTATAAAGTTGCCATGAATACTGAACCATTGCTTCTAGGAGAAATAAAGGGTTAGGTTCCTGCAAGCCCCTGTTCACCACACTTTTGTCAACTGATCAATACATAACCTTGTTTTATGCATGTTTCTGCTAAAAAAAACCTTATTTAATGTATATTATTGATTTATTAACATTGAACTCACAATCAACAGTACTATAACTCATACGTTATTAAACTTATCGAAGTAACAGCTTTCTTGCAGTTAGGAACACTAGACAGCATGTCAGCACTACATTTTAGGGGGCGTTTTATTTATTTATTTATTTATTTATTTATTTATTTATTTATCTTTTAGATGAAGTCTTGCTCTGTCACCCAGGCTGGAGCACAGTGGCAGGATCTCATCTCACTGCAACCTCCACCTCCCAGGTTCAAGCGATTCTCCTGCCTCAGCTTCCCAAATAGCTGCGACTACAGACATGCACCACCACACCCAACTAATTTTTGTATTTTTTTTAGTAGAGATGGGGTTTCACTATATGTTGGCCAGGCTGGTCTCAAATTCCTGACCTCAGGTGATCCACCCGCCTTAGCCTCTCAAAGTGCTGGGATTACAGGCGTGAGCCACCATGCCTGGCTGGGGGCCATTTTAAACAGCAAAATCACCAGAAAAAAAGTACAGAAATGCAGAAAATGTGTCACTAAATAGACTGAGAAAAGCCACTTGTTTGTAGCATGAGAGCTGAACACCACTCTGTTTGACCTCAGTTGGGAATGTGTATATGGAGCAACGCAAAATTTTCACTGCTCCACCCTTGGCCGTGTCATGAATGACTGCAGGAAAAGCCTCCAGGATTGATTTTAGGGTTCTAAACAAATTTTCTCCAGTAGACAAACTTACCAATACAGAATCTACGAGTAATGAGAATCGATTGCTTTTGTTTATGTGTTGAACTTTTTCACTAGGCTGAGTCCTCTTATAGGAAGGATGGTGTCTGTACTAGGTATCTTCTCTTTGTGTCTCCAGATCCACTCCACTCTCTCGCCCTGCACTCCGGTCCTGGAGACTGACCTCTATGGACTACGCTACTAGGGCCTCCTTGTCCTCTGCCTTCAGTGGGATTTGACCAATAGAAGACCCAGTTAACGGGAGGAAGGAAGGAGAGTGAGGCAGGGTATTGATGCCCCTGGCTTCCTCCCTGTGATGTTGCCTTGGGTTTCCTCTGTCCCTTACTAAAGGTCTTCTCCTTTAAGGCAGCACTCTCCAATATTCTCCTTCCATATTTAAATGACCACTCCTGCTCATCATCCCTTCGGGCCTAGGGGGTGATAACTACTTGTTTCAAGCTACTCAAGCTGCTATAACGAAATACCTTAGACTGGGTAATTTATAAACCACAGAAATTTATTTCTCACAGTGCTGGGGACTGGGAAGCTTAAGACCATGGTGCCAGCAGATTCAGTATCTGGTCAGGGTTCGCTTTCTGCTCCATAGATGACATCTTGTTGCTGTGTTCTCATATGGCAGAAGGGTAAAGGGCAGAAAGGGATTAACTCCTCAAACCTTTTCCTAAGGGCAGTAATCTCATTCATAAGCGCAGAGCCCTCACGACCTGATCACCTCCTACAGGCCTCACCATTTAATACTATTGCACTGGAGATTGTTTCAATAGGAATTTTGGAGGAGTACAAACATTCAAACCATAGCACGAGTGCTCAGCTATTGTTTTCCTCTGTACCACTTTCTAAGGTTCTCCCAAACTGACCCACACAGTTTTAAATAGTCCTTTGTGAAAAAGTTCTCCTCGAGTTATACTAATTTGATTGTGACTTGCTTGGTCCCTAACTGATAAGATATCTTAGTCATCTTTTTAGATCATGTACCTAACAAAGAGCCATAGTAGGTGAATAGTAAACATTTATGAAATAAATAAATGACCTCTAAAACTCCTTCTACCACTCATTGTCTGTATGATTCTGTTATCCTACAAGCCGACTATACATTGTACCTTAGGGAGAATCTCAAAGTCATTGCAGACACATTGTTACACAACCATACACACCCCTAGTGCTGGTACCAAGGAGTGGCTCTGGGAAGTGAGCCTCAGTGCACCAAAATTTCAGCACCTTCCCCATTAAAGCCCACGCAAATTAATATCTATTCTAAAGTAAAACCATGTGCTTACTGTTCAAATGCAGCTTCCACCCCTAACCCTCTCTTCCTGACCAGGCCACCTTCCCAAGCCCTCTAATTGGGAATCTGGAGCTGTTTCTGCACCTGATGATGCACACACTCCCTGTCTTGCTGAATGAGGCATTTCTGTCTCTTCCTCAAAAGGGTGGGCTTAGGTGTTAGGAGATTCTGAGAAGAGCAAGGTCTGCAGGAAAAATCCTCTGAGAAGCAGATCTGTTCCTCCAATCTGCTTTTGACTTTCTCGTGTGGATGATTTGGCAGTGGGATTCAAGCCCAGAGGTGAGTTCTAGAAAAGACTGCATGGAAGCCTTGAGCTTTCTCATCCATGCTCAGTGGTTGGCACACAAACTAGCTCCTGCAATGGAGCTGGGCATTTGGTGGACTGAAAGGCACAGAGTGCTCAGCACACCAAAACTATAACCACCCAGCCTTTATATTTCTGGGGTTTTAAGAGGGAAAGCTATTTTGTTGTTATCCAACAGTAAGTGACGAACTCCAAATTACAATTTCCATATATCACCCACACAGCAGATGACAGTAAATGATTAGGAAAAATAATATGGTACTGTGAACAAGGCAAGAATCATCTCCGAATTAGTTTCTTTTCCACTGGCTTTGCTTTTCTCAAATCCATTCACTATGCTGCTGCCAGAATATACTCTTAAACACAGATCACAAATTTGACCTTCTCTTGCTGTGCCATGATATCTTTTCTACCTATAGGGTGAAATTCCAACTTCCTGGTCTTTTAAAGTATAGTTCTTGCCTAGATTTATAGACTCAGTTTCAATTTACCCACCTTTTTTTTATCATCCTTACCCTTGCTGAGAAAATACACACACACACACACACGTGCGCACACACACACACACACGTGTGCATGCACGCGGTCTCCAGCAATAGTGAACTGACAATAGCTTCCCAATACATCCTGTTCTCTCTACCTGGAAAGTATTTCTCTTACTTCTGCCCACGTACTTACCTTATAACTCACAAATTTATCTTCAAAACTGGGTTAGACAGTATATCCTTGTGACAGTGCTTCTTAAACTTTAATGTGTATACAGTTACCTGCAGATCTTGTTAATATGAAGATTCTTGCTCAGTAGGTGAGGAAGAAGCCTGAGAATCTGCATTTCTCACAACATGGTGATGCTATTGCTGCTTGTCCAGGGACCACACTTTGAGTATCAGGGCTCTAAGAAGTTTCCCCTGGTGTCATCCTTTCCCTGATAGAGTCCACCACTTTTTCTGGGCTCTTCTCTTCTTTGACCAGTTTTTTGTTGTTGCCCTAAATTGTTGTATCATAATTTTATTTCTTGATATGTTTTCCTTTTCAATCAGACTAGGAATTTTTTAGAAGTAAAGACTATGCCTTTTCCATCTTTGTTTTCATGAGGATACATACACTGAGCTGTGTGCATGACCCATAGGAACATTTGATATTTACTTGTTGAATGAATGTTGTTCAATGATATGTAGTCTTTAATTGTCTGTGGAAAATGAAACCATGTAACCATTTTTACTTAAGGAAAATTTCTGAGAGTTTGCGATTTAAATAAATACAGAACCCAGGCCCTATGCACCACATTTATTAAAACATAACTTTAATATTGCTATATTCAACTTTTAACTCTGTGTGCTCTACAAAGGATAACAGGTATTTGTAACATTTTTATTTTGAACACTAGCAGTGACTGTACATTAATAAATATGCATCTGATCCAAACATAAATACATAGTCTCAAAAGGTACAAAATGCAAAATCTACAAAATAAAACTAGAACCAAAACTCTGCATAAGGGAGTTCTCTACAAACACAGGGGACCATTTACAAAATGTGAGAAGAGAAAAACCAGGCAGGAAGCCCATTTTGCGGGATAGGACACCGGGAGGTGAAGTATTTACACATGTTCAGTTAAGGCTTTGATGAATCTGAGCTTGAAAAAGATAATGCACAGGGGAATTTTCTAAACCAAACCACAGAGATCAGTCAATTCCAATGTTTTCTTTCTAGATTGAATGTTCCAGAAATCATCTCTAATTAAGGGTTCCAAAAGATAATGTACAAAATTCTAAAAAGTAAACAGAGATAATTTTGGATAAGCTGAGTAAAATCATCTTCTGAATGACAGAGTTTTATCTTGAGGCTCTCCACTTCACAATAATTATAATTAAAAGTTATGCATCTGAATCTCAAGTCAGTCAAAATGTCACATGATTTAGAAAGAGCCAATTGCAACATCATCCTCTCTTGTATCAGGGAATGTCCCTCCTCATGAAGTGTTCAACAAGACTACAGCTGAAAGTTGGAATGATAATTAAAGGAAGAACTCATACTTCTACAGAAGAATCTTTTAAAGTTGCTTTGAAGCTCATCTATAAATGGCTTCAAGCAACATGACTGGTGGGTTGTGAGAATTAAAGGGTTCATTAACTGAATAACTCCAAAGTTATTAACATGACCAAGGTAAGGATACAGAGTAGGAAAAGGAAAATCCTATTCCAAGTTGGAGGGCCATGCCATCAACCACAGTGGTCTGTGCCAGAGCAACACTATTCGCTAGGGTTCTATATTTACTTCTTTACGGACTTTCCATCTTTCCTCTCTGTTGTATTTATTCCCTCTTCAATCCCTTTCATTTTCAGTAGGAGGCAGTGTCGAATAGGAATAAAGAATCCGTGTATTGGGGTCAGACAGATTTGGGCTAGAATACCAGCTCTAGACTTTCTGGTTCCGTCACTTTGGGCAGATGTCTTGGTTTTTTAAAGTCTCAGTTACATTATTTGTAAAATGGGAATAATAATACTGCCTCATGGAGATGTGAACCCAGGGTGAACAGAGAGAGTGCGGGAAGTCTCCTAGCTCAGCACATATTCACCTTGCATATAGAAGTGCTCAAGCCAGAATAGGCATTCTCGTGCCTCTTGGAAGCACCCCAGTCAGTGCCTGACTGTTTCCATCCTGATGGTTTGAGCAAGAACAGACTCTTTATTTCTCTCCTAGAATTTTAGGAGGCTTGGAGTCTCAACCTTAAAATTGCTCAACCCTAGGGCCTAAACAAGTTTCAATTGCTCGCCAAAGCAACACTGACCAACACAATGCTGCCCTCTGTTGATGAGGATCGGATAGTGCAGAGAGGGGGCTGATTCCCAGAGGCTGGAAAAAAGCATGCCCCTCAGAGTCAGTATTCAGAAGTAATCATTTCTTTTCAGGATGCTGGTGGAAGCATTCTGTGCTGAAGAGGAGACAGAGTCACCTGCACAGCTTCGTATAAAAGATGAGCATGGGAGTGATAAAACCTAAGGTCTCTTCTTGTACCACGTGGTTCTCCACCGTCAGATGTTCTCTTGTTCTGGCGCAGATATCAGATACCCAATGCTCCAAGCATGGGACCTGAACTGCTCACCCCAATCCATCCAACGGGTCTCACCACGCTCCCTTCAAGGAGAGAGGTAGCAGCGTACTCTGTAAAACCTCATAGAGCTGCTTCTCAGAATATCCGGCCTCCTGTGTGAGCTGTTCTATCATTCTCTACGGCAGGAAGCTGTGGCTGACAGCATCACAGCAACAGAGCACACTCACTCTAACCTTAGTTAACTCACCAGTTTTCTTAGAAAAAGAGTCATGCTCTTTGTTCCCCTTGCCTCCATATCCTGGGATACTGTGTTGTTGGGTCAAATAAAAAGTCCCTGGAACCATAAACTTTAGATTCATGTTAAAATAACAATAAAATAGCAATCTGGGTCTTACTCATGTCTCTCTCTATTACTAAGTGCAAGAATGCTGCCTGAAAGCTGTCAGGTTGAAGTTTGTGCACCACATGTGACAAGAGGCTAGAGGGAGGGCAGAGACATCATTTCTGTTCTGGCCTGGCTTCCAGCTTGGTGGCTGACCCTCCAGCTGTGGCTTGATTGCCAGCTGTGGTCAGGATGCTGCTTCCATGGTGACTCGGGGACTGATGCCACAGGCCAGGCTGCCTCTGGAGGGTCCTGGGTTGGTGGCAGCTTCTAATGCTCTATGGAAGGAGGACATATCCTTCCTCTGTTCAGGATCTGCAGCCCGTGGCCTGGTACTCAGTCTCTACTAAAGTCCCGATTCTGCAATTTCAGCCAGTTGACGCAGGAGTCTGGAGAAGGCTGGCCGATCTTCTGGTCTCTGGAGAGGGAAAAAAGAACTCTGTAAGCTCCCTGTACTTGTGTGTCATAGGTAAATCCAAAACAAACCAGAATTTAATAGCAGCATCCCCTGCGGAGTTTTATATGTGCTTCCCTATAGACTGTATTCCATATACATTGTCCTAGTTTTTAACAACAGGTATTCTGGAATCCAATAGACTAGTGTTTAATTTCAGTTTTACCATGAATTAGCTGTGTGACATTGAGCAGGTTATTTAACCTCTTTGAACCTCAGTTTTGTCATTTGTAAAATGGGGATAATAATAGTATCTACCTCATGAAATTGTTTTGAGAATTAAATCACATATAAAAATATATCATGAAATTAATGCTAAAGAACACCAAAATATGAAATATCTGGGTATAAATCTCAGAAAATATCTACAGGATCTATATGAGAAAAAAATTAAAAATTCTAATAAAAAAGCAAAGAAGATCTAAATAAATGGACAGATATTCCATGCTTATGGACAGGAAGACACTATAGTGTTAAAATGTTAGTTCTTCCCAACTTCACTTATATAGATTCAATACAATCCTAATAAAAATCTCAGCAAGTTATTTTGTAGATATTGACAAACTTACTGTAACATTTATATGGAGAGGCAAAAGACCCAGAGAGCCAATATGATAATGAAGAAGAATAACAAAGCTAGAAGACTGACCCTACCTGACTTCAGGACTTACTTTAAAGCTACAGTAATGACAGGATGGTACTAGTGAAAGAATAAACAAACAGATTAATGGATCAGCCCAGATATAGATCCATATAAATATAGTAAACTAATATTTAACAAAGGAACAGAGGAGAAAGGGTATAGTCTTTTCAACAAACAGTGCTGTAATAATTGGACATCCATATGTAAAACAATGACTCTAGTCACAGACATTATACCTTTCAGGAAAAATTAACTCAAAGTGGATCACAGACCTAAATGTAAAAATGCAAAATTATAAAACTTCCATAAGAACATAGGAGGAAATTTGGGTGACACTGGGCTTGGCAATGAGTTTTTAGATGTAAACCAAAAGCACAATTCGTGAATAAACAAGTTGATGTTGAGCTTTGTTAAAATATTTTAAAAGTCTGCTCTGTGAAAGACACTGTCAAGAGAATGAGAAGACAAGCCACAGACTAGGAGAGAATATTTGCAAAGCACATATCTGATAAAGGACTTGTATCCAAAATATACCAAGAACTCTTAAAACTCAACAATAAGTAAACAAACAACCTGATTGAAAAATGGGCAAAAGATCTGAATAGATATTACCAAGAAGATATACAGGTGGCAAATAAGCATATGAAAATGTACTTAACAGCATATGTAATTAGGAAAATGCAAATTAAAACAACAATGTAATACGACTACACATCTATTAGAACCACTGAAATCCAAAACAACGAATGCTAATGAGGAACTCTCATTGCTGGTGGGAATGTAAAATAATACAGCTACTTTGGAAGACATTCTGGCAGTTTTTTAAAAAGTTAAACATAGTCTTACCATATGATTCAACAAGCATACTCTTAGGCATTTGCCCAATTGAGTTGAAAATTTATGTGCATACAAATATCTCCACATAAACATTTATAGCAGCTTTATTCATAATTGTTTAAAACTGAAAGCAAGCAAGATTTTCTTTGGCAGGTAAATGTATAAACAAACTGTGGTATATCCATACAATGGAATATTATTTAGCAATAAAAAGAAATGAGCTATCAAGCCACAAAGACATGGAGGGACCTTAAAGGCATATTACTAAGTGAAAGACACCAGTCTGCCTGAGCACTCACACCTGTAATCCCAGCACCACAGGAGGCCTGAGGTGGGTGGATTGATTGCCTGAGCTCACCTGGGCAGTGTGGCAAACCCCATCTCTACCAAAAATACAAAAAATTAGCTCAGCACAGTGGCACATGTCTGTGGTCTTAGCTACTTGGGAGGCCGAGTGGGAGGACCGCTTGAGATTGGGAGGCAGAGGTTGCAGTGAGCTGAGATTGCACCACGCACTCCAGCCTGGGTAACAGAATAAGACCCCATTTCAAACAAAACAAAGCAAAACAAAAGCCCCAAAACCCAAGCAAACAAACAACACAAAAACTGAAAGCAACCAAGATTTCCTTTAGTAGCTAAGTAGATAAACTGTGGTATATCCATACAATGGAATATTATTTCACAATAAAAAGAAATTAGTTATTAAGCCACAAAAAGACATGGAGGGATCTTAAATCATATTACTGAGTGAAAGAAGCCAGTCCGAAAAGCCTACATGCTGTATGATGCCAATATGTGGCATGCTGAGAAAGGCAAAGCTATGGAGACAGTGAAAAGATCAGTAGTTGCCAGTGGTCTGGGGATGAGGAGAGGGATAAATGGGTGAAGGACAGGAGATTTTTTAGGGCAGTAAAACTATTCTGTCTGATACTATAGTGACAGATACATGGCATTATGAATTTGTGAAAACCTACAGAACTCTACAGCACAAAGACTGAAACTTAATGTAAACTATGAACTTTAGTTAATATAATGTATTAATAGAAGTTCATTAATTGTGACGAAAGTATCACACTCATGCCAAATGTTAGTGAACAGTGAAACTGTTCAGGTGAGGTGGGTATATGAGAATTCTGTACTCTTTGTTAAAAAATAAAGTCTATTAATTTAAAAAAATCAATAAATGATGGTTAAAAGAGGAAAAAAGTGCTAATTGAATGTCAGTCATCATTATTATTATTGCAGCTAATCCTTATGAAGTGGATAAGATTTGTTTTATGCCCTTGTTTATGTCTTTATTGTTTGTTTCTTTCCGATTATAAAAGCTCTATGAGCTCATAGATCAAGCATTATTTAATTCAACAGTAAGAAAAAGGAAGTTCAGAGAATTGTCAAAGATTAATGGCAAATAAATGGTAAAGCTGAGACAAAATCCTAGTGTTCTAATTTTTTTGTATTCCACCTTGTTGTCCTACAATGATCTGAATTTTTATTAATTCTCTATTTCAGCAACTTTTCACTTTGGCTGAAATGTATGATTTTTCTAACTCAGCAAAGACTAAGACTCACAGTGATGGGGCTCAAGCCATGGCCTGCAATCCAAGGATGGGGTAAATGAGCCACCCGGGTGGGTACAGAGTAATTGCCTCCCCATTTTAAATTGCTGAATGAATAAAATGAACTCAAATTAAGCCATTTTAATATTTTCATAGCACAAGTGAACTTCGTTCCCAAAGTTATTTCTATAACTTCTAATGGTTTTATGATGTTACAGATTTTTTTTTCTCTTCTCAGAAAATCGAGAAGGAAGCTGGCATAGGCCACACCCCATCTTCCTCTCTGAAGCTGTGCTTATAGCTTGTGACATTATGTAGCAAACCAAATAATATTTAAGGTCACTGTCAGCTCCTTTAGGGATGGGGGATCCATCCCGTTAATAGATCCTCAAAGTCATGTTGTTGCTAATCTATATTAGTTATCCCTCCTGCCTCATCCTTTCGAGAGGGCTCCTTTCTCTAGGGAAGGAGGCAGTTCCTGAAATTGTATACGACAGCGCATGGGGAAGCACTTCCTCCACTGACCTCTTTCCAGCAGTGATTCATAATCTGGTAGACGTGTGTGGAGGCCAGCCGGGGCTTGTACAACCGAAATCCAGTGCTGATGTCTTCTACTACCTCTGAGTTGCTTCGGTTTTCATATGGGATTTTGCCTTCACTGAAAACTTCCCACATCAGCACACCTATGAGAAATGGTGAGCACAGCACAGTGAATGACAAAGCTCACAGATAGCAAACAAACCAACCTGCCTCTAGAAATTACAGACTCCTTGGCATTAGGATTCATGTGCTACCTCCAGAAGTACATGGAGTCTATCTGAGGTTTATTAGGCCTGTCTTATTTTTAAAGAACTGAAATTTCCCGACCTTTGTAGTGGAGAAGGATTTTCAAGATGGACCCTTTGTTATATCAAACTCAAATGCTACAACTGACAGTTGTAGACTCAAACACCACGATGCAGGATGTAAATGAATGGAGTGTAGGAGGTGTGACACTATAGGGATTGGGGAGGATTGTGGAAAATGAAATAAACAGTTCTGTCTTAAGGAGACAGCTATGATTTGACTCCAACCAAAGTATGGCACATGAAAATGAGGGATCAGAATTGTCACATTTTCTGATTTTTTTAAAAAAAGAAGTCAAAAATTAAGAGTTGAACTTCTTGAATTTTAAAAATACCATGCAGACCAAGCAAAACACATCTTTTGCTTGTCTATTTTTGACCTCTGATTTAATCCCTTTCTTTTCCTCTTCTGCCCTTAGTAGAAATGTCACACCCAGCTTTGTCTTTATCATGTGCTGATATATTCACAGGTTGTCAGAGCAAGAAGGCTGCTTGCAAATCAGCTAATCCAGAGCTTTCCGAAGCTTGTTCCAGAGAATCTTAGAGTACACATTCCCAACGCATGATCCCCAAAACACCTGAATAAAAATCATCTCACAGGCTTGTTCAAATGGCAGATTCCTGGGCCCTAGCCCAGATCCAGTGATCAGAATCTCTAGTGTTACTCAGAGGTGCCTCGGGAGTTGGAAATTCAGAACCTGACCCTAAATAAGAATGCTTATCACTCCAAGACATCACAATTTTTAGTGAAAATTTATTTAAAAATGTGCTGCTGCTAAAACATGGTTTCAGAATGATTTCTTTAATACATAGATGCATAGATGAGATATGTATAGATAAAAAAAATTGAGTGAAGTACAAAGAGGTTGACTTGTTCTGAAGAGCACACTGTTAATGAGGGCAAAAAAACTTAAAACATAGGACAAAGTCAAACGGGTTGATGCAGGCATGGAGCTTTCAGCTCATCCAGGTTTCTGTTGCTTAGGCTGGTACCCCCAGTTTTTTCACACTTGTTTTTCATTGACCTCTTTCTATTCTGCATCCATCCATCAACCTCATTTCTGGACTCTCTTCAAATAACATATCTTAGGCAGGGACGAATTTCAGCCCAATCCTCTAACGGTAAGATGCTGCAGGAAATTCCCAGGCTGATACCCTTTGGCTGAATAATCCCCATTCAGAGTCAGAAGGTGAATGTGCTAAAGTGGCCATTGCTCCAAATGTCTCATTGTGGGGCCCTTGCTTGGTGCAGTGTGATCAGTTTTATCACCCATAGTGAGATGACTGTACATCAGCCCCAACCTTCCTAGTTATACACACTGAGAAGAGGAGAGTCATCCAAGAATGCTGTTAGTAAATTTCTTTCAAGTCCATTCTGTAACTTAAACCTGGTTAACAAAGTGGCTGCTAGGTTTGGTGAATAGGGGACTGTTTTAAGAAACAGGTAGGACTCATAATTAACAAACCGCTTGGCTCCTAGAGCTGGAGAAGAGTTTTAACACTCATTCTTCTCCTAAAAGATTTACCTAGCCAACCTCCCCCTGGTTTCTACTACTAGTAAGACCTTGTCAAACCCTTCCTTCATACCGAATGGCAAAAATCAATCTTCAAGTAGTTTCTGCACACAGTATAATTCTTCTTATAATCCAAATCAAAGAGGTTCTCTGGTATATATTTTTTGCACACTTTAGTATGCACAAACTATGACTTCAGGTGACATGACAAATTCAGCAAGAACATTTGGTACATCCCGCCATACCAACATCATTCATTCATTCATAGCCATTTGCACTTTTTAGAAATTCTAATTCCTTATCATGGCCTGCCACCTTCATTGTCTATTGTTCTCCCAATAAGTCAGTACCCCCTGTTCTTTGGATGCACCAAGATTTTGCACTTGCTGGTCCCTCTATCAGGGACACTGTTCCCTGGCTCTTCAAACGGTGACAGCTCCCTCCTATCATTCAAGTCTCTGCTGAAGAATTACCTTCTGAGAAAGGCCCTCCCACACCACCCTATTCAAAGCAGACCCTCTTTCCATTCTAGTTACTCTGCGCCAATACTGTTTTATTTTATTCATAGCAACTACTTATGATTGCTTGACTTTATCTTCTATCCCTTAGCATGTTTATGATTGTTATGGTTTACGATGGTTATTATGATCTTTTGTGATTTTCTGTGTCTCCTCCTGTCTCAAATTTAGTTCCAAAAGAATAGAAGTCTTTTCTTTCCTATGAACCATTGCATCCTCAGCACCTAGATTAGCCCTTGGCATAGAATAGATCCTCAGTTAATTGTTGTTGAATGAATAAATATTAATACTTATTGAGAGAGAAGTATGGAAATGTAATGTTGGACAAAACATGGTCCCTGCCTTCAAGGGGCTCATATTTGAATCTCCTGACTTCTCCAGCTTTTGACTTCATAGCAGCGGGCACCAGAATGCTGTTTCCACTTTTAGTTTAGCTCCCACCACCATGTCCAATATCTCTAAAAACAAACAAAATAATGAAGGCCCTTTCATAGTTTTCAGGGCCTTTCTTACGCAACCCTCCAGTGGGACACCCTCATGATACGATACTGGGTTAGGGTGGGTAAGGTTGTCTGCATTTGATAAGGGAAACAGCTGGCCTGCAGCCCAGATCTTGGGGCGGTGGGGCCCAGCATGACACTCACCAAATGACCACACATCCGATTTGCTGCTATAGCGACTGAAAGAGAAAACTTCTGGGGATGCCCACTTCACTGGGAATTTGGTGCCTGTGGAACTGGTGTACTGATCATCAAGAACGAACCTGGGAAGAGAGTGGAGGGAGAAGGTCAGAATGTTCTGGGGGCCTGAGTCCCATTCCTGAGACTTCACTGGCACCACATCCCTCTTTTACCTTGTCATCCCGAAGTCGGACACCTTGATGACTTGATTTTCTCCCACCAAACAATTTCGGGCAGCCTGGAGAGGAGACAGGCAAACAAAGGGGGAGAGGAAAACTGTTGATGGGTTGTCAGTAGTTAAGAAGTCTCCTATAATTCCAGTCCTTTGCTTTACTGCAGTGCTGTCATACAAGGGCATCATGGAGCTTTACAAATGTTAATTAAGCCTCACAAATGCCTGCTAGAAGTTAACTGGAAAGTTGAATGTGTAAGATCCACTATCAAGATGAGTAAGTTTATCTCCATTCTTGAGTTCTAATTAGAAATCCTTGGTGTTGTCTAACCAAAGATAGGCTCTAATGCAACCTGATGTGATAGGAAATGTTAACATCAGGGATAACAGGAAGAAAGCGTCTCCCAGTTGACTAGATTAAGAATGTTTTGATGTTGTTAATCCTTTTAAAACTATTCTTCAATAAGGAGAGTACCTGACCCCTAATTAGTATTATAGAATGTTGCATTGAAAGAGCCCTTAGAGATAACACCCCAGTGTGTCTCCAATTTTTTTTTTTAGATGGAGTCTTACTCTGTTGCCCAGGTTGGAGTGCAGTGGCACGATCTCAGCTCACTGCAACCTCTGCCTCCTGGGTTCAAGCAATTCTCCTTCCTCAGCCTCCTGAGTAGCTAGGGTTACAGGTTCCCGCCACTAAGCTCAGCTAATTTTTTTGTATTTTTAGTAGAGATCGGGTTTCACCATCTTTGCCAGGCTGGTCTCGAACTCCTGACCTCATGATTCACCCACCTTGGCCTCCCAAAGTGCTGGGATTACAGGCATGAGCCACCACGCCCAGCCATATGTCTCAAATTCTAATGTGTGTACAAATCACATGGGGAATGTGTTAAAATGAATATTCCTGAGTCCCAGCCACCAGAGATTCTGAGAGGAGCTTAAGGGCTTCCCCAGTGTGATTCTGGTAGACCCTTGAATAACACCTTCAGACAAACTCAGTTTCCTCAATTTACCAGGAGGAAACTGAGTCACAGAGAGGTTAAGAAGGAGTGGCAGTGATCTCCATTTTGGAAGACTAAAAACTGAAATGCAAGGTGAAAGACTTTGGACTGGGATTAGGGCCCAGAAGTAAGTCCTCATGAAGCACTTTCCACTAGGACCACCCGAAGTAGGTGAGAGGTTGAGAGAGGAAAGGAGATTGTCTGTGATGTATTATTTATTAATGCATTCCCAGTCATTTCAGTGAGACGTGTCCCTTTACCCTGGACCTGTGGGTGTTCACCCTGCGTGCTCATACCAAGTCTCTGTGGATGACACATGCCTCTTCCAGGTAGGCCATGCCCTCACACACGTCCAGACACATGCCCAGCAGGGTCTCTGCAGCAAAAAGTCCCCGCTGGCTGCGTAGATAATCTGACAGGCAGCCGTGCTCCATGAACTCAAACACCAGGCAGATGGGGGCCTGCTCCAGGCACACCCCATACAGCTGGACCAGTTTGGGATGAGACAGTTTCCTGGAGGAAAAAAACAAGGGTTGAGATGGCCTAAACTCAGCCTCCCCAAAATGCCAAAAATATTATGGTACCAAAATAGCCAATGGTCATTTTGTCTAATTTATGGTTTGGATGAAAATAATATTCATTCCCTCCCCAAAACAAAAACATGTCATTGGAGCTGAGACCTGACAAATGGCAAGGAGTCAGCTCTGTGTGTGAAGATGAGCAGAGGCCAGTGTGGCTGGCATGTCATGGACCAGAGGAGAGATGGGTAGGAGCTGAGAAGGGGGAGGTAGGCGTGATCAGATTATGGTGGGCTTTGGAGACCACTGTGAAGAGTTTGATTTTATTATCTGTGTGATAGGAAGCCACTGCCGGGAGCTTGCACAGGGAGATAGTACCCTATGGCGTTTGAATGGCATTTCAAGAACACAGAACTGATGTTCCTCCACCCAGAGTTTCTGCATATCCCTGTTTCGAGCACTCACATCATGACTTCAGCCTCCTCTATGAAGTCTTCTTCTGACATAGCCCCTTCCCGAATGG
Source organism: Rhinopithecus bieti (assembly GCF_001698545.2). Lineage (NCBI taxonomy): Eukaryota > Metazoa > Chordata > Mammalia > Primates > Cercopithecidae > Rhinopithecus > Rhinopithecus bieti. Next base: position 183,868 of record NW_016816114.1, read on the forward strand.
TTTTGATAGCCACCTTGTCCTTGTTGAGCCAATAGCCCAGATGCACCAACCCAAACTGCCCACTGCCAATCTCTTGTACAAAAGTGAGTTCTGAGGGATCAATCACCCATTTCCCTGGAAGAGAAAGAGAGAGTTCCCTGGGGTCAGCAAGTGGTAGATATAAGGTTCTGGGATACCAGGGGATTATAAAGCCCTATCTAGAATTTTAGCCTATGTTAATATAATTCAAAGATGGCAAATAAATAATCTTTTTTCCCACATAATAACATAGGATATGCTAGAAAACTATGAAAATATATGTGGGAAGGTAACATGGAAAGAAGAAGGAGAGTGACATTAATCAAGATATTAAAGAAACCATGTTAATCAAAATATTAAAGAAAGGGTTCTTGCAATGTAACAACCATTTTCTATGTCTGACTCTAAAGTTTTATTGTCATTTTCACACTAAGTAAATTTCATTTGAGCTGATCATTCTTTCATTCATTCATCTATCAAGAGCATCTGCTGTATACGCAGAACTCTATTAGGCCTTACTGGGGCGGACGGGCAGTTAAAGAGACAGATTTAAAGACAGTTTGTGCAGAGACACAATCTAGCACAAACTAGTGTCTGGCACATGGGAGGTTCTCAAGAAATGTTTAACAAACAAATACGAGATTCCAAGACTCAGTTTCCTCACCGACAAAATGAGTGGGCTGACCAGATAATATCTGAGATTCCATCCCGCGTGGACACATTAAGACTGTACATTTATTAGAATACCCTTATTTTCATAAGGAGGCTAAAGAAGCACTATCCTTTTCCAACGCTTGGTCTGGTACCTAAATAGCAAGATTTTCACCGCTTTGAGGCATAGACTCAACAGCAAGCAGTATTGAGCACCTACTATGTGCTGGACATGGTGCTGGTTAGGGATAAAGAAGCCCATGTGTGGCAGTGGTTCTCCAAGTATTGCCCTTTGACCACCTGTATCAAAATCACCTAGCATGCTTGTTTAAAATGTAGACTCGGCTGGGCACAGTGGCTCATGCCTGTCATCCTAACACTTTGGGAGGCTGAGGCAAGAGGATTGCTTGAGCCCAGGAGTTTAAGACCAGCCAGGGCAACATAGTGAGACCCTGTCTCTACAAAAAATTTTTAAAAATTAGCCAGGCATGGTAGCATGTGTCTGTAGTCACAGCTACTTGGGAGGCTGAGGTGGGAGGATCACTTGAGTCCAGGAGGTCAAGGCAGCAGTGAGCCGTGATTACGCCACTGCATCTCCAGCCTGGGTGACAAAGTAAGACCATGCCAGAAAAAAAAAAGCAGACTCCTAGACCCTATCAAGGATTGTGTTTTGGTGAGTGTTTGGATAGGAGCCAGGAGTCAACATTTTTAATAAGCATTCTAGAAGACTTTGATGCACACTGAAGTTTGAGAACCACCAACCTAGGAGATAAGAAATGAAAATCAGGCAGCCTTCTCCACAGGCAGCGCACAGTTGGGGCCAAGGCTATGCAAAGCCATATGCCTTCAGAGTCCAGGCAGATAATCCCAAGTGAGTGAAGCAATTCCATAGGACAAGCAAACATAGTAGGGGCTGCAGCACTGGAGATCTTGCCACGCCTAAGGCATTCCAAAGAATTTTAACACTCTCTTATGCAGACAATACCTCCAGATGCTGTCAGCTTGCAGTTCTTGCAATAGTCTGCTACTCAACCAACTAAATGATATAAAAGTTCTAGAAGATAGGTGGAAACACAGTGCTAAGGCACGGTTTTCTAATATTTTTCTAATAGCATTTAGTAGAGTGCTCTGTACAAAGTAGGTGCTTAATAAACACTTCATTAATGAACTCTTCACTAAAACCAATGGTCACTGGTTTGACCTAGAGAAACATGCTTATGTATGTACTTCTCTTACACACAATGTAAATATTCATTAATGCCATCATCTCTAGATATATAATATACTTGTTTTAATGGTGATTTGTAGTCTGGGGATCAGGTAGGCTCATGGCCAGTTTATTCAGAATTTGCCCCAGACCTTGAGGGACATGAGTTTACATTCCTGATTGTACTGCTCACCGTATCTCAGTCCTGCTGTAACTGGAGCTTTCTGCCTCCCAAAACACACTGGATACCGGAGTCGAGTCACCAGGCCTGGGATGATTGAAAAGCCAAGAAGCAGTGGTTAGGCCTTTGCTGTAGCAACCATCTAACTTAAATCACTAAAAATAATAAGAATAATAATAATCAGATGCAAAAGCTAATTTTATTCTGGAAAACAAATCCCAAAGCCTAATTACTGATATTGCGCCCTCCTTGAAAACATCATAGGCACAGGTGGGCAGGTGGTAAAATTTCATGATTTCCATAAGATAACTTGCTAATAGAAGATATATAATATAATTAAATATTTGTCATATTTTTCTATTTGTATATTTGTTTATTATTTATGGTCCAAAAGAAGCCAGGGTGGGCTTTTGCCAGTTTTCATTAAGTCTCCTGTGTGGGTGCTGATATCGTTTGGATGTTTGTCCCCTCCAAATCTCATGTTGAAATGTAAGCGCTGGCTGGGCATGGTGGCTTACACCTGTTATCCCAGCACTTTGGGAGGCTGAGGCGGGCAGATTACCTGAGGTCAGGAGTTCAAGACCAGCCTGGCCAATGCGGTGAACCCCGTCCCTATCAAGAATACCAAAATTAGCCCGGTGTGGTGGCACATGCCTGTAATCCCAGCTAATCAGGAGGCTGAGGCAGGAGACTCACTTGAACCTGGGAGGTGGAGGTTGCAATGAGCCAAGATTGAACCACTGCACTCCAGCCTGAGCTACAGGGCAAAACTCTGTCTCAAAAAAAAAAAAAAAAAAAAAAAAAAAAAAAAAAGAAAAGAAAGGAAAGGAAAGGAGGTGGGGCCTGGTGGGATGGGAGGTATTTGGGTCATTGGGCAGGATCCCTCACAAATGCCTTGGTGCTGTTTTTGTGATAATAAATGAGTTATCACTCTGAGTTCATGCAAGATCTGATTGTTCAAATGTCTGTGGCACCTTCTCCCTCCTCGCTCATGCTCCTGCCATGTGATACTCCTGCTCCCCTTTTGCCTTCTGCCATGACTGAAAGCTTCCTGAGGCCTCCCTAAAAGCCAAGAAGATGCCGGCACCATGCTTTCTATAGAGCCATGGACCAATTAAACCTCTTTTCTTTATAAATTACCCAGCCTCAGGTATTCCTTGATAGCAATTCAAAAAAGCCTAACCCAGGTGCCTTCTGGCTTTGTCCTCTAGAGCAGCAGTCCCCAACCTTTTTGGCACCAGGGACCGACTTTGTGGAAGACAGTTTGTCCATGGATGGGTGTGGCAGGGGGTTGCTTTCAGGATGAAACTGTTCCATCTCAGATCATCAGGCATTTGATTCTTATAAGGAACGCACAACCTATCCCACAAGTGCTGTTCACAACAGGGTTTGCACTCTTATGAGAATCTAATGTAGCTGATCTGACGGGAGGCGGAGGTCAGGCAGTAATGCTTGCTCACCTGCTGCTCACCTCCTGCTGGGTGGCCCTGGTCCACCCCTGCTTTAGAGCTTACCTCCTCCATTATGTTGGTGATAGTTGATGAGAAGAGGGATGGAATCGAACACAAACTTTTCAGCCACATAATATCGCTTAGGATTGTCATTTGTTTCCTTGATGTGATAGTGCTTTATACAGGGGTTGTTCTCACTTAAACAAATGAAGCGTAAATGTAGTTATTATTAAGAAGCAATGTTGAGACAAAAAAAAAAAGTCTACTAGTATTAAGTTCTTACTATCTTTGTCTTGTAACCTCTCACAAGATGGTAGATATTGTTCAACTTGTAAGTCAGTCTTGACAGGTTGGCCCTGGGTGCTGCAGTACTGAGTTTAAAAGGACTCTGAGGTTGTGTCTGGACCCAGTGGACAGCACTGTTGTGATGGATTGGTGATGGTTCTTCCACTGCCACAAAATGAATGAATGGAAATATTTGCTATGTGATTGCCTTGCCTGTTCTATGAATTTAACTGATTGTCAGCATACTTTGAGAAAGCCTCTCTGACCCCTTCACACTTACTTGACTTTATGCTGCACAGGATGAACATAACAGGCCTGACTACTCTCCTTAGAAAGACCTGCTTGCACGCTTAGCCCTTGGCTGGTGTTTGGGAACTGGGATTTCGGGAGGGCTCTTTCTCTAACTGATAAGGGTGGTGAGCTGTGCCTAAACTGTTTGCTAGAAACAGTGTGATTTATGGTGAACACTTGTTTTCCTTTTGGGTATCTGGAATTTTGGCACGTGCTAGGCAGGCGCTGTCTATGGAAACAGCCTCCAATAAAAGCCTTGGGCACTGAGTCTCTAATGAGTTCCCCTGGTAGGCAGCGCTCACGTGTGGTTACAACTTGTTGCTGGAGGAGTTAAGCACATCCTGTGTGGCTCCAGTGAGAGAGGACTCTCGGAAGCTTGTGTTTTGTTGCCTCTAGATTTTGTCCCATGTGTCTTTTCCCTTTGCTGATTTTGCTTTGTATTTGCTGTATTAAATCTCAATAAGTCTTAGTCCAGTAAGGCCTCCTAGTGAGTTCCTGAAGCTGGGGGTAGTTGTGGGGAGCCTCAACAGAGACTGTATGTTTCATCCCTTTGCCATCATACCTGCGGGATTGCAGGTCACCTCCTTACTGTCTCCCAGCCATGGCAGAGGCACAGCCCCTGTGTTCCCTCCCATCCCTGGATCAGGCCCTTCCTCTTTGCCACCTGCCCTTGCTCCACGTCCTGCTCACAGTCTCAGTCTTCCAAAACAATTTTCCAAAGACACCTTAAAAATTATTTATCTCTTCTCTTAATTCTGACTGCACTTTGGTCAATGTCAAACAGCTTAGTTCTAACTAATGTTCTAATTAGAAGGGAATTTGAACCCTAGATGGGTTCTTAGACATCATTTTACAAAGAAGAAATAGGCCCGGAGGGGCAGAAAAGCAGCAAAGGTCTTGCAGTCCAGTTGGCTGAAGGCTGGAGGTGCCTTGGCCCCTTCAGACCCACGGCTGTAGGGAGGCACCATCAGCTCCTGAACCTCGGTTTCTTCTGTGTGAAATGAGCACAGTAATACCTGCCTTCAGGGCTTCTTAGGATTGGAAATGGTCTGCATATTTTCTGGCACATAATAAAGATTCAGTTAATGGTAGGTAGTTTTATGAGCAGAGCCAGAACTGCAGTTCATATATTTTTGCTTCCAGATAGAAATATCTCTTCTGTTATTCTATGCATTAAATTATATACTCATCCAATACAGTGCCAAGTATTTTATATCTTTAGAACTCTAAAATTGGAGATGCTAATTGAAAGAGGACCTGGCATCCACCCCCAACTCTGTCACTTTCTAAGTCTCTTAAGTTCTAGCCTTGATCTCCATGGCCTTGGTTTTCTCAGAGTGAAGAGGGAAAACAGACCATTTCTAGTGAGCCTCTACCTCTTGCACTGTCTGACTTTGTTGTCTGTACCCCAATGCTCACACACTTCAGAAGTGTTTCTCTCCACTTTGCTGAGCAGAGTTAGCTCCATACCTTACAACAGCCTTGGTGAAAACAGACACGGTGTATGTTCCCGGAGTCCTGGAATCTCTTACCATGAAGGCTCCTTCTTTGCCCTGGAATGGTTAGAAAGAATGGAAGGTTAGTGATCTCAGGAAACCAGGCTTATTCCTCCAGCTCTACTTTCTTGCCCATAAAAGGAAGAAATACTGTAGGCCCACTTGGCATAGAGCAGATTTCAGTAAGAATGGCTACCGTTTCATTTATTCCTGTCCTTCAGTAGATATTCCTTGGTCTCCTACGCAGATCCCAGACTGTTCTCGTGCTGACATGAACCATGAATGGACATGTACAGACATAAGCTCTGCCCTTTTAGAGCTCCGCATAGATCAGACTCTTTACAGATATTTTCCAACTCTTACCACAATACTGCCATCTGGATATTGGTATCCTTAACTGCCAATGACACTGAGTGCCAGAGAGCTTAAGTGGCATTCCCGCCACCCACAACTAGAAAGTGAGAGAATTGGGATTTGAACTCTGGCATGCAAGCAAAGCCCAGGCTTGGTCTACTACTCCAGATGCCTCCTTTCAAAGAAAGTTAGAAGCTGCTTCTCCATTCCCCTACAAAGTCACAAAACTGTCCTGAAAACTTCATCAGTGTCTTAATGGGAATATAAAACTTTTAAATTTTTTTAGATTCAGGGGGTATGTGTGCAGGTTTGTTACATGGACATATTTCGTGTTGCTGAGATTTGGGCTTCTATTGAATCCATTAGCTAGATAGTGAACATATTACCCAATAGGTAGTTTTTCAGTCCTTGCCACTCTCCCTTCCTTCCCACTTTTGGAGTCCCCACTGTCTATTATTCCTATCTTGATGTCTGTTTAGCTCTCACTTATAAGTGAGAACATGTGGTATTTGGTTTTCCGTTTCTGTGTTAATTCACCTAGGATAATTCCTCCAGGTGCACCTGTGTTGCTGCAAAATGCACAATTTTGTTCTTTTTTAGGGCTGCATATAAAGAAAATTGGTGTGTCAAATTTTCTTTATCCAATCCACTGTTGATAGGCACCTAGGTTGATTCCATGTCTTTGCTGTTATGAAGAGTGCAGGTGTCTTTTAGGTAGAATAATGTATTCTCCTTTGGGTATATATCCAGCAATAGGATTGCTGGGTTGAATAAGAATTTTATTTTTAGTTCTTTGAGAAATCACCAAACTGCTTTCCACAGGGGCTGAACTAATGAACATTCCTACCACCAGTGTGTAAGGATTCTCTTAATGATAATATATTTCTTAGGCTCTTTCCAGAGTGAGAATTTGGCTGCAGGGCAGAAGGAAAAAGAACATTAAGCTCCTGGTTTCATGAGAGAGGTGGGAAGAAGGGAGTGCCCTGAGAATGTAACTTTCGCCACCCTGACAATTTTGCCAGCACTGATGCAACAAGCACTGATGAAACAAGCACTAATAAATGGACATACCATTTTATTCATTCTTGGTGAAAATTAAAAAATAAGAAATCTATTTTAAGTCCTTCGTATCTAACACTCTGTTCCTACTCTGCTATAAATTTGCGCTGGTAACATTTATTAAGCCTAATATTATGATTCACTTAACTTAGACATAGTGAGGGCCCTAATTAAAGGTCAGAGTTAGACAAGATGTTTGTGCAGATGGCATACACTTGGAGCATAAGGAACAAAGTATATAGAACCTACAACAACGCAAATCCCTCTGTCCCACAACTACAAAGATGGTTTGCCTATGGGTGCACACCTGTGCGCACACACAGTGGCCCATGCTAATTGTTTGAATTCTAGAATCTCTGGGTTTAAAATGAATTTCCTATTTTTTTTTTTTGAGATGGAGTCTCATTCTGTCGCCCAGGCTGGAGTGCAGTTGCGCAATCTCAGCTCACCGCAACCCCCACTTCCGGGGTTCAAGCAATTGTTTTGTCTCAACCTCCCGAGTAGCTGAGATTACAGGTGCCTGCCACCATGCCTGGTTAATTTTTTGCATTTTTAGTAGAGATGAGGTTTCACTATGTTGGCCAGGCTGGTCTTGAACTCCTGACCTCCAGTGATCTACCTGCGTCGGCCTCCCAAAGTGCTGGGATTACAGGTGGCTCTGAGCCACTGCGCCTGGCCTTAAAAGGAACTTATAAAGATGAGTAACTATATAAGCTTTAGTTTCCTCATCTGTAAAATGACCGTTGGAAGGTTGTTGGGAGAATTAAAGTAATGGGCTTAGAATTGCTCCTGGAGTGCAATACCAGAACAAGGACTATTAGGGTTCTTACTGGCCATTATTATCACATGCTATGGTATGCCACTTATTGGAAGTAATTATTCCATTGTCAGTCTCCATCTGAGACATGTTGGATGTGTTAGGAGTATTTTTCTTTCTCTCTGTTCGCATAATTTGAAAGTGACCTTTCAGAACATAATCTTAACACACAGGTTAAGTTATTGTGAAAAGATGGACTGATAATTCATAGTCTCATTACGCTGCATTATATTTTAACATTGTCTCTGACATACAGCCATCTTTCATTCTGGAGGTGGTGCTTTTCTTCTCTTGAAACAAACCAATTATTAAGTCAACATTGAGTCTTCAATAACATTTTATAATGTCTGAACTTCAGGTTGCCCCATGTGTGAGATGCTGTAAGGTGTTCTAAGGCAATTACAGAGTACCCACTTCCAAGGAATTTACCATCTACCTAGATGGGTAAAGACAGAAGAGAAACTGCTGAGATTGGAGGCAGAGTGAGAACAGAGCCACTGGAGAAGTAATAATACTAATAATAACATTTGACCTACAAGGGTTCAAACGCAAGAAAACCCATTTTCCATAGCTAGGGCGAGGGAAGGCATGACAGACTTCTTGGAGGAGGCAACATTGGAATAACTGATACAGCACATTAGGAGATGCTTTTTAGTGGCTCCCAAACATGGGTAAGTCCCAGAATAACTTGGGTGCCACCTCTAGAGGTTCTGATTTGATAGGCCTGGAGTCCGGCAATTTGTATTTTTAAAAAGCTCCTGCAGTGATGCTTATGATCACCCAGGTCTCCCTTAAGCGGAGTTGTTAGTTTAAAAACATTTATTAAGCATTCAATATATTCCTTCATTCATTCAACAAATATTTATTGAACAACTACAAGGGGCTAGATACACTTTTGGGTGCCTAGGTACACCAGGAACAAGATAAAGCATTTATAGTGTAGTGGCGAAATATGTATGAGGCAGTACACCAGGAGTTTTAGTTCATTAAAAGGTGTAATGAATCAATTCATCTCTTTTATTATTATTATACTTTAAGTTCTAGGGTACATGTGTAGAACGTGCAGGTTTGTTACATAGGTATACATGTGCCATGGTGGTTTGCTGCACCCATCAACCCGTCATCTACATTAGGTATTTCTCCTAATGCTATCCCTCCCCAAGCCCCCCACCCACCGACAGACCCCGGTGTGTGATGTTCCCCCCACATGTCCATGTGTTCTCATTGTCAACTCCCACTTATGAGTGAGAACATGCGGTGTTTGGTTTTCTGTTCCTGTGTTAGTTTGCTGAGAATGATGGTTTCCAGCTTCATCTATGTCCCTGCAAAGGACATGAACTCATCTTTTTACCAACCCAAATGCCCATCAATGATAGACTGGACAAAGAAAATGCGGCACATATACACCATGGAATACTACGCAGCAATTCCTCTCTTAAAGGTCCTATACTTATTAGATAAAAAGACTCTAAATACACCTAGAAATAACACAGCTATTGTTCCAAAACAGCATACAAAAACAGTGAAAAATAGCAAGAAAATGCCATTCAATTCTATCCAGAATCTAGACTAAGTTTGAAGTTTGCCCTCATATTTACCTAAGGAGGAGAAGAGAATTTGGTAAAGTAGCTCAAAACATTAGTAAGGAGGCTGGGCATGGTGGCTCATGCCTGTAATACCAGCACTTTGGGAGGCCAAGGTGGGTGGATCACCTGAGGTCAGGAGTTCGAGACCAGTCTGGCCAACAGGCTGACACCCTGTCTCTAGTAAAAATACAACAATNTAATGCTATCCCTCCCCAAGCCCCCCACCCACCGACAGACCCCGGTGTGTGATGTTCCCCCCACATGTCCATGTGTTCTCATTGTCAACTCCCACTTATGAGTGAGAACATGCGGTGTTTGGTTTTCTGTTCCTGTGTTAGTTTGCTGAGAATGATGGTTTCCAGCTTCATCTATGTCCCTGCAAAGGACATGAACTCATCTTTTACCAACCCAAATGCCCATCAATGATAGACTGGACAAAGAAAATGCGGCACATATACACCATGGAATACTACGCAGCAATTCCTCTCTTAAAGGTCCTATACTTATTAGATAAAAGACTCTAAATACACCTAGAAATAACACAGCTATTGTTCCAAAACAGCATACAAAACAGTGAAAATAGCAAGAAAATGCCATTCAATTCTATCCAGAATCTAGACTAAGTTTGAAGTTTGCCCTCATATTTACCTAAGGAGGAGAAGAGAATTTGGTAAAGTAGCTCAAAACATTAGTAAGGAGGCTGGGCATGGTGGCTCATGCCTGTAATACCAGCACTTTGGGAGGCCAAGGTGGGTGGATCACCTGAGGTCAGGAGTTCGAGACCAGTCTGGCCAACAGGCTGACACCCTGTCTCTAGTAAAAATACAACAATGAATTGGGTGTGGTGGCATGTGCCTGTAATCCCAACTATTTAGGAGGCTGAGGCAGGAGAATCACTTGAACCCAGGCAGCAGAGGTTGCGGTGAGCCAAGATCAGGCCACTACACTCCAGCCTGGGTGACAGAGCAAGACTCTGTTTCAAAATAAATAAATAAACAAACAAGCAAACAAACAAAACAAACACTCCCCTCCACATTCATATACATCAGTAAGGAGGAATGTTTCAACTGCCAGAGCAAGCAAAATGGACTTAGCACCTCACGAGAACTGCTGTAATACAGGAATCATCTTTAGGAAGTTATTAATGTGGGCTGTTTGAAGTGCTCCACAGATGACATTAACTGATGTGTGATTTAATATAGCAAAACTACACTTGTTTAAACACAGTGTAATTCAGAGTTTTAATTAATTTCGCACTCCACTCAATTAGTTTATATTAATCAAGTTCTACTTTGTTATCCATTAACATAGACTGGCGGCACCAGGTTTGAGCTGGCTACATTTGCATTGTAAATTTTACTTGAGAAAGTACAGATTCCCAGGAACTAATGCTGGAGACTCTGATTCTGTGGATCTGGAGTGGGACCTGGGAATCTGTATTTTTGAACATTTCCCAGCAATTCTAAAAATTTCAAAAAAACAATTCTGTGTTTTTTTGGGGGAACCCACAGGAACCAAGTACTGAGTTGGTGTAGAGCCAAGGAGAGACCAGAGTTCAGTAAGGACTCAGCTCAACCTCTTTTCCTTCGTGGAATCTTTCCCAACTCCTCTGGAGTTTACCTCAGTTTATTTTAGATGATTTGCTTGCTCTTTTTTCAGCATTTGTCTTGTTTCCCAAGAGTCCCAATGCTGTGGACTATGGTCAGCCGTGTTAGTCACAGGACAAGGAGCAGAAAGTGGCAGGATGAGGGCTGGGGAATTGCCATCCCTGACTTAATCCAATGCTCCCCTTCTACTCATTGATAAACTGAGGCCCAGAAGGAAGAAGAGAGGTCCCCAAAGTCATACACTGAGTTGGTGACTTAACAGGAACTAGAGCCCAGTACCTGCCCCACCATACCGTGTTTTCTACTTTTCTCTTCCCTTTCTCCCTTAATCTTGACATCCTTGAGTAAAATCAGTCCTGCTATGCATGGCTTTAAAGAATAACTGTTAAAACAAGTGCTGTGTTCCATCTGGACTCACAGCCCAGCCAGGCTGAATCAGAGTCACAGGCACCTCTGACCTACACCGAGAAGAAGGCACGGCAGACCAGCCCTGATGGCACTCCATGGCCAGCCATCACCACTCATAAAGACTGCTGCAGCTGTGGTGATGTCTGCATGCCAATGCCAAGCCCAGGTTTCTCATCCTGTGGTTTGCTAGTCCTGTAAATTCCCAGAATATTTTTACCAGACGTGAAAACTATTGTTAATCCAACATATCGATCCACTGCATGGGCATAAAACACAGCAAGGCTGAAAAAACAATACAATTCTTTCTTTCCTTTTTCCCTTTCTTCCCCCCGCTCCCTCCCTCCCTCCCTCCCTTCCTCCCTTGCTTCCTTCCTTCCTTCCTCCCTCCCTTCCTTCCTTCTTTGACGGTTCTGATCTTGCGCAGGCTGAAGTGGCAGTGGTAACAATCACAGCTCACTGTAACCTTGAGCCTCCTGGGCCTCAAGTGATCCTCCCACCTGACCTGCCAAATCACTGGGATTCCAGGCATGAACACTGCACTTAATCATTTGTTTTATGTCAAAAGACAGGTTAAGGAGACTTACTGTGTCCCAAAGAAGTTTTTTCAGCTTGTCTCGCTGATACTCTTATTGTACGACCTGAAAGCAAGTAAGAAAATCATATGTCCATGACATATTTTAAAAGTTTCATTATTTTATCAAAGACCATGCTAGAAAAATCATATGTGGGCGGCCGCCGCGTGGCTCAAGCCGTAATCCCCAAGCAACTATTGGGAGGCACGAGACGGTGGATCACAAGGTCAGGAGAATCGAGACCATCCTGGCTAACACGGGTGAAACCCTCTCACTAAAAGATTACAAAAAAAAAATAAAAAACTAGCTGGGCGAGGTGGCAGGCGCCTGTAATACCAGCTACGCGGGAGGCTGAGCAGGAGAATGGCGAAAGCCCGGGAGGCAGAGCCTTGCCAGTGAGCTGAGATCCCCACGCACTCCAGCCATGGGCCGACCAGAGCAAGACTTCGTCTCAAAAAAAAAAAAAAGAAAATCATATGGTCATTTTCTATTTCTGATAGTGCTTTAAACAAATTTTTAAACAAAATTTTAAGTATATTTTACTTATTTAACTTATTTAACAAGCCTGCACACATATGTTTCTACCAGTGTGTTTAAACTCAAAACCAAATGCATGATTCATTTCCAGGTATTAAAATGTTTAACTGGAAAGAAACACATGAAACAGAATTGGCAAAATATCGATCATTGTTGATGCTGGGTTTGGGGAACATGGATATTCATTATATTATTCTCTCTACTTTTGTATATGTTGGAAATTTTCTAAAATAAAGTTGTAGAAAACATTAATCTTCCTCTTCGTTTCGTAAGTCAGTAGGCAGTTGGTTGTAAGGAAAAGGGTGCTAGTGCAGCTATAAAAATGTAACACCAGTTTGAAAGTTTAGCAAATATCCTTTTAAAACAACTGTAGTATTTTCCTCTTTAAGACTGGTCTTCCAGATATTCTGCCAAGTAATTGCATTATTTTTATAATTTTGTTGTCTGGTGAAAAACAACTATAAAATGGTAAAGAAGAATATATATGATTTTAGGGATGCGGTTTTTTTTTTTTTTATGTTGTTAACAATATTTGAGCCAACATCCTAACCTCTCTGGCTGCTTCTTAGCTAAAAGGAGGCAGACTGATCCTCGGTTAATAATCAGTTTTGAAAATTAATAAATCCAGGAGGAAAGAAGGTCTGGGTAGGGAAGAAATATCACTTAACAAACTTGTTTGGCTATTTGAGAGTAGCCATGATTAAAGGAATTCATGGATTCGTTAGAGGTTTTTGAACATTATAAGACAGAATAGTACATACATTACACGAACATGGGCTCTAAGAGATTATCTAATTGAGGATTGGGAAAATATAGGTTTCATCTCATACACAAGACCCCAGCGATAGTAGTGGCTGCCTAGAGCTGTGCATTGAAAAGGTTGTCACCAGCATGGTGGGTAAATAGTTTCACTATCAAAGGGTGACATCTACCTGAGTTCAGTGCACGGGAAGGGAAAGCCAGCAAGAGATTCATGATTTGCTTCCCTTCATCTTGTCTGAGCATTCATTTTATGGAGAAGGGATCAGAACTCAAATAGGATGAGGTAACTTGCCCAAGGTCATGACTGCAAACCAAGGCAGGAGACCTGAATCCATTCAATTTACCAACCCATGACTATGTTATCAGGTGGTACATTTTTAAGTACTTAAGCAGATCTCACCTGAAACTAGACAACACTAAGTTCACAAATAAAAAGTTACCATACTGGAATCTTTCATATATCCAGTTATATACTAAATATCTGAATGTTTGCTTGTAAGTCATGTTATTTTTCAGCTGAGATTCATAATCTGGAGAATGCAAACTGAAAGTGCACAGTATAACTAGATTGTTTTGTTTGCATGGTATAGTGTTTTATTTTTGAAATGGCTTAAGATATCTTTAGGTGGGTGAATAGCCTTTTTTTCTGCTCCAGGCATCACTATTTCCTATTGCTTATCCTGTTGGAATTTTGAGTTTGCTCCTTTGATCATAAGCAAAGAGATTCTGATTAAAAGCAAAGATGAACAAACAAAACTACACAGTCTAGTGGTCATTTGAAATAATGCTTATTGCTTTTCCTTCAAAGGTATTGCCTATAATTTTGTTATTTTATTTAAGCATATATCCTATACGTTTTATGTCAGCTCAAAAATTCTTAGAACTGACGACTCTTCTGTTTACTGAGGGAAGGGCTACTCACACATACTTGACCAAAACAAACCAGGCTGAGAGACTACAGAAAATGACAGTCCTTCACTAAACAATCTACTAGAATTTCAGCAACAAATAATTCGACCACATTTGGATTAAGAACCCTATTGCATTAATAGGTGTCCTCATTAGCATTATTCTTTAGGCCTGGTATCTTATATTTAGTGAGTAATTAATTTTTAAAAATTTTTAAATAATTTCAAACTTACAGAAAAGCTGCAAAATAGTGTAAAAGAACCCTCATCTGCACATCACCCAGGTGAGCCAATTGCTGATATTTTATACATTTGCTTTACTATTCCCTTTAGATAGACATAGATTGACTTTTCTTCTGAACTATTTGAGAATTGACTTTTACTCCTAAGTACTTCTGTGTCTATTTCCTAAGACACAGAGTATACCCTTATCTAACCACACTACAATTACCAAAATCATGAGATTTAAGATCTACATAATACTAGTACTTAACTGCAGATCTTATTCAAATCTTATCGGTTGTCCCAATAACGTATATTATAACAAAAAATATTTTTTGTATGGTTCAAGATCCAGCCCAGGATCACCACTGTATTTAATTACCATGTCTCTTTAGTCTTTTTTTTTTCTCTCTCTCTCTTTCTCTTTTTTTTTTCAGATGGAGTTTTGCTCTTGTTGCCCAGGTGCAATCTTGGCTCACAGCAACCTCTGCCTCCTGGGTTCAAGCGATTCTCCTGCCTCAGCCTCCCGAGTATCTGGGATTACAGGCATGCGCCACCATGCCTGGCTAATTTTGTATTTTTAGTAGAGTTATTTGCTAAACTTTCAAACTGGTATTACATTTAGTAGAGTATTTTTAGTTTCACCATGTTGGTCAGGATGGTCTCATTCCTGACCTCAGGTGATCCACTTGTCTCAGCCTCCCAAAGTGTTGGGATTACAGGAGTGGGCCACTGCGCCTGGCCTCTTTTGTCTTTTTTAATGTGGACCAGTTTCTCAGCCTGTTGTGTCTTTCATGATATTAATGATTTTTTTTTTTTGAAGAGCATAGGACATTAATTTTAGAGAATATTCCCTAATTTGGATTTGTCTAATATATCCTTATGAATACACCCTCATAAGTAAATTCATGTTGTGCATTCTTTGAGCAAGAATATCACAGAAGTGATGTGTGCCCTTCTCAGTGCATCACATAAAGAGACACAAGATAGCTTTTTGCTCCATTATTTATGTGCATTTGGATTGATTGTTTAAGATGGGCCTACTAGTTACCTCCACTTTGTAATTACAAGTGATTTGTGAGGAGATACTTTGAGACTATGTAAATATCCCATAGCTCATCAAACTTTAACCTGCTAGTGGTGACCTTCATCGAGGATTCTTGCCTAAATCAGTTGATACTCTGGGTTACAAAATGATGATTTTTAAACTTTATCATTCATTAGTTGGCATTCTACTATAAGAAAAAACCCTTTCCTTTTTATTTATTACTTCTTTATCTATCAGCCTATCTATTTATTACAGATTCTTATATTATTCAATGGTTTCTAGTCTATGACTTATTTTAATACCCATTATTTATTTTGATACTCAAATTGTCCCAGATTTCATCAAATGGAGCCCGTTAGAGCCAACTTCTGTGCTCATTTGACATGCCCATGTCTTTTTGGCTGGGCACAGTGGTTCACACCTGTCATCCCAGTAGTTTGGGAGGCCAGGGTGGGAGCATCACTGGAGCCCAGAAGTTCATGACCAGCCTGGACAACCTAGCGAGATCCTGTCTCTACAAAAAATTTACAGATTAGCTGGACAAGGTGGCATGTGCCTATAGTTCCAGCTACTCGGGAGGCTGAGGAGTGCTTGAGCCCGGTAGGTGGAGGTTGCAATGGGCCGAGATCACACTACTGCACTCCAGCCTGGGCGACAGCAAGACCCTGTCTCAAAAGTAAAATAAAATTAAAATTTATTTTAAGTACTTCTTTACTTTCTGGCACAAAAGATGTTTCAAGTTCTTTTTTGTTCTATCCCTACCCCAAGACTTTTCTCCAGAAAGTCCTGGTTCTTTTTAGTGGAAAGTGTTATTTCAGAATCAAGAGCTGGGTGGTATGTGTGAACATTACTATTGCAAGAGATCATCTGGTATTTTTACAGTCAACCAATAATTTATTCCTAACCTAGGGAGGATTCCTTAGGACTGTATTTTCCAAAAACAAATAAAATATCTTACTCATAGGTTTCCAGATTATTTGGAGACTTTTCCACCAGATAACTGCTTGGTACATATCCTTCATGCCTGTTAAAAGGAAAATTAGCGTTTAGACCTACATAGAACTAAGTTTTACATCGTTTTACAGGTTTAATCCATTAAAAGTCATTTAAAGATTGGGAAATATATTATTTGGCATTTGTGATAAGACATTTTAAAATTTAGAATAAAAGAATTGGTAGGCCAGGGGCGGTGGCTCACGCCTGTAATCCCGGCACTTTTGGAGGCTGAGGCAAGTGGATCACAGGGTCAGGAGTTCGAGACCAGCGTGGCCAATATGGTGAAACCCTGTCTCTACTAAAACTACAAAAAAAAAAAAAAAAAAAAAAAAAAAAATTAGCCGGGCATGGTGGTGCATGCCTGTAGTCACAGCTATTCGGGAGGCTGAGGCAGAAGAATCGCTTGAACCCAGGAGGCAGAGCTTGCAGTAAGTCGACATCATGCCACTGCACTCCAGCCTGGGCAACAGAACAAGACTCTATCTCAAAAAAAAAAAAAAAAAAAAAGGAACTGGTAAAACTAACAGCAACTTGCTGTCTGTTAAAGGCAGGTTGATTTCACTACTAAAATACGAAGCATAATAGAAAAGAAGTGGCGATTTTACTTAAAAAGTTCTGCTTGCTGCTCTCCTCATTGTGAAATTTCCTCTACTGGAAAAAAAATTAATATTCATTCTCTATTTTCTATAAGGAAACATTTTTGTGTGATAATCAACATTTTTTTCCACTTTAGTACTATCATTTTATAGTCAGCAAGCCAAAATAATTAAAATATAAAAGATGACTTTCCAACCACAGATTCTAAAAGACACTACCAGTTGGCATTGTAAGCTTTTTAATTTAAGGCCTCCCTAATTGAGCTTCTTCAGATATGAATGGTATAAACACAAGAAAAAAGGATAAAGCCAGGCTAGATTTGGGGATCGGGAGTCACTTTTGAGCAAGAATTAATAATTGTGCATAAACAAAAAACATAATAAACAAAATAAGAATATCAAACCTCTTTACATTTGTGTATAACTTCGTAGTTTTCACAGCACTTTCACATTCATTATCTCATTTAATACCACAAGGTGAAAGTGGCATCCCTTCTGCTCTCTGGATCTCTGACTTTATACCCATCAAATGAAGGGCTTAAATTAGATTATACTTAAAATCTAGTTTAAGTAGATACTCCGTACTATGGCAATGTAAAAAGATGCCTGATAGGCTGGATGCAGTGGCTCACGCCTGTAATCCTAGTACTTTGGGAGGCTGAGGGGGGTGGATCACTTGAGCTCAGGAATTTGAGACCAACCTGGGCAACATGGTGAAACCCTGTCTCTAGAAAATATATAAAAATTAGCCAGGTGTGGTGGCATGCACCTGTAGTCTCAGCTGCTTGGGAGGCTGAGGCATGAGACTCGTTTAACCTGGGTGTTGGCGGCGGGGGGCGGTGGTGTGGAGGTTGCCACGAGCTGAGATCATGCCACTGCACTCTGGCCTGGGTGACAGAGCAAGATTCTGTCTCAAAAAAACAAAAACAAAAAAAACACAAAACAAAACAAAAAAAGATGCCTGATAGTTTATTGCTCTTTATTCCATAACGTGTTCTAATTTTCTTATAATAAGGCCAATTTTCAACCTAGTGATTATGTTTATGGGAAATGTGTAATCGGTGCACAGAGTTGTGAAGAGTGAAGAAATCAAGACTGGCGATGCCAAATACAGGATGATTATCTTATATTTTACTCCTCTGGCAGACATTGCTAAGCAATCATGGCATAGTTTCTTTGCAGAATTGGACATCTGCCCTCAGAATCATCCTTCGCACAGTGCTCAAGGCAGCCATTCCAACTGAAGAAAGTCAGCTTATTCTGAAATTTGCCATTCCTTCTATATCACTCTTGTAACCCGCTTAACTACGTCTGGTGTTGCCATACTATACTTTTAGAATTATATTAATGGATCAAGTAATATTTTGCTCTTCAATAGAATATGCCACCCAAAGCTGGGCCATCTACACAAATGATAACTCTCATACTTGTATGTGGATATGTAGACTTCCCAAAGCTCTTTCACTTCCATCATCTCACTGATTTTCTCAACACTGTGATATAGACAAAGCTGACATTATCATCTGCATTTTACAGTTCAGGAAATGGATTCACAGCGGAAAAGTGACTTGGTCATCTGTGAATGACATGGTCACACATGTGACATGGTCATCTGTGAATCCTCAGCTACATATGACAAGAGTAGCTCATAAAGTCCGAGTCCTCTGTCTCCGCATCTTGTGTACTTTCCACTATACCACACTATCACAAATCAAACTGGGGAAATTCCATAATGCTGACTGGCTGCTGGGGTGTCCTCTTTGATGCCCTTTGAAGTGCATAGTTAAGCCTTTCCACAGCTCACCAAATGAAGGGTTTAACTATCATTTGGGGAAGTAAGACCTAGAGGAAATTTCCTGGTACATTAGATGTGCTAAATAAAGTCAGTTGATTGAACTAATGAATTTCTAAGTCCCTTTGGTGTTTGTAGACCCTGTAGACAGCCTCGAACCTATTTCAGATATGGGCCTCTCTATAAAGGACAAAGAGAAGGTGATGTGACCAGCCTTAATTGTCTTCATGAATCAACTAAAGAGGGAGGTTCCAGGTGAGGGGAGTTAGAGTCTGTTCTTAGCTAGCAAACTACACTGTCTCTCAAACCATCGTTCTGAATCTCGTCACCTTTTACCCTGTCTCACTTCTGTCTTTCCTCCCCCTGCAATGGGGTTGGTAAGCCTACCTAAAGAGGCAGCACCTTGAAACTGTAAATTTTGGTGTATGTAAAAGTTAAAGCCTTATCCTTAAAGATATTTGTGCCCCTCTTTTTTTTTTTAACCCATCAGATTGGCTTTTTTAAAAAAGTTCAATGATACCCAGTCTTGGCACTTCCATAACTCCATTAGCAGGAATGTAAATTTGGCAAGCCTTGTGAGGAAATTCTATGGCAAAATTAAGAAATCACATACTCTGACTCAACTGTCGCACAGTTAGAAATGTGACATATAGGCCAGGCCTGGTGGCTCATGCCTGTAATCCCAACTACTTTGGGAGGCCAAAGAAGGAGAATTGCTTGAATACAGTGGTTTGAGACAAGCCCAGGCAACACAGTGAGACCCCACTTCTACAAAATATTTAAAAATTATCTGGGCATGGTGGTGTGTGCCTACAGTCTTAGCCATGCAGGGGTCTGAGGTGGGAGGATCACTTGAGCCTGAGAGGTCAAGGCTGCAGTGAACTGTGAGAGTGCCACTGCACTCCAACCTGGTTGACAGAGCAAGACCCTGTCTCAAAAAAAAAAAAAAAAAAAAAAGAAAAGAAAAAGTAATGTAATATATATATATATAATATATATATATTCCAAAGATGGCCAAGATATATGAATACAAGATTTTCATTAAAGCCTTGTTTGAAACAGCAGAGGAAACAAATAAACTGGCAACTAAATGTCCCACCATAGAGGGTTATTTAAACACTTATAATCATGCATTCTAATATTGTGCAATTATTCTTATTATTCTTTTTGAGATGGATTCTTGCTCTGTTGCCCAGGCTGGAGTGCAATGGTGCGATCTTGGCTCACTGCAACCTCCACCTCCCAGGTTCAAGCAATTCTCCTGCCTCACCCTCCCGAGTAGCTGGAATCACAGGCTCCTGCCACCACACCCAGCTAATTTTTTGTATTTTTAGTAGAGATGGGGTTTCACCGTTTCGGCCAGGTTGGTCTCGAACTCCTGACGTCAGGTAATCAGCCCGCCTTGGCCTCCCAAAGTGCTGGGATTACAGTGAGCCACTGTGCCCGGCCTATGCAACTATTTTAAAAATGAGGTAGATTTGCATGTACTGGTATGAAAAGATCTTCAATGTGTATTAATATCATTAAAAATTAAAAGCAAGATGCAGAACAGAATGGATCAACTTGGTAAAAGCAAAAAAAGGATGCATTTGCATAGGTATAACTTTTGTTTATGATACACAAGAAGGTATTAATAGTGATCTTTTTTTTTTTGAGACAGAGTCTTGCTCTGTCACTCAGGCTGGAGTGAAGTGGCACCATCTTGACCCACTGCAACCTCTCCCTCCTGGATTCAAGTGATTTCCACGCTTCAGCCAGTGGAGTAGCTGGGATTACAGGCGTGCACCACCACACCTGGCTAATTTTTGTATTTTTAGTAGAGACAGGGTTTTACCACATTGGCCAGGCTGGTCTCAAACTCCTGGCCTCAAGTGATCCACTCGCCTTGGCCTCCCAAACTGCTGGGATTAGAGGCGTGAGCCACCGCGCCCAGCCGAATAGTGATTACTTTTGGACTTGATGCGGGGGCAAATGGAGGGTGGCTTATTTTTTATGTCTATTTCTCTCTACTGTTAGTTAAGTAAAATGTTGACATAAATGATCCATATGTTGCAGTGACAGTTTCCTTTTTTATATTTTAAAATTAATAATAACCTCATACTTTGAAAACATTTAAACCCTTAATATTAAGATACAAAGATGTTCGTTGCAGTGTTGTTAATATTTGCAAAATATTGGAGATCACCTAAGTGTTCAACAAGGGAATTTGCTAATTTAGAGTACATTTATGGCTGGATTGATGCAACCATTGAACTCATATTCTGGAAAATATTCCAGAGCATGGGTTAATACATCTGATATACTAAGAGAAAAAAAAATAAAACCTTAAAAGGCAGTGTGAATCTCACGCTCGGTATTTTTTTCATTCAAAAGTCGCATAGTGGGAAAGTGGTATCTGTACAACCTTATTTTCTCCCTGAGTCAAGTGGATGGCTAGTTCAATGACTGCGATTGTAACTAAATCTTTAGTATCTTCTTTCTGATGCATCCTAACATAATTATCAATCTGTACCATCTCTACACACACCTTTTCTTTCCACCAAAAATAAGCACTTTCTAATGGGATGTACCTTCAGCTTCACTTAACACTCAAGAACAATAACACTTTACAGAATAAATTGCCAAGCTCCCAAATTGTAGATGTCAGTGGAAAAATCCAGGGTTTTTTTGAGATGAGTTTGGGTCTGGAGTGCGTGAGATGGGGTGCAGGGAGCAAGCATAGCAAGTGACTGCCTCAGAGTCACCTCTGAGAAGAGGAAAAACGAGCCTCAACTACTTCCTCTTCCTCCCTCTTCCTCCTGCCTCTGCTCTCCTCTCCCACCTCAGTGCTGCGGTCACGCTGCGGGAGATAGGACAAATCATCCTGGTATTTTATTTGTTCACACCATACCTCAAACAGAGGGACAGCAGCCACAAAGATGCCTTACCCATTCCTGTCCTGGACTCTCCACCAGTGAATCTCAGAACTGTCCAGCAGGCAGTACTCTTCGTTGCGCCGCAGTGCGAGTTCCTGAGGATCATTGGTTTGGTAGTCATACAAGGCAATGACCACAGTTTCTTCAGGTTCCCAAAGTGGTCGCTGGGGAAGAGAGACAACAAAACCAAGCAAAGATATAAGAAAGGAGGGAAAATGCCTCCTTTCATCGGGGTGTCTGGGGAGACAGTCTGCCTTCCTCTGGTTGACTTTCTTTATGAGTTAGAGTTACGGCACTGAACATGGCACAAAGACATCAGTGCTTGGAATTAATCACATTGCTCATTCTATGAGGTAAATTCTGACCACAGTGAATTCCAAGCAGCCACATGATTTTCACAAAAGTCTGCTGGTTTCTTTATCTGCACTATGTTATAGGCGGCAGCCTCTCTGCCAGATGCATCATGCTCTTGGCAAAGGAGATGCAGTCAACATGAAATCTTTCAGTTTGTGCTTTACTGATATGATTTGTGGGTTTATCCAGATCTACAGAATCATATGTTATTGAAGCTGGAATTCCTCTAACAGATCATTTAATATACTTTTTCATTTAGGATGAGGAAACTGAGGCCCAGATAGAGAAATGGACCTGGCCAATCTACTATTTGAATTAGCCCTAAGACTCTCTCTACTCTAGCACCTGTCTCCCTTCCTTCTCCTATGGGCTCTATTGCTGATGTCTCTGTTCCTCAGTCCCTTTCTTAGGATGATATATTGAGAACATGAAGAAAAGACCACAAAGCACACAGTCGCCAGAGTTCAGGATGGGCACACCTGCTATGGGTTAGCAGACTTTGTGAGAGTAAATGTGTGGAAAAATTGAGTTCCTCACTAGAATGTGATTTAGTGTTAGGAAGTCACAAGTTCTCTGAATACATTGAAGCATTTGGTGGCATAAAAATACTGGAGCTGGAAAAAAAGTCTCATCATACTGATGTAGTATGTTATCTCAACTGAGCCCAGATTGGATTTTTCTTTTTTTTTTTTTAAATAGAGACAGGGTCTCACTATGTTGCCCAGGCTGATCTCAAACTCCTGGGCTCAAGTGACCCTCCTGCCTTGGCCTCCCAAAGTCCTGGGAGTACAGGCATGAGCCACTGTGCCTGGCTGCAGATTGGAATTTGAAATCTAGATATTTGTGGAGCTTGTGAGGATGTGTAAATGGGGTGCTACAGAAAAGAGTGGATGTCCTAAGGCTTTTGCTCTAAGAGCTCATGGAGGGAGGAATAGTGTTCAAGGATGCTTGAAGAAGATGAAGGAGAGCTATGGCATTCATCCCACTGTAGGTCAACTCATTGGTTAACATCTGTGAAGAGAAAGATCAGAGCACGGTCCTCAAATTACGATGGTACCTTTCTGTAAGAGGCACACT
This sequence comes from Rhinopithecus bieti, assembly GCF_001698545.2. Lineage (NCBI taxonomy): Eukaryota > Metazoa > Chordata > Mammalia > Primates > Cercopithecidae > Rhinopithecus > Rhinopithecus bieti. The sequence continues at coordinate 207,058 of NW_016816114.1, forward strand.
GGATATGTATTTTTTTTTTCTAACAATCATGCAAGCTTGGAATATGGGGATTATTTTGAATATCGCAAAGTTTGAGGTATGCTATAGGCCTTTAATGGGTGATGGCCAAGAATGCAAAATGTTCTGTAGAGTCCCACATTCCATACAACTTTCAAATATCCTGGTAAACATTCACGTGGTGAGAAACCAGCTTATACAATAAATATAAGAACATCCTGAGCCTAGATCCTATCTGTACCCTATCCAAAGTACTGGATTTCCCAAGAATGCAACTACCTTGTACTTTGAGGGAAGACTATACTTTGGTTCAGAAGTTTGCCAAGAGTTGTTCATCATTTTGGAAAATTATATCACAGGTGGTAATGCTGTAGTTGAGTCCCAATACCACAATTTTTATCAGTTGCATTTGAGATGTCAAATCCAATGGGATCCTACCTACAGGTGCAAGAAAATGACTATTTCATTCTGTCTTCCAGTGTAGTCATGCCCCAACATTTATACAGAAACACGTTTTATTTTTTATTTATTTATTTTATTTATTTTGAGATGGAAATTTTGTTATATATATTATTTTCTTTCCTTTTAAGTATTACAGTTAGAACATTTATTGATTCTTTTTAAAAAGTATATGTAATACAAAAGTTAACCAGGTGTGGTGGCACATGCCTATAGTCCCAGCAGCTGTGGAGGCTGAGGAGGGAGGATGGTTTGGACCCAAGAGACAGATGGTTCAGTGAGCTATGATTGCACCACTGCACTCCAGCATGGGCAACAGAGTGAAGCCCTGTCTCAAAACAACAACAACAAAAATTAATTAAGTACTTTAATTTTAAAAAATTATGTATTCATATGTTATATTATTTATAAATTTCTTTTCAGGGTAACAAAAGGAGCCTTACAAAATCCATCCCTAAAAGGCAGTATTGAGTTTGATAAGGTTGGGAACCAGTATTTGAGTGAGAAAATCAAGGGATGGCATTTGGAGAAACTGAGTCTGTGGGCTCAGGAAGGGTTGTTTGGGAGCCTCCATGATGTGGTGAGGCATGAAGGGAATGAGGATCCTGCCTCCTAGCCACTCTGCTACAGGCCTCAGCACAACCTGACCCCCCAGGACCTCTGTTGGTCCCAGGTGGGAAGAGCTCCACTGGGCTGAGGGGCCCTTACAGAGAGCCCAGGTAGCAGAGGCAGGGATAGGGTGCCTTAGTAGGCAGCCAGCGAGAAAGGACACATGCACACACATTCTAGTGGCCCCTCAGCAAGCCCTGGGTTGACTGGGAGGGACTGTAAGAGGAAGAGTTGAGTTCCCATGGATGCAGGGGGCCAAGAGGAATCGGAATTTGGACTTCAATGTGAAATACGACCTTGTTTGTATCCACAGGCAAGAGAGGCCTGGGATTGTCCTTCACTCTGACCATGGATATTCTCCATCTTGAACAAAATAACCATCCCCTGACCCTGGAGGACTGGCCCTGCTCACAGTGTTTCTCACATAGAGCATGAGACCTGTTGGCTCAGACTAGATTAAAAACATAGTTTCTCTGTATGACAATCCGAGATGTCATTACCACTCAGGCAGCAGAACAAGAAGGTGAGGAGAGAAATGACTTCAAGGGGCTCAGATAAAAGAATCGTTGCATTGGATTTAGACATGCGGTTGAAACTAGAACAATGATTCCAAAACCCTTGTGGTCAGAACACTCAAAACAGTATCCACGATACTCCTCCAAGAAGGCTGAAAAGCCAAATGGCAGAGTGCAGGGAGAGAAGGATCAGCAGTGTATTCTGGCTTTCATCTTCATTGATACCAAAAACAAAGACACAACAGCAGCCTGGCTTAAGATGGGAGGTGTGGATTTAGGCGGGACTGTTGAGGGAACCATCTGCAAGGGAGGGCAGTAGGATTCCGAATCAGGCCTTCATGGGGGATGGTGAAATAGTCTTCAGAAGCTCAGTGAAAGAAAAGGAGAGAGAGCTCATTCTCTGCTACAGTTTCAGTTTCTTTTCTGTTGTGAGGGAGTAGGCTGATGACAGATCTAAACACTAGGCTGGAGCTTTGAGGATTTAGAGCTTCCTTTATGGGGACGCTGCCAGTTTTGAAATGTCACCATGTTGGCTGAAGGGAAAAAAGACAGAGCTCATTCTTCAGGAAGAAGCATGAGGAAACGGAATCAGTAAACTCTGGTTAAAGAATTTGCTCTGGAATGAAGAGCGAGTACTCAAATGTGGATATTGGTCGGGCACAGTGGCTCACGCCTGTAATTCCAGCACTTTGGGAGGTCGAGGCGGGTTGATCGCCTGAGGTCAGGAGTTCAAGACCTGCCTGGCCAACAGTGGTAAAACTCCGTCTCTATTAAAAATACAAAAATTAGCTGGGCATGATGGTGAGCATCTGTAATCCCAGCTACTCGGGAGGCTGAGGCAGGAGAATTGTTTGAACCTGGGAGGCGGAGGTTGTAGTGAGCCGAGATTGTGCCATTGCACTCAAGCCTGGGTGACAAGAGCAAGACTCCATTTCAGAAAAAAAAAAAAAAAGTGGATATTGGTGTTAATATTATCATAAGGTCAGGGCCATATCCCCTACCTAAAGGTCATGATCCTTTCTCCTATCTCTTTTTTCTTTTTTATCTCCTTAACCAAATAAGCGGCCCTAGAGTAGGTACTGTGCTATCTAAGACTTGTAAGTCATTATATTATAGATCAGTGAGGAGGTTTATTAAAATGCAGATTCCTGGGCTCCTCCCCCAGCGTTTTGGACACAGCAGGTCTGGGGGTGGGGTCTAAGAATTTGTATTTCTAACATGCTCCCAGGTGATACAGATGCTTCTGGTCCATGGATTATACTTTGAGAACCACCACTCGAGTTAAAGACCACCACGCCAGAAACCTTGCATCCTACTAAGTTGCTAAATGGCCTTGGAAAAGCCTTAAGACCTCTCTTGGGATTTGATTTCCCAAGCTTTACAATGAGAATAAAACTAAAACCCTCTAAAGTGGATAGAACATATAGTAAGTTTTAAAATAGATAATAAAGGGGTGGAAGTGCTTTGAAAAATATAAAATACCAACAAATGTATGTCTCCAAAATGCTTGCATACAGTAAGTATGCACCTTTTTTTTTTTTTTTTTTCTGGAGACGGGGTCTTGCTGTATCACCCGGGTTGAAGTGCAGTGGCACACAGTCATGGCTCACTGCAGTCTCGACCTCCTGGGCACAAGTGATCCTCCTACCTCAGCCTGCTGAGTAGCTGGGACCACAGGCGTGCACCACCACACCAGCTAATTTTAAAAAGTTTTTTCTAGAGATGGGGGTCTCACTTTGTTGTCCAGGCTGGTCTCTAACTCCTGGGCTCAAGCGATCCTCCCACTTTGGCCTCCCAAAGTGCTGGGATTACAAGTGTGAGCCACCATGCCAGCCACACTTTTATAGAGAGTGAGCTGCTACTATACTCCAAAGTGGTCAGGTGAATGGCCACCCAATTTGATATCGGTATTTGTTGAATAAATAAAGTGAGATGGAGATTTAGCAGCTGAATTGTTCTTTAAGTGGACAGACCCCCAAGTCAGTTGAAGCCCAAAAATACCCAATGTGTTGAGTTCCGCTGAATCATGACAGCCTGCTGCATGCATCCAGGGTTTGAAAAATATGGGCAGAGGGGAACATGAAATAGGAATATGCCAATCAGGTAGCCTGTGGGCCGACCTGCACCCAGAGCTAGGGCTCTCACTCACCCTGTTGTCTTCAGGAGTAGGAGGAAGAGGCTTCTTTGAAGCTGAAAAGAGAAAAACAGGAAAAGAAAAAATGAGCATGAAAACCAATGGACCCAAACGGAAGTGAGCAGCCAGGGGCTTTTCTGAGAAAAGGGCCCAGGGAAAACAACAGAAGAAAGGGGGCCAGAAGGAGCAATAAGACACAGTGAAACCTGACTTGGCCTTGTCAGAAGCTGTCTTTTATCTCCTTGGGCCTGCTGGTTTCTGATTCCCTTTTCTAGTAGACACCAGAAGCTTCCAGAAGTCCACATTCAGGGGCCCTCTCTCTCTGTATTCCCAGGAAAAGCCTGACAGTGGGGTTAGAGTTGCACCCTTCCCTGTAGGCATAGAGACTTCTGGGAATGTCTCTGCCACCTGCTAAGCTCAGGAGTGGGAATTGGTGACTCAGGGGGACAGTGACTCACTAGCTTCTTGACTCAGTTGTGAGCTTGAGGAGGGGGTGGCTAAGGTGGGAGGTCATTGTGCTGCTTTTTGAGTGGGCTGGAATCCACTTTTAGTTGCCTTAAGGCATCTGAATATGTGTTATTTCTGCTTCTTTCAAACTATACCAACCCCAGCATCTCTCTGTCTTTGTCTTTCTGCTTATCTCTGTTTCCATGTCTCCCTCTGTTTAGCTCTCCTCTCTCTTCCCTCTTTCCTCCTTTCTCTTCTCTCTCTTTCTCTTGCCCTCTCTCCTTCCTCTCATCTCTTCATATTCGTCTCTCTCTATTTCTCCTTTGTAGCTCTGCAAAGGCCATTCCTGGACTCAATGAATCAAAGGTGTGTGGCTGTGTCTGGGGCTCTCTGTGGTATGGGAGGCACTGCACAGGCTTCAGGCCAATACAAAGACATCCTTAATAACAAGAGATGAGAAGAGAATGGGCTGCATAGGTAGGTGATGAGTTCCTCATTTCTGTAGGAGATTGACTTGAAGTTGGACAGCCCACATCAGGGATGTGGTAGAGGAGAGTCACACATTGACACTGGAGCCCAGCCCCGTGCAGACTTGGCAAGAAAGAGTAGGCTGGGGTAGTGACCTGGGTATACGATGACCAGAGAAGAAGGAAAATCCCTATAATAGGAAGCATGGCTCCCATTTAGAACTCAACTTGGAGCTGGGAGACTGGTGTTCTAACTCTGGCTTCACCAGTACTAGCTGTGAGCCTTGGCCACTTCCATCCCTGAACATTCTATGACTGGTGTCTCTTTCTTCTTTTTCTCTGGCCTTGCTTTTCCCTTCCTTCCTTTCCATCTGTGTGGGGTTGGTATGTGGAGAGATCAGGGCCAGTTCTGGTTGAAGACATGGGTGTTACTATGGGTTGGGTGTGGCTGGGTCTGTTTTTACTCAACCGAGTCTGCTGCTTCCCAAACACACACAAGTTCTGAGGCTATATCTCGGCCTTAGATTCTTTCTATCACCAATAAGGAAGACAAGTAGACACAATTACCATTTATCGAGAACTCTGTATATGTTGGCAGCTGTACTGCTTTCCACAACACCATTGAATCTCCCAGCCTTACACGTAGCTACCTATTATCATTATCCCCATTTTGCAGGTGAGGAAATGTACTTAGAGGCTCAGAGGGGTTATCCAAAGCCCAGTGCTCATAGACCCACACTGGCAATGTGCTCGGTACCAGGAATCCTGTGAACCTTCACTCAGGGAGGTGACCATGAGCTGTATTCACAGTGCAGTGTGCTTCTTGAAAACTCTGCTCTCAATTGTGTAAAACTCGGATCCACGAAGTTATTTAACCAAATCAGAAGAGGGTAGAGTGAGGAGATGCTCAGAGGGGGAGATGGCAATGGGTTGCAATGCAAAAGCAAAACCATTAGCAGAGTGACTGCATGACACCCACAGCAGGACCCCAAGAGTGCTCAGGCCCTGGTTTCATGTGGGGAGCAGCTCGGCATGACCAGCCCTCCTGCAATGGAGTTCTGGTGAGTCATTCAGATGTTCCTAGCACCTCAGTCACATGTGTATCACTTGGAGGAGGGAAATATTGTGCGACCCGAAGAGGAATAGCTGCAGCATGCGTGGTACAAACTACAGAATGGAAATACTGAGTCAAAGAATTTCAGAATTGGAAAGGGGCTTAGATATTATTTCATCCTAAGCCCCTCAGAACTCCCTGCCATTTTTGAGATGAGGACACTGGGGCCCCTTGATGGCCAAGTCACTCATCTGAGGGCCCACAGTAAGGTATTGGCAGAAGTTTGGAGACCAGATCCCTGACTTTGGAAAGGGCTTTCACTCACTGAGGTAAGCCCATGCCATTCTGTTATTACGGTGGATCCCATCCATAGAAAATTTCCATTTCTTTTTTATTAAATATTGGCCCACATGAATATGGTCACAGGACTAATGTGGAGGATCACTTGAATATTTACCAATTTCTAAAACTTATTAAGTATTATTCTTCTGGGCCCAGGGATGGATTATGTTGAAGGGCTTTTTTCCCAAGGCGCAGGGTGAAAAGTGGTGGTTTTTAAAGTGGTAATGAGAGGGGCTATGAATCAGGAAGCCACAGAAAACCGAGCCATGTGTTACATCCGCCTTGGGTTGCCAATTTTCAGTGTTGAATTTTAGTGCACAAAAGGAAATGATAAATGAGAAAGAGAAACTATGGCAAAAGAGGTTGAGAAGAGAGGAACATGGAAGGAAAATAATCCACACGGTCCATCATTCCTATGCAACAATGGATTTGCAGAGCACTTCCAGCAGTGTGACCCGGAGCATACTGAATTGCTCAAGGCAGCCCATTCCCTTAACATGACACCATCTACCCCAGATGGTTGAGAGGAATGAGAGCATAATGAATGTGAAATGCATTTGAGTGGAGTTGTATGCGACTGGAGGTTAAGGTTCCAAAGTAATCACTAAAATCCAGTTGCAGCCCAGTCCTCCAGACCTGAGCCTTTAATGTCAAAGGCAAAGAAACAGCTTTTTTTGTTTTCACTTTGCATTTAGACTGTGGCCTTCTCCTCTCTGAGATTGTGGAGGTCAAGGGCAAGTTTGAAGAGGAGGCAAGGAGAAACCACAAAGTAAAAAGTAAAAGAAAAATAAATTCCTCTCACCTTTAAGGCTATAGAGTTGAATTTGTGTAATTAAATATATGTGTGATATGATGCCACTGTGAGAAATAAATATTTTATATCGCTTAAGGCTGCCTCTGTAATTTAAGACTTAAATAGACCATGCCATTCAAATGCAGGTTATAGCAGGGCTCCTCAAACTGTACTGTGCACATACGTCTCCTGGGATCTTGTTAAAATAAAAATTCTGATCTAGTAGGTCATGAGTGGGGCCAGATCATTTGCATTTCTAACTAGCTCCTAGGAGATGTTGATGCTGCTGGTCCAAAGAACACACTTTAAGTGGTCAGGAGCTATAAAGACATCAGCTTTGAGATGGAAGCACCAACAGACTGGTAGAAAAGACAGATGATTTCTCTTGGAAAATTCTGAAAATGTAGAATTTTGCATTCCATTCCTGACACCCTCAATGATTGAAGGCCAAAAGCTTTTACCTTTTTATGGTCATTTCACAAAGAGTAGAAGGAATTCCCAGTCTCTTACCATTCTTGGTTGGATCATATTGGGCACAACCTGCTGCAAGCTTCTCCAGCTGAGAACAGCACCTCCACTTCCCATCAATCCAGAAATTAGGATGATATTTAGGCACCAGATTGTTATTATTCCTCGTTTCTGAAATAGGTTGGCACCAACAGAAGAGTTATTTCCAGGTCAGTCTATCAAGGGCTACCAATTTTATACCATCTCGAGTTTAGACCTGGCTAAGTGAGCCTGAATGAGTATTGTCCAGACCACTCAGAAGCATGGGTTGACCTGAGCACATAAATGCACTGTGCTATTTACTGGGGTAGTTCATGTTACATTTAGGCATCAGTGCATCTAGGCTTTCGTCCGCCTCTGCCTTGCATTAGTTGTGTGTTCTTAGGTTGGGCAAACCCTTATCTGAGCCTGAGTTTCCCCAACTATGCAATGAGATTGTTAAACACTGGGCTCTACAAAAGTGCCTTAAGGGTAATGAGAAGGTTGAGAAGGTGGAATCACCATCCCTCCAACTCTCCTACCTTTAACCACAGCAACTTTGGTTTTTTCCCTTCTAGGTTTGTGGCTTTGAAGTAAGATTTTGGTTGGGGAAAAAAGGGGGCTCTGCTACTGAAACAAATACATACATAAGGCATAGAACAGGGTTGGGTGTAGTGGCTTATGCTTGTAATCCCAGTTCTCTGGGAGGCCAAGGCAAGAGGATCTCTTAAGTTGGAGATTAGCCTAGGCAATATAGTGAGACGCCTTCTCTACCAAACACACACACACACACACACACACACACACACACACACACACACACACACACAAAGAAAAAAGTTAGCTGGGCATGGTGTCACGCACCTGTAGTCCCAGCTGCTCAGGAGGCTGAGGTGGAAGGGTCACTTGAGCCCAGCAGGTCGAGGCTGCAATGAGCCATGCTTGTGCCACTGCACTCCAGCATGGGTAACAGAGTGAGACCCCGTCTGATATGGTTTGGCTCTGTGTCCCCACCCAAATCTCATCTTGAATTGTAATCTCCATAATTCCTACGTGTTGAGGGAGAGACCAGGTGGTGGTAACTGGATCATGGGGATATTTTTCCCCACGTTGTTCTTGTGATAGTAAGTGAGTTCTCATGAGACCTGGCGGTTTTATAAGTATTGGGCAAGTTCCTCCTTCTGTCATTCTCTCTCCTGCCACCTTGTGAATAAGGTGACTGCCTCCCCTTCACCTTCCACCATGATTGTAAGTTTCCTGAGGCCTCTCAGCCATACAGAACTGTGAGTCAATTAAACCTCTTTTCATTATACATTACTCACTCTTGGGCATATCTTTATAGCAGTGTGAAAATGGACTAATACACTGTCTCCTTGAATAAATAAATAAACAAACAAACCACAGAACTAGATAGCTAATCTCTAATGTTCCTTCCAGTTTTAACATCCTGTGTATGAAATCCCTTCACAGAGGGCAAATAGCCGATGATCATAGCTGGGGCCCTTTTGATTACTTTTTTTTCTTCCTTTTTTTTGTGGGGTAAGACCAGGGTCTTGCCGGTTACCCAGGCTCGGCTCACTTGGCTCACTGCAGCCTTGACCTCCCAGGCTCAGATGATTCTCCCACCTCAGCCTCCCAGGTAGCTCAGAGCACAGGCATGTGCCACCATGCCTGGCTAATGTTTTTATTTTTAGTAGAGATGAGATCTCACTATGTTGCCCAGGATGAAGTGCAGTGGCATGAGCATGGCTCATTGTAGCATTGAACTCCTGAGCTCAAGTGATCCTCCCACCTTGGCCTCCCAAAGTGTTGGGATTACAGGTGTTGGCCACTGCACCCAGCCCATTTTGATTACTTCTTACTTTTGTGTTTGCTCTATGTCCCATGACTGTTAGAACTGTGAGCACTTTCCCATTTACCCAGCACTTGTCTGCTCATAACTCATTTCAGGCTCACAACCACCTTGGGATAAGATACACCTTGTATTTCTATTCTCATTTTTTTTTTTTTCAGATAGAGGAATTGCAACTCCAGAGATAACAAATAGTTTGCTTATCCTTAGTCCTCATAGTTTTGTAGAGGCAGATTAGTATTTGAATCCAGATCTTCTGACACATCCAGTGCTTCAGGCTAAAGAACAGTAATGGTAACATTGATCGAGTGCTTTCTTTGGGATGGGGATTGTCCTAAGTCCTCAATCATTCAGTTCTCACAACAGCTCCATGACTGTTTTTAGTCAAAATTTATAGAGACACATGAAGGTCAAGGAATTTACCCAGGGTCACACGCTAATCATTGGCAGAGCTGGGATTTTCACCTTCATGCCTGGCTCCACATCCCATGTGCTTAAACACTACTGCCTCTAACTGTGCCATCAGGAAGGTGAGGCTTAAGAAATACCCTTACCAATGGCCTGAAATGCTTGAAAGCTAGCTGATATTTATTGCGTGCCGTCTATGGGCCAACCTAGCTCCCAGGACTTTGCTCACATCAGCTCCAAAGGCAGGCGCTGCTATCCCTTCCTTTTCTCCCTTTTAAATAAATGGGAAACCGAAGCACAGGCAATTAAGGAACTCGCCCAAGTGTACACAGCAAGTGACAGACTGGGATTTAAACCCAGGTCATTTCACACTAGGGCCTATGCTCTGCTTCTTCTTACTATACGAGGAGATGGCAAACTTGTTCTTAAAAGGCCAGACAGTAAATATTTTAGGTTTTACCGACCATGAGACAAAATCAAGGGTCTTCTGCAGGTACTTATTTAACTATTTGAAATGAGTTATATACAAATATTGCTCAGAGCCTGATAAGAACAGACGGCAGGCTGGATTTGGTCAGCCCTGAATGACACCAGTTATTGCCTCCTGGGCCCAGGATGAAAACGCGGAAACTTCCACCAACCCCTAAAGGGAAACCAGCCATCAGCTGCTCTCACACCACAGTCTATTCTATTGTGGAACCCAACCCTACTATAGGATCAAGGGTGTCAGTGATTCAATGGCAAAGGAGTTTAATTACCTTCTTTAAGGGCCAGCACCCAGCGCTGCCGGCTCTCACGATCTGGAGCAAACACATATAGGAGGTAGTTGTCATGCATGACCTGGAGACACACACAGAGTCCAAGGTGAGCAGTGTGCATGGAGATAGTTGACTGACAGCAGACCTACTGAGCTGAAAGTGGGGTCTCAGGTGTTTATCGTCACATAGGCAAACATTTGGGTAATTAGGGGGCCAGTATCCTTTTTATCCAGATGTTTGGGTGCTATGAAAACACAAGGTAAGCAGTTTCGGCTGCTTGTCTCAGATTCCATGCCCCAAGAGAGCAATCGCTAACTAAAACAGCAGGAGAAAGTTCTCCTCTTGACTAGAAAGCACATTTACTTCTCATCTTAAGTTTTTAGTGATTAAAAAAAGTGTTTCTGGCACATGAAAGAGAAAGATATGACAAATGTGTAATGAGAGTTTTGAAAACTTCTTATTTTGAAATAGTTTAAGATTCACAAGAAGTTCCAGAAATAGTACAGAGTTCCTGTGTACTTTTCACCTGCTTTTCTCCACTGATGACATCTTACATAACCACAGCACATTTTTCAAAACCAAGAGACTGTCATTGGTATCATACTGTTAACTAAACTGCAGTCTTCTTTATATTTCACCACTTTTTTAGGCACTCATTATCATTGGGATTTTGAACAACTGAAAAATACATGCTATTCCTTTTATTTTCGGTCCTCAAAATTCCAACTCATGAGGGTCACTTTTCTAGTAGGAAAAAAGTTCTTTTCTATGCCACGTTAAAAATATACTCAATCCCTCAGGTTGGCAAGCAAGAATGGTACCCTGGAATGTGCAAGGAGATATCCATGCCTTTGAAGCCAGAAGTGCCAAGATTCATACATAAGGTAAGGACTTTAAAGATACCCTCCACCAACTCTGTTCAGTAGAATTTTGGGAGGCTGAGGCGGGTCGATCACGAGGTCAGGAGTTTGAGACCAGTCTGACCAACATGGTGAAACCCCATCTCTACTAAAAATACAAAAATTAGCCGGGTGTGGTGGCATGTGCCCATAGATCCAGCTACTCAGGAGGCTGAGGCAGGAGAATCACTTGAACTGGGGAGGCGGAGGTTGCAGTGAGCCAAGATTGCGCCACTGCACTCCAGTCTGGGCAACAGAGTGAGACTCTGCCTCAAAAAAAAAAAAAAAAAGAACTTTCTGCAGTGATAGGAGTATTCTATAGCCAGTGCTGTTTCAGTACAGTAGCTGCCAGCCATGTCCGGCTATTGAACATGTGAAATGTGCCCAGTGTGACTAAGAAGCTGAATTTTTAATATCATTTAATACATTTAAATGTGAACATCCTTGTGTGGCTAGTGGCTACTGTACTAGACAGTGCATTTCCAGATAATCCTCAGATTATAAAATCTGAATCTTTGTGCCTCAGAATCTCCAAGCAATTCATACCCAGCAATTGCAATACGTTGCTTCAAATCATGAGTAAACTGCACTTAAAGCACGTTAGGTTTGGGGCCCCGATAGCAGCTTTATTTCTTTCCTCACTAATTAGGACTTCCCTTGAGGAAGAGAAGACATGAGGGAAATGGGTATGAGGAATAACCACCTTTTTAAGATTTTGTGCTTAATTTGTGTTCAATAAGTGAAAGAATTAACAAATAAATGTCATTGATTGAAGGAACACATATGTTTCCTAATGGGATTTGTCTAAGTTCTAACCTTGGAGCAGAGAGTCATCCCTGTCCACCCTCTCTCACAGTGACTGAGGACTTTTTTTTTTTTTTTTTTTTTTGATGGAGTCTCACTCTGTTACCCAGGCTGGAGTGAATGGTGCGATCTCGGCTCACTGCAACCTCTGCCTCCAGGGTTCAAATGATTCTCCTGTCTCAGCCTCCCGAGTAGCTGGGATAACAGGCACCCGCCAGGATGCCCAGCTAATTTTTTGTATTTTTAGTAGAGACGGGGTTTCACCATGTTGGCCAGGCTGGTCTCGAACTCCTGACCTCGTGATTCGCCTGCCTCGGCCTCCCAAAGTGCTGGGATTACAGGCGCAAGTCACTGCACCTGGACATGACTGAGGATTTCAACCGCGGTCCAGGAAATGGGGAACTACCCACCTGATGGACTTACCTGAAATGGGTATTTATAGTGGCATGGGATGCTGATGTCACTTTTCACAATCTCGACACATTTGATTCGGGACAGCTCAATGGACCCCTTCAGCGTGCGCTTCTTCTGTGGGGGAGACAAGCACATCCCATTCATGTAAGAGAGAAGACAATATTTTTGTCCAGATTGCTCCAGAAATCTACTACTAGATAAGATCCACTGAGTTTTTAACAAATTCCAACCCTCCAAACCAAATATCCAAAACTGCCTCTTGGCCCCAAATGTGGGATAAACACTCTGAGCAGACTGCTGGGAAAACATGCCTTCAGAGTCTTCTTCTTGGTGACAGGCTTCCACTCATTGAGACACTGGGTCATGTACCCCACTGCCCTTGTGACAAATGGCAGCATCAGCAGAACTCGTAGCTGAGATGCACAGAGAAATCCATGGACACATATGTGACACTTTTCTCTTCTCTGTGTCTATCCATGACCATATTAGCATAGCAATTGAGCTAGGGCCTGACCTGGATTGTGGTGCATACCCTTAGCGACATCTTTTCTTTTTCTGTCTCTGGCTTCTCCATGTCCTTTAGTTATCCGCAGTTCCACAATGACACTCCCAAAGGACATTCCTGACTCTGCTCTACAACTACCTGTTCTCCACGTCCTCCCCAACCTCCCCATCAAATATTACTGGGCCTGTGTCTCATTTTCTTGGAAACTTGCTAGCTGTATTTCCCTGATAACTAATTCACATGATGGTATTTGTGATTTATAATGATGTTATGTATTACCTATTTCTAAGGATCCTTGTGCTTGGAGAATGGATCTCAGGGGATTTGATGCCTTATCCAATGGAACAAATTCCATTGGTGGTCTATCGGACTCCAAGGAAAGATAGTTAGGAAAGTGCTTTTGGATGGAAGAAGCCTTTCACGGGTGCCTAGAATTGAGCTGCCATTGAGAATAGACTTTAATTCAGCTATGGAACCAGTTGCAAAATACGTCATTATACCCACTACCAGTCAATCCCAAAAGACATGATTCTGAATGTCATAGTCCCAAATGCTGAAATCCTGAAAGATAAAAATCCCTAAAGTCTAAGTCCCTAAGGTCTCAAATCTCAAAAATCACGATTAGTGAATTTTCTGTTGTACGCAGGATAGCCTCATTATGTTAGTTGCATCATGTTAGGCAGAACTACTGCTTTATTATTGTCTTCATTTGGAAATTACGTGTGGTTTAAGATGTGTATGGGTGCCAAATCGACGAGGGGTGGACTTGTTGACTTAATTTTAGGTGTCAAATTGACTAGATTAAGGAGTATCTAAGGCTGGACATGGTGGCTCACACCTGTAATCCTAGCACTTTGGGAGACCAACATGTGAAGATCACCTGAGATCAGGAGTTTGAGACCAGTCTAGTGAAACCGCACATCTACTAAAAATACAAAAATTAGGTGGGTGTGGTGGCAGGCGCCTTAATCCCAGCTACTCTGGAGACTGAGGCAGGAGAATCGCTTGAACCTGGGAAGCGGAGGTTGCAGTGAGTTGAGATCATGCTGCTTTGCTCCAGCCTAGGCAAAAGAGTAAAATTGTGTCTCAAAAAAAAAAAAAAAAAAAAAAAAAAAA
>NW_016816114.1:221508-227619 GCF_001698545.2 Rhinopithecus bieti
AAAAAAAAAAAAAAAAAAAAAAAAAAGACGTGTATGGATACCTGATAAAGCATTATTTTGGGTGTGTCTGTGAGGGTGTTTACAGAGTAGATTAGTACGTGTATCAGAATGGATGAGGTGGGGGAGATCTGTTATCAGTGTTGGTGGACACCATTGAATCAGCCAGGGACCCAAAAAGAACAAATACTGAAGGCAAATTAGACTCTCTCTGAGAGTTGGCACAGACTTTTCTTCTGCTGTTTTTGATCCATCTCATTAAAAGACTTAGGTTGTCTATTGTAGTATTTCAGATGACCACGGCTATATAAGCTATTTGTTTTTAAAAAAAATTTAAAGGTGAAATATATTGCATATTAGTTTTCTGTTTTAAAATCAACTTTATTAAAGTATAATTTACATATAATAAAATTTACCAATGTACATTTCAGTGAGTTTTGACAAATGTATACAGTAGTGTAATAACCTCCGTAATTAAGATACAGGAAAAGAAATAACCAAAATCAGAGCTGAACCAAAGGAGATTGAGACACAAAAAACCACGCAAAAGATCAATGAATCCAGGAGTTGGTTTTTTGAAAAAACAAATTGGATAGATAGGCCACTAGCTACACTCGTTAAGAAGAAAAGAAGGAAGATCCAATTAAACACAACTAGAAATGACAATGAGGATGTTACCGCTGACCCCACAGAAATACAAATAATCAGAGAGACTACTATGAACACCTCTGTGCACACATATTAGAAAACCTAGAAGAAATGAATCCATTCCTGGACAACATACACCCTCTCAAGACTGAACCAGGAAGAAATTAATTCCCTGAGCAGATTCATAACAAGCTCCAAAATTAAATCAGTAATAAATAGCCTACCACCCAAAAAAAGCCCAGGACCAGATGGATTCACAGCCGAATTCTACCAGATGTACAAAGAAGAGCCAATATAATTCCTACTGAAACCATTCCAAAAAATTGAGGAGAAGTGTCTCCCCCACAACTTATTCTATGAGGCCAGTATCATCCTGATACCAAAACCTGGCAGAGATACAACAAAAAAGAAAACTTCAGGCCAATATTGATGAACATTGAAGCAAAAATTCTCAACAAAATACTTGCAAACCAAATCCAGCAGCACATCAAAAAGCTAATCCAGCCAGGCGCGGTGGCTCATGCCTGTAATCCCAGTGCTTTGGGAGGCTGAGGAGGGCGGATCACTTGAGCCCAGGAATTCGAGACCAGCCTGGGCAACATGGTGAAACTCTGTTTCTACAAAAAATTACAAAGATTAACTGGATATGGTGGTGCAAACCTCTAGTCCTAGCTTCTCGGGAGGCTGAGGTGGACAGAAGTTGCAGTTAGCCAAAATCATGACACTGTACTCCAGCATGGGTGACAGAGCAAGACTGACTCAAAAAAAAAAAAAAAAAAAAAAAGAAGCTAATCCACCATGATCAAGTAGGCTTTAGGGATGCAAGATTGGTTCAACATATGCAAATTAATAAATGTAATTCATCACATAAATAGAACTAAAGGCAAAAACCATGATTATCTCAATAGATGCAGAAAAGGCTTGCAATAAAATTCCACATCCCTCCATGTTTTAAAACTCTCAGTAAACTAGATATTAAAGGAACATAACTCAAAATAATAAGAGCCGTCTATGACAAACCACAGCCAACATCATAGTGAATGGGCTAAAGCTGAAGGCATTCCCCTTGAATACCAGCTATTTCTTTAGGAACACAGTTTGTCTGCTCATAACTGTTATACCCATGTGACTGTCCTTAGTATATCTAAGTGTTTATGTTTGCAAAAAAAGTATATTATTATTGCCTATTTTATTGCACATGGTGGCCTATGAAGCATTTTGTCATGTCCTTATATATTTCTCAAATAAATCCACTTTTAAAATGTAAGCAAATGTCTTTTAAAAGTTTTAGAATTATTTTTTCCAGAATTATATTTTGGGGATTTTATGTTTTGGATTTCAATATCTGGGACTATGGTGTTCAGGATTGTGGCTCAAACCCCATTCTACCTTATTCTTTTAAAGGTGGTAGCAAATGATGGTGAAATGAGCACAAGTTTGGAAAAGCTATGTTCAAAGTAGGTCTCTGCCTCTTACCATAAGAGCTCTGTGACCTTGGGCAATTCATTAAACTTCCCAGAACCCTGGTTTCTACATCTGGTAAGTGAGGATAATACTTACCTTTTGAGAGTTGACTGGGGAATAAAATGGGATGATGTAAACAAATTAACTAGCTTATAACAGGTGCCCTCAATAAAGGGTGCCTTCCCAATTAAAGAAGTTAAGGAAGCCTTAACTATTGCAAGAGATTTGTGTTATATGAACAGGCTTGGTTGGTATCCAGGGACCCATTACATCATCAAATTCTCCCGAAGTGAATTCAGTCTTTACTTCCTGTTTTTGGGTCCTCAGCCCGGAAGCTGATCTTTGATTTAGTAGCTGAGGAACACAACTGAGATAAAAAAAAATTCAAGATGCCAGAAGCAGACCCTATCAAATACAGGAAAGCTTTGTGGTGTTTGGTTTTTAGTTCTTTAAGTAAAAACAACTTTATCCAGTTTTGAAAGTGTGAAATCTATTTATGTTTATTGTGACAAAAACACTATAGAGGCTCAGTATGGTGGCTGATGCCTGTAATCCCAGATCTTTTTTTTCCTCTCTTTTTTTTTTTTTGAGATGGAGTCTTGCTCTGTTGCCCAGGCTGGAGTGCAGTGGTGCGATCTCGGCTCACTGCAACCTCCGCCTCCCAGGTTCAAGTGATTCTCCTGCCTCAGCCTCTTGAGTAGCTGAGACTACAGGTGCCTGCCACCACGCCCGGCTAATTTTTTGTATTTTTAGTAGAGAGGGGGTTTCACCGTGTTAGCCAGTATGATCTGTATCTCCTGACCTCGTGGTCCACCCACCTCAGTCTCCCAAAGTGCTGGGATTATAGGCGTGAGCCACCGTGCCGGCCCCCAACATTTTTTGTATTTTGGTAGAGATGGGGTTTCACCATGTTGCCCAGGGTGGCTTGGAACTCCTGACCTCAGGCAATCTGCCCGCCTCAGCCTCCCAAAGTGCTGGGATTACAGGCCTGAGCCAACATGCCCAGCCAATCCCAGATCTTTGAGAGGCTGAGGTGGGAGGTCGTTTGAGCCCAGGAATTTGAGAGCAGCCTGGGCAACACAGTGAGACAATACAAAAAATTACATAAATTAGCCAAGCCTGGTGGTGTGCGCCTGTAGTCCCAGCTACTTGGGAGGGTGAAGTGGGAGAATCGCTTGGGCCCAAAGTTCCAGGCTGCAGTGAGCTGTGATAGAGCTGGTGGCATCAACCCCAGCCTGGGTGACAGAGCAAGACACTGTTTCAAACAAGCAAACAAACAAAACAAAATACTATGCAGGCATGTGAAGAAAATATTTATAATGTGTTATTATCCCACCCTTTCCCATAACCCTGAGGTAGCCAAAGTTAATCATTTGGAGCCTTTTCCCTGCACTTTTTATAGAGTATATATAAAGGAAAATGAGTGTCTGTTCTACTTATCAGTCTAGAACTTGCTTTTGTAGTCTAATGCTAAATTAGGAGACTTGTCTTCCCGCAAAAGCCTCTGCAAACGTGCCCTTTGGGCTCAAACTATCTTATCATTTAGAGTTAGGAATGCATGCTCTGGTCCAGACCATAATCACAGTTCTTTGGGATGGTTAACCTGTTTTTCGCAAATAGTAGAGTACGGCAGAGCTGCCTTTTCAAGAACTGTCTGCAGCTACTGGTAAACAGGCAGCCCGAGCTTGAGGTTGCCATGTTTTGACTTCTGTTGGGTTCTTTCCTTAGAGCATGCATAGGGAAATAAAAACAACAGGCTCATGGCACGTGATATGACAACACCATTTGCTGACATTTTTGTCTTTGGAACCTACTAAGTCCTGAGCTCCCTAAGGTCAGAGACCAGGGCATCTTCCCATATACCCAGTGCCCAGCAGTGGCTAGCCCTAAGTGGAGCTTAATTAGCTCAAAACAAAGCATGTCAGGTTGGAGCACAGTTTAAACAATCTTAACCAGATTTAAGGCTAGTAGATTTAGCCATTCAGGAAATATTTATGGAGGGCCAGCTATGAGTGAGGTGCTATTCTGAGTTCAGGAAATGAACTGATGAACGTGGTAGACTCTCACAGAGCTCGTAGTATACTTGGGAAGGCAGACAGGACAAAGGAGTGCTGGAAAGAGAATAGAACAATTGATGTGACCAAACTGTGGCCAAGGCAGACTTCTCCAGAGAAAGAAAGGGCATTTAAGAAGAGACCAAAAAGTCGAACAGGAGCCATTTGGGAGAAAGTCTAGGGGAGTGAGCATCCTAGGTAGAGCAAGCAGCCAGGGCAAAATCATGGAGCAGAAAAATACTGGGTAAGTCTGGCTTGTTAACAGCCTAGCAGCATTGTGATGAGGGCAGACAGTGGAGGCAAATATTAACTGGAATTGTGAATAGGGATAAAAATTCTATGTGAAGTTCTAAAGTGATATTGTCCAATAGAAATGTAACATGAGCCATATATGTAACTTACATTATTTTCCACTAGGCACCTTCAAAATGCAAAACATAACAAGTGATAATTTTAACAATATATTTTGTTTAACCCCATATCTAAAATATTATCATTTCAAATTGTTAGGTGATTTCTGACAGATTTTAAAACTGAATTATCATTTGACCCAGCAATCCTATTATTGGGTATATACCCAAAGGAATATACATTATTCTACCATAAAGACACATATACACATAAGTTCATCACAGCACTAATCACAATAGCAAAGATATAGAATTAACCTAAATGCCCATTAACAATAGAATGGATAAAGAAACTTGAGGCCAGACGCGGTGGCTCACATCTGTAATCCCAGCACTTTGGGAAGCCAAGGCCGTAGATCACTTGAGGCCAGGAGTTCGAGACCAGCCTGGGCAACATGGTGAAACCCTGTCTCTACTAAAAACATAAAAATTAGCTGGGTGTGATGGTGCACACCTGTAATCTCAGGCACTTGGGTGGCCAAGGCACAAGAATTGCTTGAACTCGGGAGGCAGAGGTTGTGGTGAGCTGAGATTGTGCCACTGCATTCCTGCCTGGGTGACAGAGTAAGGCTCTGTCTCAAAAAAATAAAAATAAAAAAATAAAAGAAAAGAAAAGAAAAGAAAAAGAAAATGTGGCACACATACACGATGGAAAATTCTGCAGTCATAGAAAAGTATGAGATTGTGTCATTTGTAGCAACATGGGTAGAGCTGGAGGCCATCAGCCCAAGTGAACTAACACAGGAATTGAAAATCAAATACTGCATGTTCTCACTTGTAAGTGGGAGCTAAACAGTGAGCAAATATGGGTATAAAGAAGGGCACCACAGACCCCAGCACCTACTCAAGGGTGGAGGGTGAGAATTGAAAAACTGCCTACTGGTACTATGCTTATTACCTGGGTGATGAAATAATCTGTATACCAAACCCCTGCAACATGCAATTTACCTATATAAAAACCTGCACGTGTACCGCTGAACCTAAAATAAAAGTTTAAAAAAATTAATTTGTGTGTTGACCTTGTATCTTTTGACATGGATGAATTTGTTTAATAGTTCTAGTGGGTTTTTAGTAAATTCCTTACAATTTTTTTTTTGTGTGTGTGGAAAATTATGTGGTATGCCATGAAAAACAGTTCTACTTTTTTTTCTCAATCTCGAGAATTTCATTTCACTTTATAGTATCATTTATCTGGCTAGTACTTGCAGAACAGCGTTGAATAGAGTGTTAAAAGTGGAAATTGGCCGGGCGCAGTGGCTAATCCCAAAGTGCTGTAATCCCAGCACTTTGGGAGGTTGAGGCAGGTGGATTACTTGAGGTCAGGAGTTTGAGAGCAGCCTAGCTAACATGGTAAAATTTCATCTCTAACAAAATACAAAATTTAGCTGGGCATGGTGGTGCACGCCTGTAATCCTAGCTGCTCGGGAGGCTGAGGCAGGAGAATCGCTTGAACCCAGGAGGTGGAAGTTGCAGTGAGTCAAGATTGTGCCACTGCACTCCAGCCTGGGTGACAGAGCAAGACTCCAGAAAAAAAAAAA
>NW_016816114.1:227823-235220 GCF_001698545.2 Rhinopithecus bieti
AAAAAAAAAAAAAAAAAAAAGTGGAAATTTATGTCTTGTTCCCAAACTTACAGATAAAGCACTCCACTCAGTCTTTCACCATTAAGTATAATGTTAGTTGTAGGTTTTCATAGATGACTTTTTGCAAGACTCAAAATTTTTTTTCTGTTGGTGTACTGGTGGTTTTATCACAATGAGTGTTGGATTTGTCAAATGTTTTTCTTTGTTTATTGAAATTTTCTTTTTTGACATTTGTTCAAGTAACATTGTATATTATCTTAATTGACTTTAGGATAGTGAGCCAACATTGCATTTGTGAGAATAAAATCTTACTTGGCTGTAGTATATTAAAAAAAATTGTTATCCACATAAAAATTAATGAGATATATTCTTTTTTTTGTACTTAAGTCTTTGAAATTGTATATTTTGTGCATATCTCAATTTGCCCTTGCCATACTTCAGGTGCTTAGTGGACCCATGTAGCTAGTGGTTACATTAGTGGACAGGGAGACTCCAAGATTTCCAAGGAGGAGTTCTTCTCCCAACTCACATGGTCTCCTTTGTGCCTGTGCCTTAACAGTCTGTCAGATGAGCTTACTCTTGGGCTTGCTCTTCTATTGGTCTATTGGGATGGATTTCATGTTCCACCATTAACGTCACTCTCATCCCTAAATGAGTGCTTGGGACCCCACCACTAAAATCCATCCTGACTGGTTGGTCGGTCTTTCCAAAGACCCTGAGGTTGGTTCTTCTGGCATCTCACAAGATCCAATACTTGGTAAACAGCAGGACCAGCTATGTCCTCCCTAGTTGGTCCCTGGGGAGTGGCCGGCCACTGAGCCCGACACAGTTCAGTCTGTGGGAAAGGGTGATTGCCTATAATCATCCCAAACAACTGTGCTATTTCTGAAAAATGCCATGGTAAAATTTTCCAAAGAAACCACACAAAAGCCACCAGAGAAAGGGAGAGGCCAAGTACAACCTGCTCTCATTCTTACTTGTTATTCTGTCTGCATTACTTGGGGTGAAAGTCACAGGACCTTGCTTACCCTTGTCTCTTTTCTTGGCCATGTTCAAAGATATGCCGTCCTCATAGTCTAATGCTTCATCCCAAGCATCTGACATATGTCAGACACAATTCAAGATGCTGATGCTTACAAATTAACACAAGGGTAAGCTTGTGCAATCAGCTTTTATATCTTTTTTCTTTTATGTTACTGTTTTCTCTCTCTCTTTTCCCCTTTCTTTTCTTTTCTTTCTTTCTTTCCTTCTTTTCTTTTCTCTCTCTTTTTTTTTTTAACAAACCCTTGTATTAAGGGCTGACTTTCAATAGATCTCACAGCAAGGGAGCTGCTCTGCTATGTACAAAACCCCAACCCAGAAACAAGTTGTTTACAAATGGGTCAGCATCAGGTTCCCCATAAACCTGCATTGCTTGATAGAAAGATGAGGGGCAGGGTGGCTTTTTAGGTTAATATTTTGTATGAAATAGAGCTTGCATTATAAGTTTCAAAGAGAGAAACAGGAAAAAATGAAAAGATACTATTTTGAACATTTTCTATGTTCCAGGCACTCAACATTCCATCCCGTTTCATCACGATCCTATAACATATTATCTCCCCATTTTATAGATGAGAAAAGTGAAGTTCACAGAGGTCAACCTGCTTAATACGTAGAAGAGCAGTGTACAAGCTCCACTCTATGACTCCAGAGCCTGTTAACCTAACTACTATGCTTCCTGGCTTAGCGCTTGCTGGGACTTTGCACAGAAGACTATCATTCCTTGAACTCAGTGCTGGAAAATCAATTGCGTGACCCGTTTCACCAAGCCATGGCCTAGCAGAGCTTTGTTTCTGTCCCATCTGGTTGAGCAATGCTTATGCTGGATGGCAAAGGTGGAACACACTCCCTGGTTCCTCAGAATAGCCACTTCTCTTTGCTCCAACAATGTTGGCTCCTTTGCTGCTGGAACTAGTCCAGCAGATATGCCAGTGAGAAGTTATGTGTCTGCTACCCATGGGAAAAGGATGTCTCAACCTTTCTGAAAAACAGCAGTTTTCAGCTTTCTCCTCTGGTAAGGCAGTGTGGGGGAGAACTGGAGCTTTCAAGTAGGACAGACTTGGGTTTGCATCCTAACCTCATTCCTTGCCAGCTGTACAACCTGAGGCAAGTGTCTCAGCCTCTCAGTTGCTTCGTTTTTCAAACGTGACATAAGAATAGTCTCTGAATCATTGAGCTAATTAAGAGAATTTTTAAAAATTACATAAACCTACTAGCAAATGCTAGTAGCAATGGCTCATGCCTGTAATCCCAGCACTTTGGGAGGCCAAGGAAGGAGTGTCGCCTGAGGTCAGGAGTTCAAGAACAGTCTAGATAACATAGTAAGGCCCTGTCTCTACAAAAAAAGTTAGAAAGTTAGCCAGGTGTGGTGGTACATGTTTGTAGTCCCAGCCACTCAGGAGGCTGAGGCAGGAGGACCAATTGAGCCTGGAGGGTTGAGGCTGCAGTGAGTCATTATCATGTCCCTGCACTCTGGGTGACAGAGTGAAACACTGTTTCAAACAAACAAAACAAAGCAAAAAAGATATGATCATTACTGTCTCTATGGACAAATTAGTGTCTTGTAAAACACCAGAGCAATTTGCAATGAGCTGTTCCTAGTTCCTACCTCCCCAGCCCATCTTCAGCTAGACCTAACGTCCCTCTACTGTGAAGCTCTGGGAAAGTCTGGAGCTAAGGCCATTAATTTCAAGGCTCCCTGGACCGCCTGAAAGCCAGGAAACTGATCCATCCCACACCTGCCTTCTTTTCTCTCTTCTTTTCCATAAGACCTCTCACTCATCACTGGCCCACCGTTGGCTGGCTTTCTCTGCCTCAGCATTTCACACTGTGGGTTACCATGTGGCTGGATGTGCTATGAGGAAAACAATTTCACTTCCTTTAAAATCTGCCATTTTTAAATAGTAACACCCTGGCCACCCAAATGAAAAAAGTGAGAATTTTCAAAAGAAAGAAGGAAAGGAACAAAGAAGGAAAGAAAAGAAAAGAAAAAGAATTATACTCACACACAGTTTTCAGAGGGCAATTTAGGATCATCTATTAAAATGTATTTTCTCATAAGAAACTATTAAAAGCAGACACCTGTGTGGGTGGTCCTGGGAGTTGGGAGTAGGGAATGGGAAGAAAGCTTTCTTTCTTTCTTTTTTTTTTCTTAAGAGGTAGGGTCTTCCTCTGTTGCCCAGACTGGCCTTGAACTCCTGGTCTCAAGCAATCCACCCACCTAGGCCTCCCAAGGAGCTTTTCTTTTTACCTTGTATCCTTCTGTACTCTTGGAATATTTTGCCATGAACATGTATTTATTTTATTATGTTAAAAACAGTTAACTAAAATGAATAAATACATTTCTCTGATCAGATTTATTCTATGGAAACATTTGTTCAAAATATATAAAGATATAATAAAAAGGATGTTCATAGCAGCATTATTTATTACACTAAAATAAACTGGAGAAACTTAAATTCCATCAATAGACAAATGGTTAAATTAGTTATGGTTCATCCATCCTGTGACTACTCTGTAACCATTAACAGATAATAAAGTTCGTCTATACAGAGGGACAAAAGTATACACCAAATGTTAAAGAGTAGATTTAAAGCAACAGATGGAGCATCATCCCATTTTTGGAAGAAGAGATTATATATTGGTATATGCAATATCCAAAGAAATAATACAAGAAGAAAAGCATTCCAAGCTACTAACACTGGTTCTTTGTGGTGGGTTCCACTGTGGCAGAATTTCACAAACTTATAAATTCTTATGATATTTGAAGTTTTTACAGAGTGTGAAGCAGGAGGAAAAGCAGGGAAATGAAAATAATGTTTTAATACTGTCGGAAGTTTTAAAAGCATCACAGTGTCAACTTAGATGATTATGGGAGATGAATAAGGGGTATGCATCAAATGCTGGGTGTGCAAGATGATGCACGCCCTTGTAACCGCATAACCCCATTAGCAGTGAGCAGCAGCTAGAGAGCACCTGCCACCTGCTCATCTATATCCATGGGGGCTCAAGTTCATGACAGTATCTCTCATGTTCTTCTTGAGGGATAGCCATTTTCTTCATAGATTCTAATAAAGTAATTCAGTGTGCTTTTATATGGGTATGTTTATCTTATAAGTGAAATGATAACTCAGGAATAATGTCCAAGCCCCATTCTTACTAGATGAAGGTAACATGATCCTAGCATGATGAAAACATGTGTGTTTAGATTTTCTTACAAAAGGGAGCAGAGAGAAATGGATTTATGTGGAAGTTAAGAGCAGAAACTAAGTGATATTTTCCAAGCATAAAGTAGATTCTCAAGGCATCCTCTGTATTGTTCTCTCAGCATCTCTGAGCTGTAAATGTTCCTTCAAAGACCTTCCTCCCAGAAGAAGAAATATAAAATGTTTAATGATTTTGAAAGAACATATTTTTTGTGTCTTCTTTTTAAGCGCTGAAGGACCAGTAGCCAAAATACATAAGTGCATAACAACCTCATCGCATTTCAGGAAATAACTCCTTGCATTGAGGTGATGTTCAATTAATATTTGTTAATTGATTGAAGGAACAGCAAATAAAACCAAGTATGCAGCAGAAAATGTTATTGTGAACCTTATGACAAAACTCTTAACGGAAATGATTTGGAATAAGATTTCCAGAAAAATTGGTAGGTGGATAAAAATCTCTTGACAATGAAAATGTAGGTTAAAACTAGTCTGCTCAAAGTGTTTAGCTGGTAGATAAAGAGCTCCTATAAATTAAATAAAATACTAATAAACTTATAGGAAAATGAGCAAAAGGAATATAAATATTTAAGCATATGGAAAGATGCTTAATGTCACTATAACAACAGAAATGCAAATAAATTATACTTAGGTACTATTTTTTAAACCCCTATCAGATAAGCAAAGATCAAAACATAAGATAATGGTGTTGGTGAGGTTTTGAGAAAACAGGCTTCTCACATGTGGCCCTGCGGAATGTTCATTGGTACAACTTCTGTAGAGAGTAATTTGCTCGTAGTCAACAAAATAACAGATGCAAATATCCTTTGACTCAGCAATTCCACTTCTAGAAATGTTTTCTACAGACTGGAGCTTCTCGACCTCAGCATTATTGACATATTGGGCTGAATAATTCTTTGTTGTGAGTCTGTTCTGTGAATTGTAGGATACTCAGCAGCACCCTCAGCTTCTACCCACTAGATGTTGGTTGCACCCTCCTCCCCACTTATAACAACCAAAAATTTCCCCAGGCTTTGTCAAATGTCCCCTGGTGGGCAAAATCACCTTTGGTTGAGAATCGCTGTTATAAACATATTTATGGAAAATGACACATCTACAAGGCTATTCATTTCTCATTGTGCATAATAACAAAAAACTGGAAACAGACCAACCATCACTAAAAGAAATTTTTCATGCATGCAATGAACTATTATGCAACCATAAACAGAATGAAGAATATTTTTGTGTATCCATGTGGATTAATCTCCAGGATATATTGTTAACCAACTAAAAGAAAGGTTAAGAAGTGTGTGCAGAGTATGTTACTACTATTCAAAAAGGAAGGAAAGAAGAATGTTTATTTGTATTACAAGTATTTGTATAAAGTATTGTTGGAAGAATTTATAAGAAATTAACTATCATGGTTGCTGTGATGTAGGACAGCAATGTGACTTGGGACAAGGATGGGAGATTTGTTACTGCATAACATTTTGCAACCTTTTAAAAAAATTATTGAAATGTGCCACATGGCAAAACCCCGTATCTAAAAAAATTAAAATAAAAATAAAATTATGTGAATGTATTATCTCTTTAAGAATTAAAAATTAGTCTACATTTTTCACAAGATTGCCAAACAAAAGTGACTATTAATACACAGATATGAAGTCCAGCAGGCACAGAGGCAAGGGGACAAGGATTCATTCCAACAGCAGTTAATTATGCATTATGAACCAGTTATATCAATCTGAAACATGGTTGAAAAGCAATGTGAACAACACTAACTTCATGTTATTGAGGTTTACAATGAGCTTGTTTGGAATTAGAACAGCCTTTTCTTGGATTCAGAGAAATTTGGGTTCAGTTTGTGGCAGGAGGCTCATTTGCTTGCTGTGCTCTGGCAGAACATGGGGGCCTGAGATCTCTTTTGACCATCTTCCCTGCTCCTCTGTGCTTATATCTATTAACGGCAAAAACCACAAGTACTTTTGCACCAGCCCAATATCTTCAAGTGCCCTAGACTCTGTGCATCACCTCTGTATCTCCAAATGTCCAGTGGAGGTTATTACATTTCACTCTTGAAACTACTTAAAAACAAATTATAATGAATCATGATTCACACTGCTATCCCAAGGATTCAGTGCTCCCAGACTTCGGTTTGCAACCTAGCCTGGCAATTTCCACCATACCCTACTTCCCTCAAATATTATTGTCTGCTTAATAGTATTATTTCAATTGACTTATTTTTTCCACATAAAACAAATTTATTCTAGGAGGAAACTGTAAATCACCACCATAAATTTTAAAACACTTATTTCGAATATAAATTGTAGTAGATACATAACTATTAAAGACATGTTAAAACCAGATTTGTCCATGTGCCATCTTGTGTGCTCCTGGTAGTACCCCACTTTGGGAAACATCACATTGGATCATTGTCATGGAAGTGGCCTCAACACGGATTGTGGAAAAGGGTGAGGTTTGGTGTTAGCACCCTCAATCTCCCTTTCTGGGTCACTTCGCTGGGCTAATACTTTCCTCCTGGTACTCCTTGTATTTGGATATAGCATCCCCAGAATGTTATTCCCAGAAAAGGCTCAATAAGTGGTCGATGCTGTTATTAGTTGTTAATATGGAAAACTAGATAGTGCTGAGGTTGATACAGCCTCTTTCCTTGTCAGAGGCCACCCCAGGAACAGATTCTCAGGTTTACAAGCCCAGGAACTCATGTTGGTCAGCCCATAGAGTCCAGGTGAATGGAAATACACTCTGCAAAGTCACCAAAGACTGGCGAATTCACAAACTCACAGCGAGAAGCTAGCTGAGATGCTTGCAATCATGAAGGTAAGTAGAATTACCTTCTTGCAAAACGTAATTCTACTTAGGTAACCACAAAGATATCAGAAAAGGTCTCACTAACGTGTAGTAGGAGCAAAGTGTAGGGAATCCTTACATCCTAAGGTATGCTGTTGCCTTTACACTTTTCACTTTGCTTCCTTGGGAAAGTTACTTACTGTCCTCATAGCTCCACTGCTTCCTCACCAAAACAAAATTTTACTTTTATCTCGTTCAAAGAATTGTAAGGAGGAAATGAGAAAATACTTAACAAAGTGTTCAGTCTTCTTCTTGTAGTAACGCTAACTATTGTTTTTTTTT
>NW_016816114.1:235419-243900 GCF_001698545.2 Rhinopithecus bieti
TTTTTTTTTTTTTTTTTTTTTTTTTTAATTGTTGCTGTTGATGATGTTTGTGCTGTCTTTCGGGTAAGTCTGCTGGGCAACCTGGAGCAAGCCTGCTGGTCTTGACTCAACACCTCTATTGGACTGTGTTAGAAACTCACCAAAAAATCCTTGCCCCAACTCTGCCTTTTCAGCTTCTATTATAAGACTTATCAGACCCAAACAAGCTTAGATCTGAAAATGTCCATTGAAGAACATTTAATCCAACTTTCAATATTTGTCCTATATGTGCAACCTAAATAAAGATACTTAGCTTCTTTAAACCTCAGCCTTCTCAAAAATTACATGGGGATAACAATAGGATAACATAATTAATGTGGTTATTGTGAATATTTATGATATAAGACATATAAAACACTTAACCCTGATGCTCTGAAACACAATGAGAACTCATTAAATATTGGCTGTTATTATTTCAGATTTTATATTGGTTACACATGAAATGTCTGACTTGATTTTCAGGGGGCATTCTTGGGGTCATGCTTGTATTTTGACAACATGCTTTCTCATGAACCACACAGTTATTAATCACCTTGAAGGTGTTACTTCCTGGAAAGGTTTCCATGTTTGGCTAATCTCCATCACTTTTTGTGAATTCCTGATATCATTGGCAGAGATACCCAATTTCTACTTAAAAAAAAATAGAGATAGGGTGTCACTCTGTAGCCCAGGCTGGCGTGCAGTGGTGCAATCATAGTTCACTGCAACCTTGAACTCCAGGGCTTAAGTAATCCTCTCACCTCAGCTTCCCAAATAGTGGGACTATAGGTGTGCACCACCATGCCCAGCTAATTTTTTTATTTTTCGTTTTTTTGTGGAGATGGGATCTCACTATGTTACCCAGGCTGGTCTCAAACTCCTGCCCTCAAGCGATCCTCTCACTCTGGTCTCCCAAAGTGTTGGTATTACAAATGTGAGCCAAGTTTCCACAGCTTTGAACTGGAAGAGTCTTTAGAAATCATTCAGTCCAACTTTAGAACGTTAGAGATGAGGACAATGAGGCTTCAAGGTGATTTTCTAAATCGGCTCTTGCCTTTTTGTTTCTACTATTCAATTTACACCCTGGGGAGATGGGTCACAGAGTTGGAAGATACCTTGTTGATCCCTGAAAGTCAGGGACAGGCCAAGGGACATAGGGTTCTGGGCAGTTGCCCTGTCCTGCTTCAAGCAGAGAAGTTCCACTTCTGTCTGTTTCATATGTGGGGATACTGATGACTTGTACAATTTTATATTAAAATGTTTTTTAAAGTTTGATAAAGCACTGATCCAGCTGAATCCTTTAATTTTATGGACAAGAAAGCTAAATCCCAGAGAGAGTAAAGAATTAGCCAGGTGACTCAGGTCCAAATCTCTTTTCTGTTAGGTTGCTCTGTTGTTCCTTGCTCAGCTCATCCTACTTTTCCGGAATTACAGCCTGAGAATTTCAGTGTCATAGGCCCTGTCTAAAATTAAAACTAACTTCTATGAAACAGTCAAAAGTGGCTCCTGTGACACCTTCTTGTATTTCATTTGCTCCTTGATAAGGTGTTTCATGACCTAACCAAAAGAACTCATTCATGGGAAGCTTTTAGACCACCCCCACTCTGTGACAGTCAGTTCCGGGATTCAGCTTTTGCAGAGTAGGAGACCCTCTGGCACTGCTTAAATCCAACTATGCAGGTGGTGGGTTTGTCTACACACATGTGACACTGACTTTAAATCAAATCATCTCACCTATGTGTAAAAGATTACATATTTTCCCCTCTCTCTCACTACAACATTCAAAATGGGGTACTCAAAAATCACAACAATGTGATTCTTTTGTTTCTATTAGTTCGTTTTTAGAAACATAATTTTCTCTAATGGTTCTGGTAACAAATATGGTGCCGCTTTTTGTGGCCCATGCCTGCTTCTTCAATCTCTTTGGAAGATGATCTAGCAACAAATGATCAAGACCAGAAAATCTTCTTATCCTGTGACACAATTATCCTATTTGGGGCACTCTATCCTAAAAGCTGATTTTAAAATGAGACAGCCTTATATTATGTTTACTATTTTTTTTTTTTTGGTGTTTTCATTATACCTGGAAACAATCTGAGTGTTGAACCATAGCTAGCAGATAAGTTCATCTATTCTTCCACGTATGTAAAATAGATAAGTATGTTCTTGCAATGAACTGACTCAACCATTAAAAAATCATATATATGAAAAACAATTACTTTGGAGGCAATGTAGATATATGGAAATACATTTATATAAAAGAATAAATGGAAGAGTAGAATATAAAATTGTCATGCATTGTGATTATAACTCTGCAAAAGATGTGTCTGCACAAGAGAAAAGACCAGTGCCAACACAGATAGTAAATTGATGTCTTCAGACCAGATTATAGAAAACATTCTGAAAGTACTTGGTTCATTAATTTTTTTTGACAATATGAGGATCGGAAGATTCCTTACTCTGTCTTGAGATCAATCAAAGCTGATTTAACTCAATTCTAATTTGGTTTCAGTCTTTGCTGCTACAGTTTATCTGAGCTCAGTGTTGATCCTGACCCAGGTTATATACCAGGCACTTTCCCATCAAAACATGGAGTGAGATGATTCTGGACAAAGTACCCCCAGGAAGAAGGATGCCACAGAAAGTTAAAATGTAAGACAACTGAAGAACAATTCATAGGATGGGACACTACACAATGGCCCAGGAGACCACTGCAGTAGACTCTACGTGGCTTCCTGGCTGGCTTCTATTCTTGGCCATTGTACAATCTGCTGACCCCAAAGCTGTCAGCTCACTTCTAGATGGATGGAATCACCCCCACTGCTTCAACCTTGGAAACTTTTCATTGGGGTTGGAATAAAATCCAAACTCCTTGCCATGATCCACAAGGGCCTGCAGAGTTTGGCTTCTGCCCCTCGTCTTGTGCCCCTCTCTTGAACTCTGCGTGTTCAAATCTCTGTTCCTCACACAAGCCAAGTCTTTTCCTACCTCAGGGTCTTTGTTCTTGCAGTTCCCCCTGCCCAGAACGCTCTTTCCCATTTCTTTATTTAACTAGTTCTTTCCTCAAATTTCAGTTTAGCTATAAATTCTTTCTCTGACCACCCTTCCTCCCAGTTCAGCCCCAGTGGCTGCCTGGTCTTGCCATAGAACCTACCACATTCTCTATCTGCCCTATGCAGTTATGCACTTGCTTGCTGTCTATCCCATCTCCTATAATGCAAGCTGTTAGGTTGGAGCACAAGTAATTGACCTCAATTAAAACCTCAATTACTTGTGCACCAACGTAAGACACCTGCCTCCATTACTTACCACTGTGTTCCTCACATCTAGCACAGTGCCTGGCACAGAGCAGCTATTTGCAAAATGTTTGCTGAACAAATGACTAAATCTAAATGTACCAAAACAGAAACATTTCCTTGATACAGAGTCAATAAAAAACAGACAAACAAACAAAACCCCAAAACCAATAATAATAATAAAATTTGGCACAATATATGAAGTTTGGGGAAAAAAAGTCCTATAGTTGAATTTTATAACAAACAGCTATAATTTCTATGACTTTTAAATATCAAAAAAGGAAAATATAACGAGAAGCCTGCTTATAAATACCTTTAGGTTAATAGGAATTATATGGCAACATAAAACACAAGAACCTGTATCTAGCTCTTATTCTATTAAAATACAGAAAACTTTTACCGAATTTCAAGGAACTGAACAGACTGTTGATCCAAAAGGGGACTTTTATATGCATGGGAAGGCATTACAGACCTGTTTTCTCCTCAGGATCACTTTTAGTGAGGCCTCTGAGTGTCATGAAGCCAAACCCAAACTGACCTCTGGATGAAAATTATTTCCTGGACGGTCTACTTTTTCCAGTAGGTCTCATAATTCACTGATGAATGGAGGAACGTTTTATCAGTTGGTTAAGAAAATGAGGGTGGAATGAGGATTTACTATTTGGTTCATGAACATTTGAGAAGAGCTTTAATACAGTTTTTCGTAGACACGATTTCCAAGTTTGATATTTACATATCTTGTTTTACATGAAGCTTGTAGTTCAAGAAACTGAGCTCTTCTTTCTTTCTTTTCTTTTCTTTTTTTTTTTTTTTTTTTTTTTTTTTTTTTTTTGAGACAGCTTCTTGCTCTATCACCCAGGCTGGAGTGCAGTGGTGCGATCTTGGCCCACTGCAACCTCCGCCTCCTGGGTTCAAGCAATCCTCCTACTTTGGCCTACCGAGTAGCCAAATTACAGATATGTGTCACCACATCTGGCTAATTTTTTGTATTTTTAGTAGAGATGGGGTTTTGCCATGTTGGCTGGGCTGGTCTCGAACTCCTGAGCTCAGGCAATCCGCCCGCCTTGGCCTCCCAAAGTGCTAGGATTACAGGCATAAGCCACTGTGCCTGGTCTGAAACTGAGCTCTTCTGCTTTCTTTCAGACTGAGTTAGAAACTAAACTTTCATGTTTATAGTATTTCTCTGTGGCCTATTTTTACTGCAGAAACTGATGAATGGGTGCACCAGTCCCTGAACAGTAGGAATCAAATCTAATTTTATTTCGAGAAAAGAAGCTGTCAATATAATAGTTATCTCCATAAAACATCAACCTCACATTACACAGGTAAAGATCAATTCATGACAACACTCCATTAAAACAGATGGAAACTGTGCATGCCTCAATTGCAAAGTACTTTGCTTGGGCCCTTCCTTGTCTTTATGTGACTAGACAAGACTCACATTTTTAGCTTCCAGATGCTTTTCTGAATGCAACATAAGTTATGTGACCTTCATTCATTCCCCAGATATTTACTGACCACGTATTACTACTAACCAGTGCCCAGAACTGTTTTAGATGATGGTGATACTATGATGAAGAAGACAGTCAAGATCTCTGCTTTCATGGAAAAGTAGATGGACAGACAGAAGATGGACAGTAGATGGACATACAGAAATTAAACAGGGAAGCAGATCCATAAACCTAACAAATAAGTGCAGATACTAAAGTATCTATGTGCTTTGGAAGAGGTGGGAAGTAAATTAACAAATAGAATTAGCCAGACATGGTGATGCACTCCTGTAGTCCCGGCTAGTCGGGAGGATCGGTTGAGTCTGAAAGGCAGAGGTTGCAGTGACCCAAGATTCCGCCACTGCATTCTAGCCTGGGTGACAGAGCAAGACCATGTTTCAAACAAACAAGCAAACAAACAAACACTCCTGCAAAAATCTGGGGTGTTTGAGACAGTGGGAAAAGCTAATGCAAAGATCCTGCATCCTGAGAATGAGTGCCATTTTATGTGTGTGTCTCACTTGTCTCACCCTAGTCCTGGCCCTGTACAAAGGGCCTGCAGGGACCTTGAGCTTTGAGTGCTTATGGTTCAGGAAGAAGGCAGATGTGACAGAAGCACATACAGGGAGTGTGGTGTGAAGTGAAATAAAGAAGGCAGGCTGGGACCACAGGATGAAGGGTCTTGTAAGTCATAATTGAGAATTTATTTAAATACCCTAAATAGCCATGGAGGGCTTTAAGGTAGAAAGTAGTATCTGATTTAAAATTTTAAGGTTCATTCTAGGTGTTGTGCAGATAATAGACGGTAAAGAGCTTCAAATGTCAGCAGGAGCCCAGCTGGAAGGCAACTGAATGACATGGGAATGAAGAGAAGAGGGCCCATAACTTCTCGATGTCTCAAGCAAAAATACCTGGGTAGTTTTAAGAATATTATCTACATGGCCAGGCATGGTGGCTCATGCCTATAATCCCAGCACTTTGGGAGGTTGAGGCAGGAGGATTGCTTGAGCCCAGGAGTTTGAGGCCCGCCTGGGCAATATAGTGAGACCCTGTCTCTACAATTTTTTTTTAATAGCTGAGCATGATGGTGCATGCTTCTAGTCCCAGCTACTCAGGAGGTTGAGGCAGAAGGATCACTTGAGCCTGGGAAGTTGAGGCTACAGTGAGCTGTGATCACACCACTGCACCCCAGCTTGGGAGACAGAGCAAGGCTCTGGGTCAAAGAGAAGAAAAAAAAAAGAATATCATCTACAGAGGGTTTAGCTGTAAAAGGCAAGGAAGGAAGGGTAAGACAGGGCAGAGGAAAAAGGAGAAAAGAGTTGAAGGCTGGGACCTGGCCCTCCTGCTGGTTCCTACATGTGTCTCTCTGACCCAGCACTTAAAATTCCATCCACCCGAATACCTGAATCTTCCTCTTCCTTGTTCAAGGATAGGCCATACACTACTGCCTCCAGGGAGTCTTTGTTACATGTTCCTACACCCAGTAATCTCCCTTTTGAAGTCCTATGTCACTTGCCTTGGTCTCTATTATTTGGGCATCGAACCTTTTCTATTTGAAGTTCATTTGTGTCTCTAACCTCTCCAGCTGAATCTGTACCTTATGTCCTTACTCCCTCCTTTCTTTTCTCCCTTTCTCCTTTTATTCCTTCCACAAATGATGCATGAGTGAATAGTGTGTGCCAGATACTCTTGTAGACACTGGCGAGGCCATCTTTATCAACTTGGGTGCCTGCTGTCATAAAGCTGATAGTCCAATGGAGGGTGAGGTGGGGAAATGACATTAATACATTGTTACATTAACAAATGAGTAGTTACAACTTCAGCATGTGCTGTGAAGAAAGGACACCTGGTGCCATGGTAGAACAGGACAGGAGGACATGACTTAGTCTAGGGACATCAAGGAAGGCTTTCCCAAGTAAGTGACACTTAAAATGGAGGCTTTAACATTGAAGAAAATCTGGTGTGGTTGGATCCCAGAGATGAGAGATAGTGAGACAAGAGCTGAGACAGACGAGACCATGTGGGAGATTCTGGTAGTGTCCATCCTTAGGGCAATGGGGAGAGCCGCTGGAGGGACACATCAACTTCTGATGTAGGTCTTCAGGACTTGACTACAGTCACATGTGAAAAGCTGGTGCTGGCTGCCATGTGGAGGATGAAGTGGCAGGCAGGGGTGAAGCGGGTACAGGGAGACCATGAGAGGTGGTAGCAGTCCCAGGTGAGAGATTCTGACAGCTTCCACTAGGGAGGTGGCTGTGGGAATCTGGGGAGATTCTAGGGGAACTTTAGGAGGCAAAGCTTGCCAGGGCTCCCTCTCTATTTCTCTTTATTTTTATTTTTATTTTTTTTGAGACTGAGTTTTGCTCTTGTTGCTCAGGCTGGAGTGCAATCGCACAATCTCGGCGCTCTGCAACCTCTGCCTTCCGGGTTCAAGCAATTCTCCTACCTCAGCCTCCCAAGTAACTGGGATTCCAGGCACCTGCCATCATGCCTGACTAATTTTTTTGTGTTTTTAGTAGAAACGGGGTTTCACCATATTAGCCAGGCTGGTCTCAAACTCCTGCCCTCAGGTGATCCACCCTCCTCAGCCTCCCAAAGTGCTGGGATTACAGGCGTGGGCCATCGTGCCCGGCCTCTCTCTCTCTCTCTTTTTTTTTTTTTTAAGACACATAGCAGGGCTTCTTGAAGTGAATGAAGACAAAGATTTGTCCTGGGGTATATGTGGAAAATGTAGAGGTCCTAAAATATTTCATTGCAGAAGACCCATTTGGCACAGGGTACCAATTTTCAGGACTGTCCTTTCCATTGGGGACTTCAGAGCAAGAAGGTATTGCATACCTTGTAAAAAAGGTGACCTCCATCTTCTTAAAAGGAAATAAGATCATGAAGGAATGTTTAATTATTTTATTTTATTTTATTTTTGAGACCAGTTCTCAGCCTGTTGCCCAGGCTGGATTACAGTGGCATGATCACAGCTCATGGCAGCCTCAACCTCCTGGGCTCAAGGGATCCTCCCACCTCACCCTCCTGAGTAACTAGGACTACAGGCATGCATGCACCACATCTGGCTATTTTGTTGTTGTTGTTGTTGTTGTTGTAGAGATGGAGTCTCACCGTGTTGCCCAGGCTGATCTCAAATTCCTGGGCTCAAGTGATCCACCCACCTTCGCCTCCCAACGTGTTGGGATTACAGGTGTGAGTCTTTGCGTCTGGCCTTGCTTAATTATTTTAAAAACATAGGCCGGGCGCAATGGCTCACATCTGTAATCCCAGCATTTTGGGAGGCTGAAACAGGCAGATCATGAGGTCAGGAGTTTGAGACCAGCCTGGCCAATATGGTGAAACCCCGTCTCTACTAAAAAAAATACAAAAGTTGGCCGGGCGCGGTGGCTCAAGCCTGTAATCCCAGCACTTTGGGAGGCCGAGACAGGCGGATCGCGAGGTCAGGAGATCGAGACCATCCTGGCTAACACGGTGAAACCCTGTCTCTACTAAAAATACAAAAACCTAGCCGGGCGAGGTGGCGGGCGCCTGTAGTCCCAGCTACTCGGGAGGCTGAGACAGGAGAATGGCGTAAACCCGGGAGGCGGAGCTTGCAGTGAGCTGAGATCCGGCCACTGCACTCCAGCCCAGGTGACAGAGTAAGACTCCGTCTCAAAAAAAAAAAAAAAAAAAAA
>NW_016816114.1:244195-272905 GCF_001698545.2 Rhinopithecus bieti
AAAAAAAAAAAAAAAAAAAAAAAAAAAAAAAAAAAAAAGTAAATAGTTTTTTAGAAGATTGCACAGCATTATGTAATTTACACAAAATCACACAGATCATATGTGACCTAGTCTTTGACCCAGATCTGTCTGATGTCAGAAGCAGTGTTTTTGACCACTATGCAGTAATGCTTTCAAAAGCAAAGAAAGGTGACCATCTCCCCACCTACCATCTTTAATTTAGAAAGGATGCTTGCTGCAAGCAGGAGATGGTTCTGTTGTTAGATCAGACTGCAGGCTAAAGGGAAGAGGCCATGAAGAGTGGAGACCCTCACCCAGATGCTGGCTGGAATGGTGATCAGAACTGTTTCTCTAGTTCCATGTAAATGATAATGGCTCCCACATCATAAGAAGCACAGCACACTTGATCCCTAAGGTGGAAAGAGTCATCAAAATAGGAGGATGTTTCCAGTTCTCCAGAGGGGCTTTCAGAAGATCAACGTGGTGCTGGGCAAAATTGTGAGTGATAATCACCTTACCATGTAGCAATTGGTAAGAAGCTTAAAACATACTTTTCTCATGAAATACTCAACATTACTTGAAGTAGGTAGTGTTGGGGTCCTTACTTTACAAATAGGACACAGGCATAAAGAGGTCAAATGTCTGGTCTGAGATCCCACACCTAGAAAGTGGCCACAGGAGCCACACCAGTCTATGATGCTTTATTCCCATCTAGGCTGCCTCTTCCATCCTGTGCTTACTCAAAGCGCCTGAGGCTCTTCACTTTCTTATTACCACTGAAAAGGATCTGATATCAGTCATGTGCAACTAAGTATGCTGCTTAGTTGGTGACTACCTCTTCAAGGATCATTTGTTCTTAGGCTTGCTGATGATGTGCTGGACTTGGCTTGTCCTGGCCTGAGGTAGCTGATTGTTAAATTTTCAGGAATCTGTGAACCAGCAGACTTCACATTGGTAGTTTAAAATGGACCATGATGGGAGTATTTACACCAAAGGAATTGGCAAACACTATGAATCAAGGCTCCCCAACAAGCCCCATACTCGGATTCCTAAGCATTTACCAGCACACGCATGTGCCCTTATCTCTCATCGCCCTCTGTCATAGAATTTCCGGCATCAGGGACTACTTGGAAAAAAATTGACAGGCACAGGAGAGCCTCTGAAATCATGTCTGTCTGCAAGCCACCACCTGCCAAATCTATGCTTCTTTCTGGCTCACTGCTCCAGCAAGATGAAGGCGCTTCTTGGCCCCTCTGAAAACACTTGCACATCTCAATAGGGAAAACAGGCATCTAATACCAGAACTAAATCCATGTTAAAGTAAAAGCCTCAATCAATTAGTATTATAATGACAATAGGCATGATTTTTAAGGTTAGAATAAACATACTTGATTTATAGAACTACAGAATATGTTCTTGAGTATGTAGAAGAGTTATTTTTTATATGGTGTTACAAATTCATAGAATATGGGAATTGCAGGAATCATAATTTTATAAATGAGAAAAGAGAAAAACAAGCTCTGACACCCTAAGAGGGACAATAACTGGCCAAACAGCTCATGATGCATGCATATTACCCCACAAACTTGTATTTAGCCACAGAATAGAAGGAATTCAGGACCCTGATCTTAGCTTGACTTTGGAGAATCCTTGAATATCTCCCATAATTTGAAAATGAATTGTTATGACACCCTGCTAGCTTCTGTAGAGACGTGAAAGGGATACAAACAATGCTTAATTTTTACTGGATGCTTACCAGACGGCAGGACCTATGCTAAGTACCTAATATATTAAGTTGAACTGTTTGAGACTTCTAATACCTGAAATTTGACCTGCCAAATAATTTCAAAAACTTCAGCCTAAAGACATTATACCTCTGAGTCTTTGGCATCTTCCTATGAAATGGGTACTATTATCACATCCATTTTACAGATTGAAAGTGAAGGCTTTAATTTAAAAATGAAAATGTTCTTCCCACAGGTGTAATGTTATTTACTTATGAGTAATATTAATGCACTCTTGTGTACAAATTGGTGGCCCTAAACGATGTAGTATACATAAGACATGAACAATAATAACTCACATATATTACCTGTTTCAGTGACCTTGGATACATTTCAAATTAATCAATTTCTATAATAATTAAATAATTAAAGAAATACTTTAAAAATGTTATTTATAAGTGTAAAAAAGGCATTAGAAAACAAGAAATTTGATGTTTGGACATGTATTTTCTGTATCTTACATGGAAGTATTAGAAACTACAGCCTAGGGCTCCCCAGAACGAAGTAATTGTCTGGGAATTTTTCATAATGCTCGGATAAAGAAGTAGGGTGATTTTACAACCTTGTCTACTTGCAAATTATGACCAATAAAATTCTGAATTAAGGCCATCTGGTTTTGTGATTATTTGCAAATAATATTGAGCTGAATTCACAAACAGTTCACAAATAGCAATTGGGCTAAGGAATTATTAGTACTAACTAAATAAGATGATACTATGTTGAATCAGGAAAACAAACTGGTGAAAACTGTAAAATGGGCTTTGAAAAAAATGTTTAAAGGTACATGACTGTTCTTTCAATATGAAACAAAAACTTTAAATGTTCCATTCACAAAAAAGCGTTGAGTAATGCCATGCGATTTATTAGCTCTACATGATAAATCCCCCAAGTTCACAAACTGGGCTCCTGGCCACCTGGCAGAGGCCTCGTACATAATTCCATGTGTTTTCTGATTGACTGGTAAATTGTTATCAGTAAGAGTCTGATAACAAGACAAGCAATTCTTTTCACTTTTAAAGAGGCAGCACTATTTCGCCTGCAACTTTTTTTTTTTTTTTTTTTTTTTTTTTTGGTAATTCACCAAAGACATGCAACACCTGCAACTTTAAAAAGTGAGGCATCCATAGACTCTATACCCAGCCTGACCTCCTTTGGAGCTCCATCTCATGAAATGCTTTAAAGCCTGGCACGCCGAAGAATCCCAAACTCATGCCTCCACCTACTAAGTCAGACTCCAACGAAGAATCAGAGCACTTTTGTTTCTAAGTGACCATCAGGCACCTAATATTATTTTCCCTTCAGTAAAATATAAGTGATAATCCTTGTCCTACCCCACTAATGATGTAAAAATAATATAACCATACAGTAAGGAATCAAACATGCTTTGAAAAACTGCAGCATAGGGCTAAACAAGAGCCACTGCATAAAGCAAAGAAGTTTTAAAGAAGAAAGGGATCTTGAAGGTTGTTATTTCCAGTTTTTTCCTTTGATAAAGAAAGAACCTGAAATAGGGGTAGACATTTGTCCAGATTGGATCACCTACTGAGAAGTAGTTTGGTCTCCTGACCCTTTGTCCAATGCTTTTTCTACCAAACTACATTATTAGGATTATTCCTGTTGCTTTTGTTATTACTGATGTTAAAGAAGCGTGAGACTATTTTGAGATACAGAGACAGACTGACCTAGCTAAGCAGCCATACTCTTCTGGGTAAGAACCGCTGGTCTGCACTGCAGAAACTTTGTTCTTAATAAACCTGGTGTCCTAGGAAGTCTACCAAGAGATGAAGAAGCTTGCCATTGTGCCTTACAACTTTTAGACAATTAAATGCCTGGGGAATCTTATTTCAAGATCGGGCAAGTGACGAGTATTGAGACAGAGTTATTCATGAAAACGTTAACACGGAACCCCAAATTTAACCATTCTAAACACCAGTTTCTTCCACTAAAAAATAAGCAAGCTGGGGTAGATCATCCCATCGAATGCTAATGTTGTGTTAATCTAAGTTTCATTAAATTTAGTATGTTTCATTAAATTTAGTATGTTTCATTAAATTTGGTATGTTTCATAGAAAGTTCAAGTTTTAACGAATCATAATACTTGCTACCTAAAATGTTATTAATAATTTAAAAATCAAACATAACCTTGCACGGGTAAAAAGCTGATGAATATTAAATTTCCAGGTTTTAGAACTGAAATCGCCTTGCACACCGTTTCACCTCTTGATTGCTTTCTGCATTCTCCTCTGATTACTTTTACTGTACTTTTTATGTTGTTATAACAAGCACATTTGTGTTTCCTGTATTCTATTGTATGCTATGTATATACTTTTGCATTAGCCCAGTCCAAACATAAAATACTATGCGAAAAAAGACAAATGAAACTGCTCACATACCCCATGACGATCCTCAAAGTATGCCAGGCTGGCTTTGGTTAACACAAAGAAGCGGACTTTAAAGTTCGAGGGAGAAGTTCTTCTCTTTTGTTGGGATTTCTTGATGAGCTGTTCTTCCAGGAGGATAAAGTTGTTCATGATCCAGTTCTTGAAACGTGATGCACCTTGGGCATCACCTCTCAGCACGACCAAAGGAAAGAGTTTTGGGGCAAAGAATGCAATGTGGAGGCAGTTGATCTTCAGAGAGCTGCTCAAGGGCAACTTGCCTTCAACGTTATCTTTCTATCAACATTCAGCCAACATAGTTGAGCTTCTCCTCTGATGTCAAAGGCCATAACCACATCCTTTCAAAATTCACAAAACGAGGAAGCATATGTAAAAAATACATACAGCCTTTGCTATATGGCTTGAAATGATATCTGAAAAACTGTAGACTCAAAATTATGGTAAGGATTACAGTTTAATCTTTATAGTTCCTGGTTTAATCTATCCAGCAGTTAAAATCTGTAGCACAAGGGGTAAGGACAATGTGTGGTTTTGCTTACCATGATATACTCGGCAACCATCACAGTGCCTGACACATAAAAAAGATGTTTAAGAAAAATTTGTTGAATGGATCATCAACAAATTGGGTTGGACAATTAAAAGAGGTAATGAGCACAAAACTCTCACACATTAAAATGAAGAAATATGTTGCTGAAGTTTATTAGTTTTTAAGATTTAAATTAAATCCCATAGAAATTTCTCAATGCTACATGTAGATGATTGCCTTTCTGTCCTGACATTTTGTGGAACAGTGAAAAATAAGCGAATCCTTCAGAATGGCATAATAAATAAAGTATATGTGGGCTTTGAAAACAGACAAACTTGTGTTGGATTCCCAGATCTGTCACTTACTAAGCTGTTTCTCTTTGAACAAGCTATGCCTCCTCTGATCCTTAGCTTCCTTGTGAGGGTCCCTTGGAGGACTGAATCCCATACATCTTACGAATGGTGGGTGCTAATCATGCATGTTGCCTTAGAGTTAGTACACAGTTGAAGTACAATGTGTGGCATTTACCTCTACCATGTTAATAATCAAGAGATTTTAGTGTAAGCAGAGATGGCATGTACTAGGTAGTGATAAACAATAAATGAAACAATCATTCTTGCTGTATAGGAGTGAAATTCTCCGATGTTTGTTTTTAAATGTAAATTACCAGACAACAGCCTTATTTTATTTCATATACTGGATGCCCCAGCATAATCAAGACACTCAGGAGGGTAGGGTACAGGTATATTTTAAATGACCTCCCCTATTCTGAGATTTTAAGACATATGTGTGAAAATACACTGCTCAAACAAGATAGATTTTTTTTTTTTCCCTGAATATGGGCTCGAGGTAGGGATTGCTACTTTTCCCAAATATCTACTCTCTCCTTCATACTAGAGTAACTGACTGAATCCCTGATGGTTTTCTGGACATCTGGCCATCAAGAATAAAGACTACAAATTTTAGCCTCCCTAGTAGCTAGGTGTAGTTGTATGACTGTCTTCTGGTCAACTGAATGTAGCAAAGTGGTGTGCACAACTTCTAGGAAATTTCCTTAGTGGGATCTGTCATCCCCTTTTCTTTCCATTTCCCTGCTGCCTTCTGACTAGAATGTTGAGGTGACAGTTGGAGCTGAAGCAGCTATCTAGTATCATGAGGTGGAAATTGAATGTTGAGGACAATGGAGTATAAGATAGAAAGAGCCTGGGACCTTGGTGACCATGGATCTTCCATGCCAGTCCTGGATTACCTTTCTTAACATCTATTTTCTAAGTCTCAGTTATTTTGAGGTTTCTGTCACTACCAGCAAACCTAG
This sequence comes from Rhinopithecus bieti, assembly GCF_001698545.2. Lineage (NCBI taxonomy): Eukaryota > Metazoa > Chordata > Mammalia > Primates > Cercopithecidae > Rhinopithecus > Rhinopithecus bieti. The sequence continues at coordinate 250,220 of NW_016816114.1, forward strand.
ATAATACAGTGTTATCTTCTCAAACTAGACTACAAACTCCTTTGAGAGAAGTACATTTTATACCCTCTTGGTTCAGATGAAAAGATTTACAGACTTCACAAAGTATTCTCATCCGGGAAAACAAACATCGTCAGTAGCTGCTGCAATCATTAGGAATCTTTCATTTGCTCAGTCTCCATGGAGTGCCATCATAAGTAATTTTATTCTCTTTCTCATAGAGCCATCAAACCCACTAACTCGGAATTGTCTTTGCCAACTTTAAATTGTAAACTTAGGAAGCTCAATATTTTTTTTCTCACTTTAAGGAAAACATAAACAAAAAAAATAGTCCCTTTGTTTGCTTTTGTTTTAAAAAGTTCACTTCCCAGGAGCCAAATTCAAGGAGCTCCCACTTGCCAAAGATGGAACAATTTAAGTATCAAAAGGAATAATAATTGCCATGAATTGAAAACAGCAAAATGTTAAAGCAATGAGTTCAGAAGAGAATTGAAAAAAGCATCCCAACCTTTTGATCACTTTTGGAGGATGCTGAAGAACCAGCTTGTTTTTCTGAAAACTGGAAACAAAGGAAAAGAATAAAACATGTTTCCTGCTTTTCTTGAAGAACTATCTTTCAATTCAGTAATCAAGTATTTAATGAGGAAGTCCTTTTTTTCCGAGAAATCAATCAATGAATGAGTGATAGAATATTATCATTTTGCAATGCCAATGAAATAATAAATGTAGGCAATGATCATCAATGACTGTTAAAATTATGCAAAAAGTCAATACAAAAATGTATAACTGTCATATGAAGCTGACAACACGGTAACACGCTGATCAATCTTAAAAGAATGACAACCAGACGTTGTATGTCTCCTGAGGAGATACAAGATGAAGTACACAAAACCAACAACTCAGGAGTCTTGCCAAGAGAAAACAAAATCAAACACAAATCTAATCAAACTTCGAGATATAAATTCGAGTTTACAGGAAATACAAGAGACAAATGAACCTGACAAATGACACTGTGGAGATGCAATTGGGTAAGTCCAGAATACAAAACATGCTAAGGACAAATGATTCAGTGTCAGTCACAAATAAGTCATAGAGGGTGGGGCACAGTGGCTCATGCCTGTAATCCCAGCACTTTGGGAGGCCAAGGGTGGTGGATTGCTTGAGCCCAGGAGCTTAAGACCAGCCTGGGCAACATGGTGAAACCCTTTCTCTACACAAAACACAAAAAGCTAGCCAAGCATGGTGGCACATACCTGTAGTCCCGGCTACTCGGGAGGCTGAAGTGGGAGGATCACTTGAGCCCAGTGGGTGGAAGTTGCAGTGAGCTGGGATTGCACCACTGTACTCCAGTCTGGGTAACAGAGCCAGATTCTGTCTCAAAAAACAAAAACAAAACAAAACAAAACAACAGCAAATAAGTCAGAGGGTGAACCCTTAGATTAAAAGAGACTTTCAGAGACATATGAGCATGTTTGGACTTTGGATTAAGAGTCAAGCAAATCAATTGTATAAAGATGTTATGAGACAATTAGACACATCTGAATGCTAAATCAATGTTTGATAATACTGAGAAACTCGTTATTTTTAAAGACATAATAATAGGCTGGGCATGGTGGCTCACGTGTGTAATCCCAGCACTTTAGGAGGCTGAGGTGGGCGGATCATGTGAGGTCAGGAGTTTGAGACCAGCCTGGTCAACATGGTGAAAGCCCGTCTCTACTAAAAATACAAAAGTCAGCTGAGTGTGGTGCTGTGTGCCTGTAATCCCAGCTACTTGGGAGGCTGAGGCAGGAGAATCGCTTGGACCTGGAAGGCGGAGGTTGCAGTGAGCCAAGATGGTACCACTGCATTCCAGCCCAGGTGACAGAGAAAGACACCATCTAAAAAAAAAAAAAAAAAAAAAAAAAGATGTAATAATGGCACTATTATCATGTTAAAATAGTCCTTATTTTGCATAGAAACATACACTGAATTATTGATAAAACAGTAAAATGTTTATGATTTGCTTCATTATAATCCAGTGGAGGGGGAGAAATCGGTATGGGAAGGGATGAAAAATGTTTGACCATGACTTGACAATTGCTAAATCTGGCTAATGGGTACATCCTTATTCTACTCTCCTTGCACTGATGCATGTTTGAAAATTTCCATAATAAAAAGTTAAGAAAAGAAAAAGAGGCTGGGAGTGGTGGCTCACACCTGTAGTCTCAGCACTTTGGGATGCCGAGGAGGGTGGATCACCTGAGGTCAGGAGTTCGAGACCAGCCTGGCCAGCATGGCGAAACCCCGTCTCTACTAAAAATACAAAAATTAGCCGGGCATGGTGGCAGGTGCCTGTAGCCCCAGCTACTTGGGATGCTGAGGCAGGAGAATAGTTTAACCTGGGAGGCGGTGGTTACAGTGAGCTGATTGCGCCACTGCACTCCAGCCTGGGTGACAAGAGCAAAACTCCATCTCAAAACAACAACAACAACATAAAGAAAAGAAAAAGAAAGCCCAGTTCAGTTCAAGGTAGTAATCAAAACTCCAAACATGTATTTAAACTGATGCTTTTCCTTAACTTTAAATGGGTTTGCTTCAGGATTTGAAGCACATTGGCTTTTCCACCACATCCTAACCTCTCTTTTCCCACACACAAGCCTGGTGTCTGACCCACCTGAGTTGGAAGCTCAGGCTGGAGGGAAAAGAGGAAGAGGGGCAAAGGGTGCAACATTTGTGAAGTTGCAGCAGTAATCTGGGGATGATGTCCTTGGGATGTGGTGGATGCACAATTGCTGCTTTTTCTTGTATGTTTCATGTGCTTTGTTGTTTTAGAGATTTTCAGCTGAAGATTGTGACAACTGTTCCCCTGATGTGGGAGATGCCACTCTTCTTGGCCAATGAGCCCAATCCTCAGCTCTTGGGCTTCAGCTGTTCCAGCTTCCATCAGGATTCAATTGCCCACTAGGTTGTCCTCTTGGGTAAAATTACCTTGAAAATGAACCACAGAGGCTGGGCATGGGGGCTCACGCTGGTAATCTCAGCACTTTGGGAGACTGGGGTGGGAGGGTCCCTTAAGCCCAGGAGTTCAAGACCAGCTTGGGCAACACAGGGAAACCTCGTTTCTATTAAATAAAAAGAAAAAAGAGCCAGGCACGGTGGCTCATGCCTGTAATCCTAGCACTTTGGGAGGCTGAGGCAGGCGGATCACTTGAGGTCAGGAGTTCGAGACGAGCCTGGCCAACATAGTGAAATCCTGTCTCTAGTAAAAATACAAAAATTAGTTGGGTGTGGTAGCATTCGCCTGTGACCCCAGATACTTGGGAGGCTGAGGCAGGAGAATTTCTTGAACCTGGGAGGTGGAGGTTGCAGTAAGCTGAGGTCATGCCACTGCAATCCAGCCTGGGGGACAGAGTAAGACCCCATCTCAAATGAAGAAAAAAGAAATGGAACCACATACCACTTATTCCCTCCCATAGATCTACTGGAAGACTCAGGCCTCCTTTCCCAGCCAATGATGGATATACCATTTGCCCCAAGTAGAGGCCCCTCTTCCTCTGACACCAAATAAGTAGCTCTTCTACAAACTTTCACCATTATGTTTCTCCAAGAGGGATTTAGACACTAGTCCTTATAGCTGCAAAACTCTGGAACTCCCACCAAGCTCACTGAACAGTCTCTTAAAGTTCCTTTTGGTTGGCTTCTGGTAGATAAGCACCCACCCGCCTTCCCCCGTGGGCTAGAGGTGAGAGGAAACGCACAACCCCCAACATTCTCTCTCTTGCTTTTTCATATCTTGTTTTCTACAGGCTGGAGGTGGGCAAACGCTATCACTGGCAGAATCTGTTTTGCCTCTTAATGTGTCAAGTATGGATGGAGGTACTTCATTCCCTTTATTATATTAATATAGGGCTTTGGGGCCTCAACTGAAACTGGGTTGGAAAAAACCTAATTTAACCCAATTTCTATAACAAAGGAAAAACCAATTCAACCTGGCACTGCTGGGTCCCCTGGTATTTAACGACGACATCAGAGGTTTTGGTTTTCATTCCTTAGTTCTGGGTTGGTTTCACGCATGGGCAAGCTTGTCCTCCATGGCAGCAAAATGGCTGCTGGGCTGACATCTTATCAGTGGAGCTAGATCCTTTTCCTCATAGTTCCAGTAAAAGTCCCAGAATTTTGAATCATTGGCCTAACTCAGATGATATGCTCACATGTACCTCAATCATTAGAGCCAAGGCAATGGAATATTCAGTTGACCCATTCCAGGCCTGGATGCAATCCTGGATCTGGGAGTGGGGTGGAGTCAGCCCTATCCAGCCACATGGACCTACCCATCCACAGATGGGGGAGGGATGGTTCTCTGAGGAACACTAGAGTGTTTTCACTAGAGGAAGGGGAATGGCTGCTGCATCAGTGATAAATGATTGCTCTCTTACTGTTACCTAAAACCCATCTTCATTGCTTTATCTTTTGAAGTCCTACAACTCCAACCTTCTCTAGTCCGGGAGCTTGCCCTTTGGATAACTGCAGGGCCCTCTTGTGTCCAGGCCAAAGAGATCCTTCAATTGTCCTCTTTGGATGTGGCTGTGAAGCCCTTTAATTTCCCTGTGGTTCCCATCCAAACTTAATCAGGTTTATTAATATCCATTTAAGAGTCATACCCAGAATATTTTGGCACATATATAACTTATTTCTTCTGAAAACAACAACAACAACAACACCTTCTGTTTGCTAGAGCTATCAATTCTAAGGGTGAAAAATAGCATGAGCACAGAGAGGTATCTGTAAAAGATGTTTATTGCACTTTTTTTTTTCTCTCTCTTTTTGAGACGGAGTCTTGCTCTGTCACCAGGCTGGAGTGCAGTGGAACGATCTCGGCTCACTGCAACCTCCGCCTCCTGGGTTCAAGCGATTCTCCTGCCTCAGCCTCCCGAGTAGCTGGGATTACAGGCGTGTGCCATCACGCCCGGCTAATTTTTTGTATTTTTAGTAGAGATGGGGTTTCACCTTGTTAGCCAGGATGGTCTCAATCTCCTGACTTCATGATCTGCCCGACTCAGCCTCCCAAAGTGCTGGGATTACAGGGGTGAGCCACCACGCCTGGCTATTGCAGTATTCTTTTTGTAACGGAAAACACCTGTCTGTGCATCAAGGAGAGACAAGTAAAATAATCTATGGTGCATCCTTACAATGGAACACTACAAGGTTTTGGAAACAAATAATGTATATTCATAATGTATCAACCTAAAATACTTCAGGATATATTGTTAACATGGAAAAGGCGCAGAACAATATGTTTGGCTTGTATGTTTTACGTTTTGTTTTTACATACAAGTCATACATATTGTTCTGTACCTTTTCTAGGTGTATTTTATTTTTATATTAATGTATATTTAAGTGCACATGGTGATATCAGGAAGTTTGTATATCAAAATTCCAGCAAATAAAACTGGAAAGGTAAAGAAATGTTTTGCTTTTTAATTTACAAAATTTAAAAAATGATAAAATGGAAGGATTTTTTACTTTCCAATTTAAAATAAAAGAAAAATGATTTGTCAGAAATCATTGGTTTGATTTGTAGAAGACAATAATGACTGAAATGGCTAGTAAATTTAGAGTTAATTTTTTTGCAATAGATATATTTCTGATAACAAAAGTAAAGTATATTCTTGGTGGAAAAGCAGACCAGCAATTAAATAAAATTACATCTAATCTCACCCTTCAGAAATAATCAATGTTAATATTTATTTTACATTCTTCCAGTATTTTTTCAGAGTTAAATTTAATATTTACTTAGAATAATCATGTTATCCCAGCTCCTGGATCAGTTACCTCTTTCTACCTGTAGACAGTTTCTGTCCTTTTTTTTTTTTTGAGACAGAGTCTCCATCTGTCACTCAGGCTGGAGTGCAGCACCCAGGCTGGAGTGCAGTGGCGTGATCTCGGCTCACTGCAACCTCCGCCTCCCAGGTTCAAGCGATTATTGTGTCTCAGCCTCCAGATAGCTGGGATTACAGGTGCACACCACCACGCCCAGCTAATGTTTGTATTTTTATTAGAGGTGGCGTTTCACCATGTTGCCCTGGCTGGTCTCGAACTCCTGGCCTCAAGTGATCCATCCGCCTCGGCCTCCCAAAATGCTGGGATTACAGGCGTGAGCCACCGCGCCCGGCCTGATCTTTATTTTTATCTTAATGTTAAGTGTTTTATTGTGTGTGTGTGTCTGTGTGTGTGAATTTAGCTGCAAGTTTCTTCAATGTAACATTAAATTAATAATATGTAAACGGAGGCAGGACATCTCATGATTTGTAAAAAGAGCAAAACAGGGAGCCCAGACAGGGAAGTTGTCCTAAGCCTGTGTGAGCAGGGAAGGATTCCGCTTGGGAGTGGGGCCGAATACGCGGAGCAGGAAAGAAGCAAGACAGGAGTGGGGATGGGAGGGGAAGACAGAGGGCGCTAGCTGGATCATAATGTTGAGAAATAAAATTATTTTGATCCCCTGCCTGACTTCTTTTTTGTATGTATACCAGCTCATTTTCCTTTTCAACCCGAGGCAGAGAGGCAGGCTGATTTGCATACTGGTCCTCAGGGGAAGAGTTAGGTGACGGTCTTTTCTTTTAGGAGCCAGAAGGTAAGGCAGAAATCAGGTTGGCTTCCTGAAGTCCTAGGTGCCCCAGGCTGACCGCAGCTCAGCCCACGCCACCTCGGCTGAGCAGCATTGACATAAAAGTACTGTGGATTATATTTTAGGCCAGGGGATTTACCCAGCCAGTACATACTGTGTATGGTATGGAAATCTCCCCACCCTCATATCCTGCCTAGTTGGCAATGCTCCCCTGGGCTGCACACTCACTGAAAAGGCTATATATAGCTGTCTACTTCCCTTGCTTTTCAAAATCATAGATGAAGAATAAAAGTTATTGACTTGAAACCACTTCCCACAATGCACATTTAGACTTCAGCCACCTATAATCTTGTATGTCTACATATACGCAGTGCCTTGTATATACTGTTTTGTGTTACCACCCTTCACAGCTCTTCAACCTTAGGCTTATTTAAAATATATGCAAAACTATCCTTAGAATTGTGGTTCTGATCGTTTTTCTTCTTAAGAAACAATTATTGTTGGTTTTGAATATAGTGGTAAAGGGTATTAGAGTCACCATGCATTCAACTAATTTGTTATCACTCTACTGTTTATTTACTTGCCCTCCTATTTTCTTCTCTTTCTTCAGTGTGTGTTCTACCGGCTTGTAAGCTCTCTAAAATTTGGATTCTAGCTTACACATGCTCTACCACATTCCTCGTCAAGAAAAATTACCCAATACTTGTAAATAAAAATCAAGCAAAGCAGGCAATATGTATTTCTGATGTCATATTAAAGCCTTGTTTAACATGCCTGCCCGGGGATTATTTAATTATCTAAGAGAATGAAGGAAGACAATGGGATTGGATCCATAAGTCAAGACTGAAGTATTGCTATTTTCTTCAATAACTTTATTGAGATATGTTTAATTGACCATAAAATTTATCCATTGAAAGTGTATAGTTTGGTAATGTTTGGTATATATTCACAGAGTTGAACAGTCCTCTCAATTTAATTTTTAGAACATTTTCAACACCTTAAGAAGGCTTTCCACGACTGATGAAAGTCTCACTCTTTGAAGGGAATGTTCTAGAAATGAAGTCTCCATCTTGCTGCTTCCCTGAGACAGCAAGTTGACCCAAGATAGCTCCTGTTACCAGTTTCTTTCACACACACACACACACACACACACACACTCTCATACACACATTCACACACTTTAAATTTCTCACTAAAAAACATACGATGTACCGCATATGCTATTTTGCAACCTCCTTTTTTGTGTGTGTCCAGTATCCCAGGTCAAGCAACTTGCTTTTTCACTTGCTAATATTTATTGGAAATTGTTCGATTTCAGCACACCTAATAGTTGCCTCAAAGTATGTGTGGTGGCTGAGCACTTCTCATTACTCTCACTGCTATCGCGTACGTCTTACCCCAAATCATCTCTTGCAGGAGTTGCCCCATCTCTACTGCTGTCTTCCCTGCACTTCTACAATCTCTTTTTAGTATGGTGACCAGAATCATCTTCTATATTTATGGTTTGGATCATCCCCCGTTCAGAGCAAAGCCAAAGACCTCTCAGAGCACTATAAGGTCCATCCAACATGATCTGCTCATCCACCACCACCCCAGTTGCCTCTCAGCCTCATCTCCAACGACCTTTCTCCTCACTCTACTTTCATCACTGTAGCCTGCTTGGAGTTCCTTAAACATACCAGGCATGCCCTCATCTCAGGGTCTTGGCCCTTGCTGCTTCCTCTGACTGAGAAGTTCTTTCCGCATCTTCATGGCTTCCTCTCCAATCTACTTTATGTCTTCGCTCAAAGGTCACTTCTGGGCCCATCACAGTGGCTCACGCCTGTAATCCCTACACTTTGGAAGATCTGAGGTGGGAGGATTGCTTGAGGCCAGGAGTCTGAGACCAGCCTGGGCAACACAGCAAGACCCTGCCTCCACAGAAAATTTAAAAACTAACAGGGTATGGTGTTGTGCACCTGTAGTTCCAGCCACTTGGGAGGATGAGGCAGGAGGATCACTTGAGCCCAAGAATTTTGAGTCCGCAATGAGCTGTGATCACATCACTGCACTCTAGCCTGGGTGACACAGCGACACCCCATCTCTTAAACAACAATAACAACAACAACAACAACAACAAGAAAACCTTTCTCATTGAGCATTCTTTAACCACCACCTTCCCCTCCCCTACGCACACTCCCATCCTGCTTGCCTACTTTTCTGCAGCACTTACCAGCATTGGACATGCCATTTAATTTATTGGTTTATCATTGGGAACATATCAATGTTTTCCTGAACGTATCAAGAAAAAAATTGTTTACTCTCTGTATACAAGCTCCAGGAGACCAAGAATATTTGTCTATTTTGTCCATTGCTATATCTAAAAGAGATTCTGGCACAAAGTAGGCAATTAATCATATTAATGGAGTGAATGGATACATTTATGCTGCATTGCATTTATATGTTTGTGTCCTATTTGTCCTATTAGTGTCACCAGTCTAGTATAGTTTAACCATTGCCACATTTTGGGATGTCAGTATGCTTTTGGTCTTATATAACCTTGCTGAAATTGCTTGTAACTTCTTTTTTTGTTGTTGTTTTTGAGACAGGGTCTCACTTTGTCACCCAGGCTGGAGTGCAGTGGTGCAATCTTGGCTCACTGCAGCCTCCACCTCCCAGGCTCAAGCAGTCTTCCTGCTTCAGCTCCCCCAAGTAGCTGGGACTACAGGCGTGTGCCATCATGCCCAGCTAATTTTTTTTTTTTTTTTTTTTTTTAATTTTAGTAGAGATGGGATTTTGCCATGTTGGCCAGGCTGGTCTTGAGCTCCTGAGCTCAAGCAATCCTCCTGCCTTGGCCTCCCAAAATGCTGCAATTATAGGCGTGAGCCACCATGCCAATCTGCTTGTAATTTTCCTGAGCCTTCATTTTCCCTCTATAAAATAGATACCTGGCCTGGTGTGGTGGCTCACGCATGTAGTCTCAGCATTCTGGAATGTTGAGGTAGGCATTCCAGAATGCTGAGGTAGGCATCTCCACTTGAGGCCAGAAGTTAGAGACCAGCCTGGCCAACATGGCGAGACCCTGTCTCTACAAAAAAGCCAGGCACGTGGTGGCGCTGTGCTTCTGGTCCTAGGTACTGCTGAGGCTGAGGTGGGAGTTTCGCTTGAGCCTGGGAGGCGGAGGTTGCAGTGAGCTGAGATGGTGCCACTGCACTCCAGCCTGGGCTACAGAGCAAGATTCTGTCAAAAAAAAAAAAAAAAAGGTAACAGGGAGAGACCTACACTTTTAGTTTTTTAGAGACAGGATCTCACTCTGTTGCCCAGACTGGAGTGCAGTTGATAGAGCCACTGCTCAGTCATAGCTCACTGCTGCCTTGAACTCATGGGCTTATCCTCCTGACTCAGCCTCTTGAGTAGCTGGGACTACAGGCATGCCACCATGTATAGCTAATAATTTTTATTTTTTGTAGAGCTGAAGGTCTTGCTATGTTACCCAGATTGATCTCTCCCTCGTGGTCTCGAGTGATCCTCCTGCCTTGGCCTCCCAAAGTGCTGAGATTACAGATGTGAGCCAAGGCACCCAACCAGAATTAAAATGTTTAGAAGAATGTATCATGGCAACAGCATGCCTGGCTTGTAGTAGGTTCTCAATCATACAATTATAGTTTCTCTCATTATTAATTATTCATCAGAAATGACCGTATGAGAATAGTATATGGCTATGTCTATATACAGCTCCAACTTCTTATTTTTTAACATAATTGTGTTGACTTTTAGTTATGATTCAGTTATAATAGAATATATGCCACTTTGTTCTTTCTTTTTTTTCCCCAAAAAGTCATTCAATATCTTCAGAAGAAAAAATTTCAGCTTTTCAGAGATAGGAAACTTTATCTCTGCATTTCCACTTTCTAGGGGGTCACAAACAAAATACTTGCTCATTAAATTTTGTTGAATAAATAAATGGAAGAATGAATCTCAATGGGCACAAGTAAGTTTATATTTACTGCAAAGCTGCAATGTGCCAGGCACTGCAGTTGGCACTGGGGGATATAAGAAACAACATTTTGTGGTTGAAGTTCATTTCAAGACCTCCACATGGTAATCATTGAGTTTGGGGGAATGTATGTTTATTGCAGAAGTAATTCTCTAGCTGGGGGAGGGGGAATTTGGACTCTTCACCTTGTGCAAAGTAAAACAAAACAAAGCAAAAACTCCAGAAAGATGTCTTTGCCATCATTTCTCAGAAGAGCTTTAAAAAGAAACGGAACGTCAGTGGTTTATCAAATAGGCATCAAAAGTGAAGCAGCAGACATATCCGTGTGGGAAATCCTGTGGTGATTCAAGACCTCCAAGAATTCCTGTGGTTCCCTGTAAATCCCCACACATGTCGCTAACTACCAATGACACTCACTTTGATGCAGAATGAGATTCTCAGTGAGCTGTGCAGCTTGAGGAAGAGAAAAGGGTTGGACCTAGAATCCGGCTCTGGACTCTAACCTCAAGCAAGACAATCTTGAGCCTCAGTTTTCTCACTCTAAAATGATGTTTTAAAAGATAAACCTGCTTCTGGCTGGGCACGGTAGCTCACACCTATAATCCCAGCACTTTGAAAGGCTGAGGATGGATCACCAGAGTTCGGGAGTTCAAGATCAGCCTGGCTAACATGGTGAAAAACCCTTGACTCTACTAAAAATACAAAAATTGGCTGGGCGTGGTGGTGGGCACCTGTAATCCCAGCTACTTGGGAGTGTGAGGCAGGAGGATCGCTTGAACCTGGATGGCAGAGTTTGCAGTGAGCAGAGATTGAGCCACTGCACTCCAGCCTGTGGGACAAGAGTGAAACTTCATTAAAAAAAAAAAAAAAAACCGCTTCAAATGAGAGAATAGTTGAGAAAATCCTCCATATCCTGAAAATCACTGCCCAAATGGAACCCTGGCTCTTTAGTTCTGATGGAGAGCAGAAGTCCCTTGGGACCATTCGTTCAACAACTATTCCTGAGTGCCTGCTGGCACTGTGCCACCTACACACTGGGAACACAGAGATCAGCATCTAGACAGCACCCCTGCCCTTAGCAAGCACACCTTACATGCCCAGGATTTTATCCCCAGGAAGCAATTCAGCTGAAGCAAATTTTTTTTTTTTTTTTTTTTTTTTTTTTTTTTTGGAGACGGAGTTCGCTTTAGTGCCCTAGGCTGGGTGCAGGGCCGGATCCAGCTTCACTGCAAGCTCCGTCCTCACCGGGTTTACCATTCTCCTGCCTCAGCCTCGCCGAGTAGCTGGGTACTACAGGCGCCCGCCATCTCGACTCCGGCTAGTTTTTTGTGTTTTTTTAGTAGAGACGGGGTTTCACTGTGTTAGCCAGGATGGGTTCTCGATTCCTTGACCTCGTGATCTGCCCGTCTCGGCCTCCCCAAAGTGCTGGGATTACAGGCTTGAGCCACCGCGCCCGGCAGCAAAAACATTTTGGCAAGAAGATGATCCTTGAAGGGGTATCTATAACAACAGCAAAACTGGAAAGAACCCAGATATTTATAAAAGCAGAATGACTTCATAAATTATGCATCCCAGCATTTTGATTGAAAAAATTACCCAGCCTACCCACACCTACACCCCGGCAAGGTCAGCTTCACCCCTGTGGAGGCGTTGATTTGTTTTGCGGGGGAGGCTGGTGACCCTGACTTGAAGGGATAGTTGCATGGAGGCTAGGACAAAGGGGTGTGAGATGAGTACAGGTCACAAAGGACTGCAGAGGATAAATGTGGTGGTGCCAGGAGATTTAGGCAGAAGCCCTGTAGGGAGATGGGCAGTTACCTTCTCTCCCTCTCTCTCTCGGGGACTCTATTTGTGGCTGGTGGAGTTGTCTTAAATGAAGAGAACCGTGAGCAATGAATCTTGTTTACCTTATTACACAGCCCGCAGCTATTATTCAATGAGTGCGTTCAAAACCTCCATGGGGGACCTGCAGCGACAATTGTACAAGAGAGGAGAGTACGACATTTTCAAGTATGCACCAATGTTCGAGAGTAATTTTATTCAGATAAACAAAAAGGGAGAAGTGATTGATGTACACAACCGTGTCCGAATGGTGACAGTGGGCATCGTCTGCACCAGCCCCATCCTCCCACTTCCTGACGTCATGGTGCTGGCCCGACCAACTAAAGTCTGCGAAGAGCATGTCAGACAGGGCTGGTTTGCCAAGGGGAGAGGTCGCAGGCCCGTCAAGAATCTAGAGCTCACGAGACTGCTTCCCTTGAAGTTTGTGAAGATCTCCATCCACGATCGTGAGAAACAGCAGCTGCGCCTGAAACTCGCCACTGGCCGTACTTTTTATCTGCAGCTGTGTCCCTCTTCTGACACACGGGAAGATCTCTTTTGCTATTGGGAAAAACTTGTCTATCTCCTGAGGCCACCAGTAGAGAGTTACTGCAGTACCCCAACACTTCTAACTGGGGACACAGCACCCGAAGACAACAAAAGCCTAGTGGTAAGCCTCTCTAAGGCTCGAGAACACGGGGCAGGGTTCTTTGGGGGAGCGGTTCAAAGCCAGTCCTACAAAGCCTTTGGTGCTTTCTGAGGCCCACCTGGAAAAAGTATTGCATTTGCAAGGGCTCAGGACCAAATGAGCCACTACTAGGGGACTTACCATGCTGGGAGGTGGGAGGGCTTGTTCAAAGTGTCCCATAAGACTGAATTTCAGAGACCTTAGGTATCAGCTACTCCAGTCTTACATCCAGGGTTGAAATCCTTTCTACACCATCCTGATTGTCAGTCTTTTCTTGAACACTTATTACCCCAACCCAGGTGGTCTGATTTGCTGTGGAACTTTTCTTTATTTGTATAAATTTAAGGGGTGCAAGTGTAGTTTTTTTTTTTTTTCATGGATATCTTGTATACTGGTAAAGTCTGGGCTTTTAGTGTAACCATCATCTGAATAATATACATTGTACCCACTAAGTAATTTCTCATCCCGCACCCCTCCCACCCTTCTGAGTCTCCAACATGCAATTGGAGACTGTACAGTTTTTTGTGCATTTTTTTTTTGAGACAGAGTTTCACTCTTATTTCCCAGGCTGGAGTGCAATGGCATGAGCTTGGCTCAATGTAACCTCTGCCTCCCGGGTTCAAGAGATTCTCCTGCCTCAGCCTCTGAGTCTCTGAGTAGCTGGGATTACAGGCACCTGCCACCATGTCCAACTGATTTTTGTATTTATTTATTTATTTTATTTTATTTTTATTTTTTAGTAGCGATAAGGTTTCACCATGTTAGCCAGGCTGGTCTTGAACTCCTGACCTCAGGTGATCCACCTGCCTCAGCCTCCCAAAGTGCTGCGCAATATTTTTAACAATGAAGAAGTCTTTCTTCCATTTGAGTCACAGTCTGTCTCCCTGTAACTACCAGGCACTGATTTCTGTGTCAATCAGCACACCCTGCGTGTGTGTATGCACATGCACAATCTTAGTAGCCACCAAAATGTAAAGTGAGTGTATCCCTTGACTGTGCAATCCCACTTCTGGAAATTTGTCCTGCAGAATATGTAAAAATAAGTGTATAAAATACAATGTCCAAGGATGAGGAATTGTATCAGTACTTTCTCTGGTACTGGAATTGCTCAACCAAAATTGAGTGACCATTGAAGGGGTGGTGTAGATGGAACGTGGCAACAAATGAGAGCAAGACTTAGGCTTAGGCCGGGTGCAGTGGCTCATGCCTATAATCCCAGCACTTTGAGAGGCCGAGGAAGGCGGATCACCAGAGTTCAGGAGGTTAAGACCAGCCTGGTCAACATGGTGAAATCTCATCTCTACTAAATATACAAAAAAATTAGCCAGGCATGGTGTTGGGCGCCTGTTGTCCTAGGTACTCAAGAGGCAAAGGCAAGAGAATCCCTTGAACCTGGGAGGCGGAGGTTGCAGTGAGCCGAGATCGCGCCACTGCACTCCAGCCTGGGCGACAGAGTCTCAAAAACAAACAAACAAACAAAAAACTTAGACTTGATGATTTTAGAGATTCTCCTCCTTCTCCTTCTCCTTCTTCTTTTCTTTTTCTAAACAGTGTCTCACTCTCTTGCCTAGGCTGGAGTGCAGTAGAGTGGCATGATCTTGGCTCACTGCAGCCTCCGCCTTCTGAGTTCAAGCGATACTCCTACCCCAGCCTACTGAGTAGCTGGGATTACAGGCACGTGCCACCCTGTCCAGCTAATTTTTTGTATTTTTAGTAGAGTTGGGGTTTTGCTATGTTGGCAAGGCTGGCCTCAAGCGATCCTGGCCTCAAGCGATCTGCCTGCATCGGCCTCCCAAAGTGTTGGGATTACAGGTGTGAGCCACCATGCGCAACCTAGTTTCTTCTAATTATAAGCCTTTGAATTGTTCAGCTCCAGGATAAGAGAGGAGCAGAAAGTTCTGATCTCCCTTTCAGTCATCTCTATCTCATCTGTTTCTCTTCCCCTTGGTACAGGCTGCAGAGCTCCACAGAGAAGGGGATCAGAGTGAGACTGGGCTCCACAAGACTTGTGATGTATCTGCAGCCACCTCTTCTGCTTATGCTGGGGGAGAGGGAATCCAACACGCCTCCCACAGAACGGCTAGTGCAGCTTCTCTATCCCGGGGCACTCCAGGGACTGCTGAAGGAGCAGCAGCAAGGACAGCAGGTGGCATAGCAGTCGCAGGAACAGCAACAGGCCCTAGAACAGATGTGGCAATAGCAGGGGCAGCAACAAGTCCTGCAACAGGCGCTATGAGCATAGCAGCAACCAAATCTGCAGGCCCAGGCCAGGTGACCACAGCGCTGGCGGGAGCAGCCATCAAAAATCCAGGAGAAAACGAATCCAGCAAGTCCGTGGCAGGTGCTGCCAACATATCCTCAGATGGTATTAGCTTGGCCTTGGTGGGTGCTGCAAGCACCTCCTCGGCAGGTACTTCCACCTCGATGGCGGGGACCGCCAGTCTCTCCCAAGACAGCAGCTTGAGTGCGGCGTTTGCAGGCAGTATGACGACCCGCAAGTGTGCAGCAGAAAGAACTGAAGGGCCAGCCGTGGGGCCCCTCATCTCCACCTTGCAGAGCGAAGGCTACATGAGTGAGCGAGATGGAAGCCAGAAAGTTTCCCCGCCCAGTGCTGAAGCCTGGAATGAAAAAAAGGAAAGAAGAGAAAAGAAGGACAGACATCCCAGTAGGAAAAGTTCTCATCACCGCAAGGCAAGTGAAAGTCACCGCAGGACAGCTGGGGACAAGAATCAGAAACTGTCCTCCCGCCGGTCCGTATCTGGCCATAAAAACATGAGAGATGACAAAAAAGAAAAAGGGCACAGCAACGTGAGGGGCAAGCGACATGGCTCCTCTCGCAAGAGCTCCACCCACAGCTCCACCAAAAAGGAGTCGAGAACAACTCACGAACTGGGGAAGAACCGATCTGCATCTAGCACAGGAGCTTTACGTAGGAAAGCCAGTAAGATCGGCTCGTTTTTAAGGAGCCTCAGGGCCACTCCTGGTTCAAAAGCAAGGGTCACATCACACGACAGAGAGGTAGATATTGTGGCTAAGATGGTGGAGAAGCAAAACATAGAGGCCAAAGTGGAGAAAGCCCAGGGTGGCCAGGAGCTGGAGATGATCAGCGGCACTGTGACATCCGAGACCACGGAGACGATCATCTTCGAAACCAAATCCATTTAAAGAGGAGCCAGGGCTACAACTGCCCAGGGATCTGGGAAGTATCCCTAGAGGAGCCCATCCCAGCTTTCTTTACTGCAGCTCAAATAATAAAGGAAATCATACAACTCCAAAAGAAATACAATCTCCTGTTTGAATTTTTCTGCCCATAGCCTGCTGGTGACCTCACAGTGGCTTCTGTGATGGTGGCTACGCTACAGCCGGAGACCCCAGCCTCCAGGCAGGTAGAGCCCCACCACCCACCCAGGCTCAGCAGAGCCAATGTGAGTGTTCTGCTTTGCCTCAATTCCTTTCTTCTGTTGCTTCCCAGAGATTGTCAAAGCCACAGGTGAAGACCTGGGATGCACCACCGCCACCATGTCCCCACACCCATTCTCCTCTTTCCTCTGAATGCCCCTGAACATGGACCTTCAGTCCAGTCCTTAGCCTAAGCAGAGACAGGATTCACATTCCCTCAGGGGATATGCAGGGTAGGAAGGAGCAGTGCAGCAGTATTTGTAGGCAATTAGAATAGGAAATCTACTCATCTAGATCAGGAATTGGCAAAGTATGTTCTGAGGTCTAAATCTTGCCAGCTGTCTGGATTGGTAAATAAAGTTTTATTGGAACATAGCCACAGCCATTCCTTTGCATATTGTCTATGGCTGCTTTCACACTAAAAATGACAGCTCTGAGTAGTTGTAATGGAGACCATATGGCCCGCAGAATCTAAAATATTATCTGGGCCTTTAAGAAAATGTGTGCTGACTCTTGATCTAATCTTAACAAGTCTTCCTCCAAGGTGTAAACAGTGGAGAAATTCTCACATATGCTTACCAGTAGACAACTAGGAGAATGTTTACAGTAAAACAAGTTGTAATAGCAAAACCCTGGAAATTGCCCAAATGTTCCTCAAACAGGAGAGTTAATAAATTGTGGAATGGATTACAGTGCATAATCTACAATAGTGAAAATGAATGGCAGCTCTACATGTTAACATGAATAAATCTTTATTTTTTATCTTTTTGAGATAGAGTCTGGGTTTGTCACCCAGGCTGGAGTGCAGTGGGGTAATCTTGGTTTACTGCAACCTTGGCCACCCAGGCTCCAGCAATTCTCATGCCTCAGCCTCCTGAGTAGCTGGGATTATAGGCATCCACCACCATGCCCAGCTACATTTTTTGTATTTTTACTAGAGGCAAGGTTTTGCCATGTTGGCCAGGCTGGTCTTGAATTCCTGACCTCAAGCAATCCGCCCTCCTAGGCCTCCCAAAGTGCTGGGATCACAGGCGTGGGCCACCGTGCCCGGCTAGCATGGATAAATCTTACATAATGTGGGATACTAAAAGCAAATCACAAAAATATATATGATATAGTTCAATTTGTAGAAGAGCTCAAAAATAAGATTCAACAATGGGATATATATTTGCTAAACGTATAGAGAAAAACAAGCAAATGATAATCACAAAATTAAGGATAGTGACTATCTACAGGGTAAAGGGAGAGATGCCTGATATGGGAGGCACACACAAGGAGTTTCAACAGAATAGTGATTATTCTATTTCTTGAAGAAGACAGTGTATTCACAGGGTGTTGTTATTGTATCTTTAACATCTCTGAAATCAGGATTGTTTTTAAACCACTGTCAGCAAGGTGTCAACTGCATATCACTATCACTGCCTTAGAAATGCCCTAATCAATTTATTTCATCAATGTTTTCCTTTTTACACATACACACGAGAGATTTATGACAGAATATCTAAGACTGAAAGATATCTTTCAATAAGTATGAAATAAAAATTCTAAGTGACATAAAAAGTATTCAGAATACAGAACCATGGGAAAATGTTTAAATATATTAAGAAAAAAATAATCCAAAACGCTGTGTACTAACATGATGTAAATTATGTGTTTGTGTGCAAGTTAATTCCCAGAATAAAAACATCACACTACATTAGACATGGGATTATAAATTTTAAAAACCTTTATTGTAAAAAATTGTCTTTCCATTTTAAAAAACCTGTAAAATGAGTCAATGAAAACATTAAATTCTTAACACCAGATAATAAAAGTTGGGCTTGAGAAAAATGATTCTGGGAGCCATGTAAGTCCAGGAGGGGAGCACCTGCCCAGCCTTGCAAGTCTTTGCTCATTCTCTGCAGCAGCAGTACCTTGGAGGACAGAAGTTGGGTTTCCAGCAAAACTTAGGAACCTTTGCTGAACACCAAATATGTGTAGTCGAGATAGAGGAGGTGAGAAGCGACATATTCTGGGAGGAGTGGTGGTTTGTCAGTATCAGGGGAATCCCTTCTCAGTTGCTCTAGTGGGCGGCTGGAAAATCTCACCTTGTAATTTTTGATAAATACCATAGGGGCTGAGATTAAGATGCTCTGGGAGTTGACTCTTGAAACAGTGGGTACAGGTAGAAGGACAGAGGGAGAGGCACACGCTCAAAAGTCTGAGAGGGCCTTTGGGAAAACCACCTGAGAGTATGAAAGGTTGACGGGTGGGGTAGAGGAGAGAGATAAAAGGAAACTCATTTCAAAGCCTTTAGTCTGGAGTTCCAGATTTATAGCTATGCCAGAGTCTGAATTATCCTAGCTACAAATGGCTTAATTTCATAATTGTGTAGACTATGGTTTTATCTTTTGCTTTTCTTTTTTTTTTCTTTCTTTTTTTTTTTGAGACGGAGTCTCACTCTGTCGCCCAGGCTGGAGTGCAGTGGCCAGATCTCAGCTCACTGCAAGTTCCGCCTCCCGGGTTTATGCCATTCTCCTGCCTCAGCCTCCTGAGTAGCTGGGACTACAGGCGCCCGCCACCTCGCCCGGCTAGTTTTCTGTATTTTTTTAGTAGAGACGGGGTTTCACCGTGTTAGCCAGGATGGTCTCGATCTCCTGACCTTGTGATCCGCCCGTCTCAGCCTCCCAAAGTGCTGGGATTACAGGCTTGAGCCACCGCACCCGGCCTTGCCTTTCTTCTAGTCTTGTTTTATGCACCCTCCCCTGCCTGAAGGGTTTCTTCAGCATGAATATAGTTTATCCACCCAAACGCAATTTAAGTAAACTAGAGATGGGGACTTGCCCACCACAACGTGCTGTACCATGCACTGTCTCTGCATTTCCTTTTCTATCTTGATACTTCATCAGAGATAGATGCATAAATACCTACGTATTTCAAAGCAACAGGCCTCTTCCTCAGAGGGAGTTATCAATTGGGGCATCAAGTCAATATCCCTATCAGATAAAAGCCAGTACTTTTAACAGCAATATTTGTCACCATGGTAACAATTCTGCTGCTGCAAGTGCAATGAGACAGTGGATGGTTGATTACTAACCAATGTTCCAAACTTAAAGTCTGGCATTACACACGTAAGTACAAAGATGACAAAGCGATATTTTGCCAAAAGCAGTATAAGATCACTCATGCAGTTGTCATGTTAGGGTGGAGTCTTTCAAGCAGAGGAAACCGGTCTGTGGTGAGAAGAAGCAAGGTGCCTCAAAATGTTGAAGGCAGACCATCATGGCTGGCAGGGCAAGAATGGAAGGCGAGATGCTAGAGGGAGCAGCAGGAGACAGACTGTGCAAGGCTTTGAGGTTCGTGTATGCAACTTTAACTTCTGTCCTTAGTAATGAGAAGCCACTGAAACATTTTAAGTTGAGGAGTGACTTGATCACATTTACACTTTGTAAAGGTCGCTGTAGTTGCTGTGAGAAAAAATATTTGGGAAGGTAGTTGTTAATATGTGACCGTATGCAATTTCTGCCTTTTGCTGCAGGATCTGTAAAATGAGATTAGAGCAGATGTTTTGAAAGACACGCTCCCATTAGAAATATCCATGTGATGGCTGGGCTCTGTGGCTCATGCCTGTAATCCCAGCACTTTGGGAGGCCGAGGCTGGCGGATCACCTGAGGTAAGGAGTTCGAGACCAGCCTGGCCAACATGGTGAAACACTGTCTCTACTAACAATACAAAAATTAGCCAGGCATGGTGGTGCGTGCCTGTAATCCCACCTACTCAGGAAGCTGAGGCAGGAGAATCCCTTGAACCTGGGAGGTGGAGGTTGCTGTGAGCCAAGATCCGCCATTGCACTCCAACCTGGGTGACAGAGTGATACTCTGTCTCAAAGAGGAAAAAAAAAGAAATATTCATGTGGGGTATACGTGGTGATGCACTATCCAGACCCTCCTTCAGTGAAGGACTTGTGTCCTCAGTTGCTGAGAGTGCTGCCCACAGACAACTTTCAGCTGGCAGTGAGTTTGGAAATTGTGCCAGTTGCAGAGATCTCTTTCACCCAATGTGATGCTGTTTCCAGAGCCCACATCAAGAACTGTGTGATGTAGAGTATGAAGGTCTGGCTGTCAGCCCAACACAGACCAAGTCTGAAGGGCTATTCTAGTTCCAAAGCTTCCTGAGGGGCCTGCATCAAAATTCACCTTCCTTCCCTGTGTACTCCTGCTTCCACCCTTTTCCCTTCCACAGGTGCTGGTCCTAAGGGCGCTCCTTAATAAACATCCTTCCCACAAAACTGTCTCAAAATCTGCTTCACAGAGAACACAACTTGCAACATTATGTCAGTGTAATGCATTGGGGTCACCTCCTTGTGACTTCACTAATGTTATGAAAAGTGTTGATGACAGCCAGGAAGGATATAACGTAGCATATACAATTTTGAATTTAAATAATTTTAAAACCAAGTATATTTGCTTACTGCCAAATTAATGGGTCTATTTTAGAAAATTCAAAACATGTAGACATAAAAAAGGAAACAAGTATTTTATTGATTACTTTGGTAATTCACTTCTTACCGCTTCCAGAGAGATGCAGTAGATGTGTTTTTTCTCTGTTCTTCCTGATCAGTACAACTAAAGATCTTGAACATTACACATAAAACAAACAGCAGAAGACTTGAAAAGTGGAAAGAAAGCTAGGAACCTCAGGAACTGAGGAACAACATCGTGGTTATTTCCCTGGGTTTTTTTGTTTGGTTGGTTAATTTTTGCCTCATATATTCCAGAACCTAGAGGTGAAGAAGCTGGAACCACCTACGCCAAAATAATCCCAACAAAAATATGACCAGGAGAAAATAAATAAATAAATAAATAAAAGACCAGGAAAGGGGCAGCCAAGGAAAGCAGAAAACTTTTACACAATTACAAGTCTACTTCAGCGAAACATCACAGAAAAAAGAAAAAGAAAAAGAAAAAAAAACCTGTGGCCCCACCCTCACCCATGACAGCAAAGGCCGAGTGGAGCTGAGATTAACATCTAACGTCCTCAGGAGGCTGTAATGAGGCCTCCTATATCCCAAGTGTGTGGTATCAGAGAATGCCAAGGAAGGAGCTTGGACTTTGACTTTCACTCCTGATAGCTGGTGATGAAGGTCTTCCCTCCTCTTCCCTATGCTAGTGGTGTCCATGTGGGGAGCTGGAACTCCCACCCTTGCCCAGTAGGAATGGGAAGTCCACCCTGGGGGCCAAGTAGGGAACCTGAACTGCTATAGAAGTAACAAGGTGATGCCCCCTCCCCATCTCCTACTGGAATAGATCAGAAGAAGTCCATTAAAAGTAAGTTTAAATAAGATTCAGAGTCTTCTAATGAATAAATGTCCAGACTTCAACCAAAAATCACTAGTCATACCAAAAAATAGGAAAATTCAAAATGGAATGAAAAGAGACAGCCTATAGGAAACAACATCAAAATGACAGAGATGTTAAGTTAATATCATAAAAACTTTAAGGCATCCATGAAAAGGGAGTTAGGAATGTTCTTGGAACAAATGAAAGAAATAGAAATGCTCAGCAGAGAATAAGAAAACTTCAACAAAGAAAAGATGAAAAGAAGAACCAAATGAAAATTTTAGAACTAAAACTATAATAGCTGAAGAAAAAAAAAAAAAAAAAGAAAATAGTTGAAAATAAAACTATAATAGCTGAAGAAAAAAGAAAAAAGAAAATAGCTGAAGAAAATTTTAGAACTAAAACTATAATAGCTGAAGAAAAAAGTGGTTGGGCTGAACTGCAGAATGGAGGAGAAGACAAAAAAATCAGTGAACTGAAAGACAATAACAGAAACTACCCAATCTAAACAACATAGAGAATAGTGATTAGAAGAAAAATAAAGCCTCAAGGCCTTGTGGGACTATAACAAAAGGTCTAACTTTGTGTCACTGAAATCCTAGAAAGAGCGAAGAAGGGGTAAGGCTGAAGAAATAATGATTGAAAGCCCTCAAATTTAGCAAAAGACATAAATCTACAGATTGAAGAAGCTGAGATAACACCAAATAGGGTGAACTCAGAGAAATCCATGCTAAGACAAAGCACAATTAAAGACTGAAAACAAACAAACAAAAAATGTTGCCAAGGTAGGAAGATCACTTGAGCTCAGGAGTTTGAGAACAGCCTGGGCAACATAGGGAGAACACGTTTCTACATTTTTTTTTTTTTTTTTTTTTTTTA
>NW_016816114.1:273241-300029 GCF_001698545.2 Rhinopithecus bieti
TTTTTTTTAATTAGCTAGACATGGTGGTTCACACTTGTAGTCCCAGCTTCTCAGGAGATTGAGTTGGGAGGACTGCTTGAGCCTGGGAGGTTGAGGCTGCAGTGAACTGTGATCATACCACTGCACAGCAGCCTGGGAAACAGAGCAACACCCTGTCTCAAAAAAATAAATAGATAAAAATTTTTTTTGAAAGTAGCTAGAGAAAATGACTTATAGCTATAGGGGAAAACAATTCAAATGACAGAGAATTTCTTATCAGAAACCATGGAAAACAGAAGGAAGTGGCACATTGTTTTTCATGTGCTGAACGAAAAGAGATGAAAACCCAGAATCCCATCCCAGCAAATTAATGCTTCAAGAAGAATGGGAAAATCAAGACATTATAAATTGAAGGAAAACAAAATTTGTCATCAGTAGACCTATCCTACAAGAATGGCTAAAGGACGTTCTGTAAACAGTAAGGAAATGATTTATAAAAAGTAGGGCGGGATTGTAGAAGATAAAGAAGAAAGAACATGCTAAGCAAAAATATGGGAAAACACAATAGATTTTTCTTCTCTTGCATTTTCTAAGTTATGTTTGACAGTTTAAGCTGTCTGATGGGATTAAAATTTTGTTGAGGAAATATCTAAGACCATTATATCGTAAATGTGGGAGAGTAAAGGGATCGAAAGGAAGGTAAGGTTTCTATATTTCACTCAAACTACTAAAATGACATGATAGATTGTAAAAAGTTATGTATACATAATAGAATACCTAGAGCAGTCACTAAAAAAGCTAAAAAGAAGGAATACTCAAAACATTATAGATAAACCAGAACAGGATTTTAAAACTGTTCGAGTAAACCACAGGAAGGCAGGAAAATAAAATAGAAACAAAAACACAGAGAACATAAAGTGAAAAATAAAATGGCATACATAAGCCCTGACATATTAATAATCATGTTAAATGTAAATGGTCTAAATACACCAATTAAAAGACATTGGCAGAGTGAACCAAAAAGCATGACCTAACTACATGCTGTCAACAAAAGCTCCCTACAGATATAATGATATAGGCATTTTTAAAGTAAAAGAATGAAGAAAAATGTATTATGAAAATGTTAATCAAAGTGAACCAGAAATAGCTATATTAATATGATAGACTGCAGAGCAGAGAAAATTACCACATATAAGCATAATGATAAAAAGGATATTAAAGGGATGAAGAAGACATAGCAATTCTAAAAGTGTTTTAACCAAATATAAGAGCTGCAAAATATGTAGAGTAAAAACTGGTAGAACTGAAAGTAATAAACAAATCCACATTTGTAGTTTGAGGAGGCACACCCCTCTCTCAAAAATTTAAAGAACAATTAAACAGAGAATTGGTAATTATATAGAATACATCAATAACACCATCAACTAATGGGATTTAATCAAAATTAATAGAACACTCCATTCAACAACAGCAGAATACACATTCTCATCAAGATACCACAGAATGTATACCAAGATCAGGACAACATCCTGGGCCATAAAAGAAACTTCAACAACTTTAAAAGAATTGAAATAATACAATGTGTTTTCTGACCACAATAGAATCAAACTAGAAATCAATAACAGAAAGGTAACAGGAAAATCTCCAAACACTTAGAACTGTGTTGTTAGAATCTAAGTGGTAAAAGAGGGTCAAAAAGGTAGTCTAAAGGGAAATAAAAATTACATTGAATTTGCAGGGCACGGTGGCTCATGTCTATAATTCCAGCACTTTGGGAGGTTGAGACAAGAGGTTTGCTTGAGCCTATGAGTTCGAAGTAGCAATGAGCCATGATTATGCCTCTGTACTCCAGGCTGGGAAACAGAGTGAGACTCCAGAAATAAAATAGAAATAGAAATCATATCAAAACGTGTGGGATACAGGTAAGTAAAGGAATTAGCACTGCATGCATACACTTTCTAGAAAAGACAAAGAGGTTTTTTCTTTTACTTTTTCTTTCTTTTTTTTTGGTTTGAGACAGGGTCTTGCTCTGTCGCCCAGGCTGGAGTGCAGTGGCACAGTCTTGGCTCACATAAACGTCAAATTCCTAGGCTCAAGCAATCCTCCCACCTCAGCCTTCTGAATAGCTGAGACTACAAGCATGTGCCGCCACCCCTGGCCAATTTTTGTATTTTTTGTAGAGATGGGTTTTTGCTGTGTGGGCCAGGCTGGTCTTGAACTCTTGACCTCAGGTGATCTGCCCGCCTCAGCCTCCCAAAGTGCTGGGATTACAGGCGTGAGCCACTGCACCCAGCCTAATTTTTTTTTTTTTTTTTTTTTTTTGAGGCAGAGTCTTGCTCTGTTGCCCAGGCTAGAGTGCAGTGGTGCAATCTCAGCTCACTGCAACCTCTGCCTCCTGGGTTCAAGTAAATCTCCTGCCTCAGCCTCCCAAGTAGCTGGGATTACAGGTACACACCACTATGGACAACTAATTTTTGTATTTTTAGTAGAGACAGAGTTTTGCCATGTTGGCCAGGCTCGTCTTGAGCTCCTGACCTCAAGTGATCCACCTGCCTTGGCCTCCCAAAGTGCTGGGATTACAGGCTTGAGCCACCATGCCCAACCTGAAGAAAGAAATTTAAAAAGATCTAAGTCAATGGAGAAACATATGAGGTTCATGGATTGGATGTCTCAACATAGTAAAAATGTCAGTTTTCCCCAAAGTAATATACAGATTTAATATGATTTCTATCAAAATCCTAGTTATTTTGTAGATTTAGAAGTGATTATTCTAAAATTTATATGGAATGGGAAAGGAATGGGAATAGAACAGTTGTGGAAAGAAGAATAGAGTGGGATAAATCAGTCTACCTAATTTTAGGACTAGTTATACAGCTATAGCAATCAAGACTGTAAGTTACGGATGGAGGGATAAAACAGATAGCTGAATGGAACTGAATAGAATACCCAGAAATAGATCTATACAAATATGGCTGATGGATTTTTAAAAATAAAAGTGCAAGAGTAATTTAAAAAAATAGACTTTTGCACATATGGTGCAGGAACAATCAGACATCCATAGGCAAAAAAATTAACCTTGACCTAGGCTCATACCTTATTTTAAAAAATGAACTCAAAATAGATCACTGACTTACTTTAAAAACAGAAAACTGTAAAACTTTTAGGAAAGAAACATGGGGGAGGTCTTTGGAAACTAGGACTAGGAAAGAGTTATTAAACTCAACTCCAAAAGTATAACTAATAAAGGGAAATATTGATAAGCTAGGCTCCTCCAAAATTAAAAACTTTCACTCTATGAATGACCTGGGGAAAAGAATAAAGACAGGCTAAAAACTGGAGCAAATATTTGCAAACTACATATTCCATAAAGGACTAGTATGTAGAATATATAAGGAACTCTCAAAATTCAACATTAAAAAAAAACAGTCCAATTAGAAAATGGGGAAAATATATCAAGATAAAATTTTTTCAGAGGATATACAGATAGTACATAAGCCCATGAGAAAATATTCAGCATCATTAGTCATTAGGGAAATGCACATTAAAGCCACGGTGGTTTAATACTATATACATATAGATACTGCTATACACATATTAGAATGATTAAAACAAAAATAATAAATAAGGAACAACACCAAATTATGATTAAAACCAGAGAAACTATACCACCCACACATTGCTAGTGGGCACGTAAAGTAAGCCAATGAGGAAAACAGTCTGGTAGTTCCTTTTTTTTTTTTTGAGACAGAGTCTCAATGTGTTCCCCAGACTGGAGTGTAGTGGTGGGATCTCGGCTCACTGCAACCTCCACCTCCTGGGTTCAAGTGATTCCTCCGCCTCAGTCTCCCGAGTAGCTGGGATTACAGGCATGTGCCACCATGCACAGCTAATTTTTTAAACTTTAATAGAGACAGGGGGTTTCACCATATTGGCCAGGTGGGTCTCAAACTCCTGACTTCAAGTGATTCACCCACCTCAGCCCCTCAAAGTGTTGGGATTACGGGCATGAGCCACCATGCCAGGCTGGTAGTTACTTAAAAATTAAACATGCCACTACCATGCAACCCAGCAATTGTACCCCTTGGCATTTATCTCAGAGAAATGAAGACTTACATTCACACAAAAACTTGTAAACATATGTTCATAGTGGCTTTCTTTGTAATATCCATACACTGAAGACAACACAGATGTAAAACCCACTTGTCGTACATCCATACCATGGAATAATATTCAGTCAAAAAATGGAATGCACTATTTATTCATGCAACAACATAGATGAATCTCCAGAGAATATGCTAACTAAAAAAGTAATCCACCAAAGGTAATATACTGATTGATTCCATTTATATAACATTCTTGAAACTAAAAAATCATAGAAATGAACAGCAGATTAGTGGTTGTCATGAGTTAAGGGGGAGGTAGGAACAGGAGGGAGGTAGATGTGCTATGAAGGGCATTATGAGGGACCTTTTAGTGATGGAACTGTATCTTGACTATATTTCTGTCAATATCCTGGTTGTGATATTGTACTAAAGTTTTGCAAGATGTTACCATTGGGGTAAACTGGGCAAAGTGTGCAAGGGATTTCTCTGTTACTTCTTAAAATTACATGTGAATCTATAAGTATCTCAAATTAAAAATCTTAATTTACCCACCAAGTTATTTCATGGATATTGACAAACTGATTCTAAAGTTTCCATAGAGAGGCAAAAGACCCAGAATAGCCAATATCATACAGAGAGAGAATGAAGTTGGAGAACTGACACTACTAGACTTCAAGCCTACAAAGCCGCAGCAATTGAGACAGTGTGGTACTGGTGAAAGAATAGACAAATGGGTCAATGGAAGACAATAGAGAGCCTAGAAATAGACTCACACAAATATAGTTAACCGATCTTCGACAAAGGAGCAAAGGCAGTTCAATGATGAAAGGAGAGTCTTTTCAACAAGTGGTGCTGGAACATCCAGACATCCATATGCAAAAAATTGAATCTAGGGACAGACCTTACACTCTTCCCAAAAATTAACACAAAATGAATCTTCTAGAAGACATGAATCTTCTAGAAATTAACACAAAATGAAACTTCTAGATGACAACATAAGAGATCATCTAGATGGCCTTGGTTTTGGCAATCAGTTTTTAGATACAACACCAACGGAATGGTCCATGAAAGAAAGAATCAATAAGCTGACTTCATTAAAATTAAAAATGCTGCTTGAATCATCTCATATGTTCTGCATGAAAAAAAAGAAGTCTGTTCTGTGAAGGACAAGAGGATGAGAAGACAAGCTACAGGCTACAAGAAAATATTTACAGAAGACGTATCTGATAAAGGTCTGTTGTCCAAAATATACAAAGAGCTCTTAAAACTCAATAATAGGAAAATGAACAACATGATTAATAAATCAGCAAAAGATTTCAAGAGACACCTGACCAAAGAAGATATACAGATGGCAGATAAGCATGTGAAAAGATGTTCAAAATCATATGCCATTAACAAATTACAACAACAATGAAGTGTCTCTGTACCCCTGGCTTCAAGTGATTCTCCTGCCTCAACCTCCCTAAGTGCTGGAATTACAGGCATGAGCCACCATGCCCAGCACAATGAGATGTCATGCATAACTATTAGAACCACTAACATCCAAAACACCACCACCAACAAAAGCTGTTGAGGATGTAGAACAACAGGAACTCACGTTCATTGCTAATGAGAGTGCAAAATGGTACAGCCATGTTGGAAGACATTTTGGTAGTGTCTTACAAAACCAAACATACTCTTACCGTGTGACCCAACAATCAGGCTCCTAGGTATTTACACGAACGAGTTGAAAACTCCCATCCAAACAAAAAGTTACACATAGTTTATAGCAGTTGTATTCATAATTGTCAAAACTTGGAATCAACCAAGTCCTTCGGTAGGTGAATAGATAACCTGTGGTACAACAAAATACTATTAAGTAATACAAAGAAATCAGCTATAAATCCACAAAAATAAAGAAAGGAGACCTTAAATATATATTACCAAGTAAAAGAAGCCAGTCAGAAAAGACAACATATTGTATGATTCTGGATAAAATAGGCAAAACTATGGGGACAATAAAAAGTCAGCTGGACGTGTGGCTCATGCCCACCTGTAATATCAGCACTTTGGGAGGTCAAGGCAGAAGGATCTTTTGAGCCCAGGAGTTTGAGACCATCCTGGGCAACATGGTGAGACTTCATCTCCTAAAAAAAAAAAAAAAAAAGTCACACATGGTGGTACATGCAGGCATGCTGTGGTCCCAGCTACTCAGGAAGCTGAGGTGGGAGGATCATCTGAGCCTGGGATGTTGGAGCTGCATGAGGCATGATCACACCACTGCACTTCAGCCTGGGTGACATAGTGACACTCTGTCTCAAAAAATAATAATAAATATGTTAAAGTTACCCACAAATGACGGTGCACACCTGTAGTCTCAGCTACCCAGGAGAAGGAGGTGGGAGAATGCTTGAGCCCAGGAGTTTGAGGCTGCAGTGAACTACGATTGTGCCAATGCCTGGGCAACAGAGTGAGATTATGAATCTAAAACATGAAATAAAACAAAACATACAAAAAACTCCCAAACAAACAAAAGATAATGATATCCAGGGATTTGGTGACAGGGAGGACACTGCAGAGCACAAGGGATTTTTATGGCAGTGAAACTATTGTCTTTGGTACCATAATGAGTATATGTCATTATGTATCGTCAAACCCATAGTGTACAACACCAAGAGTGAAGCCCAGTGTGAACTATGGACTTTAGGTACTAACGACGTGTCAATGTCGGCTCATCAAAATCAAATGCACCACTCTGGTGCAGGATGTCGATGACAGTGGAGGCTGTGAGTGTGTCGGGGGAGCGGGTATATAGGAACTCTTTGTACTTTCCACTCAGCTTTGCTGTTAACCTAAAACTCCTCTAAAAAATAGTCTATTTAAAAAGTAAAGTAGACTGGTTGGCTGGGCATTACAGGCTCATGCCTGTAATCCCAGCACTTTGGGAGGCTGAGGTGGGCAGATACCTTGAGTCCAGGAGTTCAAGACCAGCCTGGGCAACATGATAAAACCCCGTCTCTATTAAAAGTATGTTCTTATTGGCCGAGCATGGTGGCCTATGCATGTATTCCCAGTACTTTGGGAGGCTGAGGTGGGAGGATCACGTGAGGTCAGGAGTTCGAGACCAGCCTGACCAACATGGTGAAATCCCATCTTGATACTAAAAATACAAAACTAGCTGGTGTGGTGGCAGGCACCTGTAATCCCAGCTACTTGGGAGGCTGAGGCAGGAGAATTGCTTGAATCCAGGAGCCAAGATCGCGCCATTGCTCTCCAGCCTGGGTGACAGAGCGAGACTCCATTTAAAAAAAAAAAAAGTTTTTAATTATAGAAAAGGGAAAAAGGTAGACTGGTTATGGAATTACAGGGCATCTTTTTAATCCCTTGGAAGAAAAGTTTTACTCCCTCATTAGACATGACTCTTCAAATGCACTTTGAAATCTGTGAGATTGCTTTCTCTAATTTGCATACAATCAACAATAAATACATAGGGAGGTAATAACAGTACTAATCAATACCAAATCTCAAAGAAAATTGGAGATTATATGATTCAGTGTTTGTCAAACTTTTGCACATATTGGTCTTTTAAAAAAGTATAAAATCATAAATGGAACTTAGTAAACGAAAAAGATGAAGGTGAGGGCTCCCTGTTCTGAAAGTAGGGGTAGAGTGGGCAGCCTGAAGCCCCACCAGCTTGGTTCCCCTTTGCCTCAGGGGACACCTGGAATGCATTTCCCTGACTTGGAGGCCACTGGTTTGACCTGAGGTTCTCACTTTACTGAGAAAAATGTGTCTTGCTTGAGGTTACCCATCTGACTGGTTGAAATCAGGTCTATGGAATCTCAGGTCAGACTCTTTTCCATTCTGCTTTACCCTGCTTGATTTGTGGGGATTCTCAGGTTAACATATGTTGGAAGACAAACTGGGACTCAGGTGTCAGAGGTGGTGGAAGATAATAGAGAGGCAAAGGAAAGGAGACAAGAGGGAAGATAGTCAAATTCTGTGCAATACACAGACTGGAGTCTGAATGGGGTAAAGAAACCCACAGGAGTCAGAATTCATAAAATCTGTCTCTGTCGGAAGCCCAAGTTCTAAGAGAAGTTCATCTTGGACCTGAAGCAGGGTAGACTCAAGTGGATAAAGACTTTCCCAGATAACTGCAGGGAAGTAGCACCTGAACTTGCCATGTGTTGGGTCACTGTGCCTGCAGCACCTAGGACAGTAGCTGGCATGTAGTAAGTGAGTAATAAATATTGGGTGAATGCCAGCCTGGGCAACATGGCAAAACCCTGTCTCTACAAGAAATATCCAAATTAGTTGGGCATGTTGGCACATGCCAGTAGTCACAGCTACTCTGGAGGCTGAAGTGGGAGAATCACTTGAGACTGGGAAGCAGAGGTTGCAGTGAGCCGAGATCCTGCCACTGCACTCCAGCCTGGGTGATAAAGTGAGACGCTGTCTCAAAATATTTATTTCCTAATAATACATCCATTCACCAAAGATATATAATATATTAAAATACATAATATGCATTATGTATAAAATACATAACATATAAAATATATAACACATAATACATAATTTATATATTATATATAATTTTTATTATATATAACATATATTATNGATTCCCTATTTAATGAATTATGCTGGGATAACTGGCTAGCCATATGCAGAAAATTGAAACTGGACATCTTTCTTACTACATATACACACACACACACACACACATAGTACATATATATAGTGTATATATGTGTGTGTGTATATATAGTAATATTACTATATATAATATATAAATACATATACTTATATAGTAATATTATAATAATATACTTATATAGTAATATATATTATATATAACATATATTATATAATATATAGATTTTTTGTAATATATGTTTTAATATATATTACAAATCTATGTTAAAATCTATATGATATATAATATATATAGGGGGTGAATAAATGCATCATTAAACTTTAAAATCCTGTCTATAAGGGCACTACTACCCATACCCTCGGGAAAATAATTCTGGCTTTTACAGTAGCATGAAAACCTCTCTTCTTTAAATGGTGGTATGTGAACTACTAATCCTGTCTTTATTTAAAATTGTAATATTTTGGCTGAGCGTGGTGGCTCATGCCTGTAATCCCAGTACTTTGGGAGGCCGAGGCAGGCGGATCACCTGAGGTTGGCAGTTCGAGACCAGCCTGGCCAACATGGAGAAACCCCATCTCTACTAAAAATACAAAATTAGTCGGGCATGGTGGTACATGCCTGGAATCCCAGCTACTCAAGAGGCTGAAGCAGGAAAATTGCTTGAACCCAGGAGGTGGAGGTTGTGAGAGCCGAAAAGAAATCGTAATATTTTGTAGATCATGAGTTTTTCTCTTAATTTTTTTATTTAAAATATTGCATTAAGATATTACTTATCTTTTTTTTTTAAAAATTTTCATTAAAAATTTTTTTTTTTTTTTTTTTTTTTTTTTTGAGAGAGAGTTTTGCTCTTGTTGCCCAGGCTGGAGTGCAATGATGCAATCTCAGCTCACCGCAACCTCCGCCTCCCAGGTTCAAGTGATTCACCTGCGTGAGCCTCCCAAAGTGCTGGGATTACAGGTATGAGCCACCGCGCCTGGCCAATATTATTTTTCTTGATTACTGAGTTTGCTCCTCCTTAATTTTGTACATGAGGCATGTTCCTTTTACACCTCCACCTAGTCTTGATCCTGATGTGAAGCTACACTGAAAGCAGGTAGCTCACATTTGTACACACACCATTCAGGAGATTTTTTTTCCTCTTCCTTTTGCTTTTGCTCAAATCTGTCTTTGAACAAAAATATATTCAACATTGGCCATGTGTGAGGTAATTCCAGGGATTGTTAAGGGGATGCCCAGATAAGTCAGGAACTTAGCTACAGTCATAGAAATAATACATGCGAATAATTACAACTTTAGCTACAGGAGTGCTGTAAGAAGTAAAGGAAAGAGGCTTTGAGTGGGTGAGAGGTAACTTTTATTTGGGTGAACTTAGAGAAACCTTTTGGAGAAGGCCACCTTTGAGATGGATCTTCAAGAGGGAACTTAAATGGATTGGATGCAGCCCAGATCCTTTAGGGAGTGTATAGAAAATCAATCAATCAATGAATCAATAAAACGGATATTTTTTGTTGTTGTTGAGATGGAGTCTTGCTCTGTTGCCCAGGCTGGAGTGCAATGGTACAATCTCAGCTCACTGCAACTTCTGCCTCCTGGGTTCAAGTGATTCTCCTGCCTCAGGCTCCTGAGTAGCTGGGATTATAGGCTCACATAATCACGCCTGGCTAATTTTTGCATTTTTAGTAGAGACAGGGCTTCCCCATGTTGGCCAGGCTGATCTCGAACTCCTGACTTTAGGTGATCCACTTGCTTCAGCCTCCCAAACTGCTGGGATTAAAAGTGTGAGCCACTGCGCCCAGCCATAATGGGTATATTTTGTGATAATTTAAAGAACAGGTATGATGATGGCATGGCTATTTTTTTTCCTCTGGTGAAATTCCACATAATGTAATTGTAGATTTTAACAGTGACACCTACAACAAATAATTCAAAATGGCTTACTTGCCTTTTTGTAGGATTACAAATTCATTTTAGGTTCTTCAGCCCACAAGTGATAACTGACAATGTCTCTCAGCAGGACCCAATATGTGGGACACAAATCTTTCTCATAGGAAAGTTTAAACTGGGGATTATTTCCAAATGCCAGGGTTGCTGCTTCCCCCTGCTGGTAGGAAAAAATGTCGTAGGCAAAGCAAAGCACAAGCACTCTCCCCACCCATGTGTGCTGCACACAGATCTGGATTGTTGACATTGTCAGTGATAAGGTCATTAGCACCCATGAAGTAACAACAACAACAAAATAGTGATTAGGAATTGAAACTATACTGCAGACTGCAGGAAAGAAAAATACATTAGCAATGTCTCTCATCCAAAGTGCATCATTAAGGCCGGGGATGGTGGCTCATGCCTGTAATCCCAGCACTTTGGGAGGCCAAGATGGGTGGATCACCTGAAGTGAGGAGTTCGAGACCAGCCTGGACAACATGGTGAAACCCCATTTCTATAAAAGTAAAAAAATTAGCTGGACGTGGTGGTGCGCATCTACAGTCCCAGCTACTCGGGAGGCTGAGGCAGCAGAATCACTTGAACCTGAGAGGCAGAGGCTGCAGTGAGCAGAGATCACACCACTGCACAGCAGCCTGGGTGACAGAGTAAGAGTCTGTCTTAAAAAAAAAAAAAGCATCGTTAAAACCGTATATAGTATATGACCTTATAAAATCAGGAAGAAGCAGGGAGTGGAGATGAAATTTTTATTTTCTTTTTTCCTTTCCTTTCCTTTTCTTTTTTTGAGACGGAGTTTCACTCTTGTTGCCCAGGCTGGAGTGCAATTGTGCAATCTTGGCTCACTGCAAACTTTGCCTCCCGGGTTCAAGTGATTCTCCTGCCTCAGCCTCCTGAGTAGCTGGGATTACAGGTGTGTGCCACCATGCCTGGATAATTTTGTATTTTTAGTAGAAATGGGGTTTCTCCATGTTGATTAGGCTGGTCTTGAACTCCTGACCTCAGGTGATCTGCCTACCTCGGCCTCCCAAAGTGTTGGGATTACAGGTGTGAGCCGCCGTGCCCAGTCTTTTTTTTTTTTTTTTGGCAGAGTTTCACTCTGTTGCTTAGGTTGAAGTAGAGTGGCACTAGCACGGCTCAAGCAATCCTCCCACATCAGCCTTCCAAGTAACTGGGACCCCAGGTGCATGCCAGCTTACCCAGCTTGGAGATAAAAATTTTTACTTGCTGTCTTCCAATTATTCTGCTTGGGTTGATCAGCAAGCCAAAGATACAATGTAACTGACTAACAGATGCTCAGAGATTATTATCTATAAACCTGTCTACCAATGACAGAGGTAGTAAGGCCAACAAAATTAACAAGTTGCTGCAACAATTGGACTTTCATAAGCATAAATAAACAAATAAAAGGAATTTTGACCCTTACCGGGCATCAAATACAAAAATTAACCCAAAAAGGATCATAGACCTAAATGTAAAACTTAAAATTAGAAAACTTGTAGAAGAAAACAGAGGAAAAATCTTTGTGACTTTGAGTTAGGCAAAGATTCTTGGAAAGGACACAAAAAGTATGAACCATGAAAGAAAATGATTGATAAACTGGTCATCACAAAGAAAAAACTCTGCTTGCTGAAAGACACTTAACAAATGAAATGATTAACCACAGACTAGGAGAAAATATTTGTAAAAGACATATCTGATCAAGGACTTATACCTTGTGTGTATTTGTGTGTGTGCCTTTACAATTCAATAGTAAGAAAACATGCCAATTTAAAAATTGGGCAAAAATTTTGAACACACAGTTCACCAAAGAAAAGATATATATGGCCAGTAAACACATGAAAGATATCTAATATGAAGGAAATGCAAATTAAAATCATTATACAGATATTAGAATAGCAAAAAGTAAAAAATAAAAGGATAATACCAAGTGCAGATTGAGGGCAACTATACCTCCTAGAGATTGCTGAGAAATGAAAAATAAGCAGCCTCTTTAGAAAACTGCTTGGTAGTTTCTCATATAGTTAAATACATAATTATTATAAGGTCCAGCAATTGTATCATTATGTTGTTATCCAAAAGAAATGAAAACATATGTCCATACAATTGACTTGCATGGGAATGTTTATAGTAGTTTTGCTAATAATCACCTCAAACTGAAATCACCCAAATGTCTATTAACCAGTGAATCAATACATGAATTACAGTACATTCATACAATGGAATATTCCTTATCTGTAAAAAGGAACAAAGTATTATACATTGAACAACATTGATGGACTTCAAAAGTATTATGCTAGGTGAAAGGAACCAGATACCAAAGACTGCATACTTTCTAATTTCATTTACATGACATTCTGGAAAAGGTAAAACTATATGAACAGAAATCAGATCAGTGGTTACTAGAGGATGGGGATAAAGGGAAGGAATCGAATAAAAAAAAAAGTTGTTGGGGTGATGAAATATTCTACATCTTAATCCAGGTGGTAGTGGTTTTATGCCAGTGTGTATTTATCAAAACTCACATAACTATTCACCTAGAGTTAATTTTATTCTATGTGAAGTATCCCTCAATAAACCTAAATTTTAAAAAATCAGTAGGGTGGAAACTAAAAATTTCTGCTTGCCATTTAGGTTCAAATGATAGCGATGTTTTCTATAATGTGCCAAGATCCTAAGGGAGGCAAGAAGTCGGTTACCGTGCATCTTTGCCCATTTCTACCCTTTCATCTCCCCCGCTCTTTCTTTCTTTGCTCACTAGTTAGGGAGCACACAGGCTCCCTTCCTGTCTCTAATTCAGAAAGATCATGGCAGCCCCACGCTCTTTGCATTTGCTGTCTCCCAGATCTCTGCACAATTCACTCCTTCATATCTTGTTTCCAGAGTTAACCTTCTGTGAGAGGCTACCGTGACCACCCTGTGTAAAGTAGCTATCCCCCAACCCATGTCACTATCATGTTAATCTGTATTATACTCTCCCCCATAGCCCTTGTCGCTATTCGAAGTTTTTACTTGTT
Organism: Rhinopithecus bieti; assembly: GCF_001698545.2. NCBI lineage: Eukaryota > Metazoa > Chordata > Mammalia > Primates > Cercopithecidae > Rhinopithecus > Rhinopithecus bieti. The sequence goes on from NW_016816114.1 coordinate 286,921, forward strand.
TGCATATTCCTTGTCTGTGTCTCTCTAGAGCACCTTCTAGAGAGAACACCTTTTTCTTGTCTTTATTTTATTTTATTTTTTTTTGAGACGAAGTCTCGCTCTGTCACCCAGGCTGGAGTGCAGTGGCACAATCTTGGTACACTGCACGCTCCGCCTCCCGGGTTCACACCATTCTCCTGCCTCAGCCTCCCAAGTAGCTGCGACTACAGGCGCCTGCCACCACGCCTGGTTAATTTTTTTTGTATTTTTAGTAGAGACAGGGTTTCACCGTATTAGCCAGGATAGTCTCGATCTTCTGACCTCGTGATCCGCCCACCTCGGCCTCCCAAAGTGCTGGGATTACAGGCGTGAGCCACTGCGTCTGGCCATGAGAACACCTTTTTCAAAGGCCCCACTGGCTTTTGTCTGTTTCTTTAGACTTCCAGACCAGTGCCGGCACAACAGATACACAATACATATTTATTCAATGAGCATATTCCTTGTTAAGCTGCAGTAGGCATCTTTAAGGAATAAGCTTTCCATCGAGATTCTGCAAATATAGTCACATAATTAAATGTTTAACACACATCATATTGTCACTAGCCCTTCTCATGATATGCACTTCATATCCATTATTCATTTGAAGTTTATTGGAAAGAACACTAGATTGATAATCAAGAGTCCAAGATTCTAGCCTTGATTCTGCTACTAACTGTTAAGACACTGCACCTTTGGGCCCAGTAATTCTATTTCTAGAAATTTATTCTAAAGAACAAAATTGGATACATGCACAAACATATATGCACTGGGATGCTCATCATCCTGTGTAGTTATATTGGCTAAAATTGGGAGAAATATAATTTAACACAATGAGGCTTTGGCTAAAAAGACTGTGGTAAAACCACCAAAGCCACACTATGAATTTATTTGAAAGTGATGATTGTATTCATTTTGTTCCTTATTCAATAAACGCTCTTTGAGTATTTGTCAATTTCAGCCACTCTTGTATGTAGGTTCAAACAAAACAGCAGTAAATGAAACAAAGGTCCCATGCTCATAAACCTGGTATTTTTGATGGATAAGAAAGGCAATAAAATACATAAATATAAGATGATTTCAGATGATGAGAGGTTCTATGAAAAAAATATAATACACAGTAAGGGTTTCAGGGGCATCTCCCAAGAGAAAGATTGGGGATGTGCTATTTTGTATAGAGTAGTGTAACCCCAGAAGAACTCTTTGAGGTCACATTTGACCAGAAACCTGAATGAAATGAGGAAACGAAGCCGGGCACGGTGGCTCACGCCTATAATCCCAGCACTTTGGGAGGCCGAGGCGGGCGGATCACAAGGTCAGGAGATTGAGACCATCCTGGCTAACACGGTGAAACCCCATCTCTACTAAAATACAAAAAAAAAAAAAAAAAAAAAAAAAAAAAGGGAGAGAAATAAGGAAATGAGACGTGTGAATATCTATGGAAAGAGTTCCAGGCAAATGCATCGGCCCCCAAGACTGGGATGTACTTGGCAATTTTGTAGGGCCTATTATAGAGGCCGGGGGAGGATGTCAGATTTTATTCTAAAAGTAGTAGAAAGCGTTGGAAGATTTTGAATAGAAGAACGTTAAGACTGGTCTTATATTTTAAGAAGGTGTGGTAAATAGACGAAGGCAGGACAAAAATCAAAGAAATCCAGATGAGAGATAATGGCAGCATGGCATAGGACCATACCAGTGGGGACGGTGGTCAGTCATATTTGGAACTTTATTTACTTATTTTTAAATAGAGCTAATGCAAAAGGCTGGTATGGTAGTCTCGGTGGGGTATGGGAGAAAGGAGAAAAAGGTGATTCCTTAGATTGAACATTTGCAATTGAGTAAAGGGCAACTGGGTAAAGATGTCTGTCACTACTGGATATGAGGGTCTGAAGTGCAGAGGAAACGGTGTTCCACGGCCTGCATGTATCTGGGTGATATCTGACTGAGAAGTGGTTGGAGAACCGAGTCTTGGGGCAATCCAGATAACCAAATGTGCCAAATGCTGCTGACAGATGGAGTAAAATGAAGACTGGGAACAACCATTGGAAGTCACAGGTGCAGGACATATTGGGGTCAGCGGTGAGGATGAATTTCTTCAGGAAATAAATTTATATGTGCGGGGGAATTAAAACGGGGGAGGCCGGGCTAGGTGGTTCATGCCCATAATTCCAGCACTTTGGGTGGCCAAGGCGGGCGGATCACTGTAGGTCAGGAGCTCGAGACCAGCCTCACCAACACGGTGAAACCCTGTCTCTACTAAAAATACAAAGAGGAAAAAAAAAAAATTAGCTGGGTGTGGTGGCACATGCCTGTAATCCCAGCTACTTGGTAGGCTGAGGCACGCGAATCGCTTGAAACCCGGAGACTGAGGTTGCAGCAGCCGAAATCGCGCCACTGCACTTCAGCCTGGGCGAAAGAGACTCCGTCTCAAAGAAAAAAAAATAAATAAATAAAATAAAATAAACCAACAAAAAACCCTGCATATCTATATTTTCGAATTTATATGTAAGATGTCTTCATTGTATGGGTTAAATTAAAAAAGAAAAGACAAAAGGAATGGAACTACCAGCCGCGACTGTCAGTAGAAGAGTGGTACCGGAACCGGGTGGAACACGCGCAGGCGCCTTTGCTAGGTTTTCTTTGAGAGGTTATTTTCGCGTCATAAATGTCTAAATTCATGGAAGTCTTACAAGAGCATGTTACACATTAAAATATAAGATTGTTTCTAGTTAATAAGGGGTCTATAAAAAATAAAGCAATAAGGTGTCTTGTTTAATTTTATGCCTTAAAGAAACAACCCTCAGCTACTACTTTTAAAAGTCAGTAAAAGGGGTAGGGATGGGAGGAGTCGAATATACGCAGGCGCAATATCGAGCGATCGGTCTGAGGCGGATCTAGAATCTCGTTAAAGGACAGCTCCTACAGCCAATCAAGGACAGGGTCGATGGCTTCTTCCAGGAGGAGACCGGAAATTAGTTACGGCTGCAGAGGGGAAGGCGGCTACCAGTGTAAAACCAGAGCTGAGGTGAGTGGGCGGCAACGGCTTGTGGCCCGCGCGTGTGTGCGTTTTTTTCTTCTGGACCCCGCGGTTTCCTCTGTACTGGGCTGGGAACTGGGGAGGCATGGAGGAGTTCGGCCTCCGAAGACGCTCTCTCGTCTTTCTGTCCCGAGTCTCTGCGAGACCGCGGCATCCCCGCCGCTCGCGGAGGTCTCGAGATGGACAGCCCGGAGGAGGGGTCTCAGCTCTGCAGTCCCAGGGCTTCCTCCGTGTGGGGTCGCCGAGCCGGAGTGGAGGTTGGGAGACCTGGTATCTAGTCCCCTCCCCTCTGTTTTTCTAAGCTGTGTGGCCTTGGGCGAGTTATTTGCCCTTTCTGGCCCTTTGTAACATGAGAGTAGGCCACCCTGCCCTTCCTTCTGGGAGCAGTTGTGAAACAGCTGAGATATGGGGGCAGGCGAGGGCGGTAGATCCCAACCAAGCCTAATCGTCAGGTCCATCTGGAGAGGTTTTTAAAGCGACATACTCGGGCCCATTCACAGTGGACAGAATGAATCAGATCTCTGGGGCTGGGACCCTGGAATATCTGTGGTCTTATGGCGAGGCGCCTTCTCCCCCAGTAGAATAAACACTAGATGTTGGATCTTGAGTCTAAGAACCAGTTATGATGCTTGGCTCTGGTTTTAATAAAATAAGACCTCCATCGCCTTTGAAAAGTTTCATCTAGAGAGACAGTAGAGAAGAATACAATTTTTGTAATATGCAAGTTCTAATTGTACAATTAGATGCTTCACGGCTTAGAGATATAAGAGCTTGCCCTTTGGAGCTAAAGGGACCTGGGATAAGAATTCTATTGTACCGTTTATTAACCTTTTGATCTGGGGCAACACTTCCCCTCATTGAGACTTGGGATCTTCATCTCTAAAATGAAATTGATAATAGAACTTAATTCGTGGGACCGTGTGGTGGCTCACACCTGTAATCCCAGCACTTTGGGAGGCCGAGGTGGGCGGATCACCTGAGGTCAGGAGTTCCAGACCAGCCTGGCCAACATGGTGAAAACCTGTCTTTACCGAGAAATAAAAAATTAGCTGGGCATGGTGGCACGCACTTGTAGTCCCTAGCTACTCAGGAGGGTCATGCAGTTGAATCCCTTGAACCCGGGAGGCAGAGGTGGCGGTGAGCCCTGATCGTACTACTGCCCTCCAGCGTGGGAGACAGATTGAGACCTTGTCTCAAAAAACAAAACAAAATAAACAACCTTAATTCATAGAATTGTTATGAAAATTATGTTAGAGAGGTCATAAAACAGCAGTACCTGTCATGTAGTTGGCCTTAGGAAAATGACAACCGAAGTACAGGAATGCACATCGTGTAGGAAAGTACAGAGCAGCACTCGTCACCTAAAAAGGTTTGAGTGGGATGAAACGTAAGCTGTCAAAAATTGTGTTTTGAAGTACCAGATCAATATTAATTCCTTGATTTTGGTAATTGTGCTGTGGGTAGAAGAAAACATTCTTGTCCTGGGAAAACACACTGAAGTATTCAGGGGTAAAGGAATGAGAAACCAATAAAGCAAATGAAGGAAAATGTTAACATTTGGAGAATCTGAGTGAAGAATATGGTGTTCTTTGTATATTCATGCACTTTTTCTGTAACCTGAATTTATGTTAAAAGTTTTTAAAATGTTGGCTGGGTGTGGTGGCTCACACCTGTAATCCCAGCACTTTGGGAGGCCAAGGCAGGAGGATTGCTTGACCTCAGGAGTTCAAAACCAGCCCGAGTAACATGGCAAAACTCTGTCTCTACAAAATATACAAAAATTAGCTGGGCGTGGTGACATATGCTTGTACTCCCAGGTGCTTGGGAGGTTGAGGTGGGAGGATTGCTTGAGCCTGGGAGGTCGAGGCTGCATCATCCTATGCACCACTGTGGCATAGTGGAAACTCAGGGCTGCACCATGCCTGCCCTTAGTACCTCACGAATTCTAAGTATAATATTGCTTCTAGTAGAATACTTGCCCCACCTGATGTTAGAGGGTGTTTGATAATACCAGTGTAAAGAAGCACTTCAGAATCTTCTCATTGGATGGTATACCTAGGCTTAAGGTAGAGTAAGTAGAGGTTATTATGGCCATAAAAGATACTGGGTTTGAACCTGGGGTTTGAAATTTCTGTGATAGTTATAGGGAAGTTAATGTGTCCATACAGGCCGGGCGCGGTGGCTCACACCTGTAATCCCAGCACTTTGGGAGGCCAAGGTGGGCGGATCACCTGAGGTGGGGAATTAAGAGACCAACCTGGCCAACATGGCAAAATCCTGTTTCTACTAAAAATACAAAAATTAGCCGGGCATGGTGGTGTGCGCCTGTAATCCCAGCTACTTGGGAGGCTGAGGCAGGAGAATTGCTTGAGCCCAGGAGGCAGAAGTTGCAGTGAGCTGAGATTGTACCACTGCACTCCAGCCTGGGCATCAGAGCAAGACTCCATCAGAGCAAGACTCTGTCTCAAAAAAAAAAAAAAAAAAAAGTTAATGTGTCCATATAAAATTGCATAGTATACTGTGACAAAAAGGGTATGGAACTGAATCATTTCATTCAGGAACTTTGGATAATACCATGTGTTTAGGATTTAGCAGTGTTAATTTTGTCAGTGTTTATGAGAGATAAAGTAAGTATTTGCTATTGAAAATCAATCTAATATAAAGCAAAAGTGATTGTGATATGAGATTGGGAGACAACATGTGTAGTTTGGTTATGGAAGAGTAGAGAAATGGGGCATAAGTGGTGAGGGGCGTGGAATCCAGAAGATTTTCTTGTTTTTGTTTTTGAGACAGATTCTCGCTCTGTCGCCCAGGCTGGGGTGCAGTGGTGCAATCTCGGCTCACTGCAAGCCCCGCCTCCTGAGTTCACACCATTCTCCTGCCTCAGCCTCCTGAGTGACTGGGACTACAGGCACCCGCCACTGTGCCTGGCTAATTTTTTTTGTATTTTAGTAGAGACGGAGTTTCACCCTGTTAGCCAGGATGGTCTCGATCTCCTGACCTTGTGATCCGCCTGCCTCGGCCTCCCAAAGTGCTGGGATTACAGGTGTGAGCCACCGTGCCCGGCCGAAGATTTTCTTTAGAGATCAGAAGATGCTACAGATTTTTTTATGCTGATGAAATTATTAGGGAGAGAATGGAAAATACGTGAAAGGTTGAGAATATAATGCCTACTTAGAAAATATGGCAAACTTTCCCTATCATAAATGTTAGTTTTAGAAACCAAGGAGATCATCTTGTCTTGGACCCCAAACTACTGGAAGAAAAGGAAGAAAATATTCTGTCTGTTGTTATGAAATGTAACAGGTTTGTTTTGTGGCTCTAATAAATCTTTGGTCTGTGTCCATAGGTTCTTGATAGTCCACAATGGGTGAACCACAGCAAGTGAGTGCACTTCCACCACCTCCAATGCAATATATCAAGGAATATACCGATGAAAATATTCAAGAAGGCTTAGCTCCCAAGCCTCCCCCTCCAATAAAAGATAGTTACATGATGTTTGGCAATCAGTTCCAATGCGATGATCTTATCATCCGCCCTTTGGAAAGTCAGGGCATCGAACGGCTTCATCCTATGCAGTTTGATCACAAGAAAGAACTGAGAAAACTTAATATGTCTATCCTTATTAATTTCTTGGACCTTTTAGATATTTTAATAAGGAGCCCTGGGAGTATAAAACGAGAAGAGAAACTAGAAGATCTTAAGCTGCTTTTTGTACACGTGCATCATCTTATAAATGAATACCGACCCCACCAAGCAAGAGAGACCTTGAGAGTCATGATGGAGGTCCAGAAACGTCAACGGCTTGAAACAGCTGAGAGGTTTCAAAAGCACCTAGAACGAGTAATTGAAATGATTCAGAATTGCTTGGCTTCTTTGCCTGATGATTTGCCTCATTCAGAAGCAGGAATGAGAGTAAAAACTGAACCAATGGATGCTGATGATAGCAACAATTGTACTGGACAGAATGAACAAAGAGATAATTCAGGTCATAGGAGAGATCAGATTATAGAGAAAGATGCTGCCTTGTGTGTCCTAATTGATGAAATGAATGAAAGACCATGAAAGATGTTTATCTTTCTTTTTTTCCTTTTGATAAATAGCTTCATATATTAGTTTATTTTCTTTTGGACAGTCTTAAGAGAGGTTTCACTAAAAATGTAAACAGCTTTAATCTTGACTCCAACTTTTTCAATTATGAGATGTCATAGGCAGTAATTTCACTGTATAACAAGCATAGACAATGAGTACCCCTGCACTAAGAATAATCACTTTAAAAAGCAAAGTGTTCGCTGCTGTTGTATGGGACGTTCCTATGTTTTGGAGTTGCGTAAAACTTTGATGATAACCTCAGTAACAGCAAAAGTTTTCGTCTTTGAAAAGGGGATTTATCATTTAAGAATGATAGAGGAATAATGGATATCAATCTCTATAAATGTAAAACTATGAAATCTTCAAACTTATTCCATTAAAAATTTTGCTTAAGTTCAAAAGGTAGTGTAACATGTTAATAGAGAGGAGCCCAGAAGAATTATAAAACAGAAACTTTATTTTTTCCTCATGACTGTTCCTGTAAACCCACTATCTTTTCTCCCTATCCTAAATGGACTCTTGCAGGCAAGTCACATGAATTGTTTTTTTCTCCAGTCACTCAGGTAATAAGTCCTTTGGTCATTTTAAGTTACAGACATTAATTTTAGTAATTAAGATGTCTATGTCATTAGCTACACATTTTCTTTAAAGCTAAGCCCAGACTTGCTTAAGTCCACAATGGGAAAGGGGTTTGAAGGCAGAGACTGCTAGGGGTCTACCAGAGAGTCTTGTTCTTTGAAGATATGTTGCCAAGATGTGGCAACCCAACCAGGGACATTTCCGTACTCCCAGCATCTCTGTGAGAACATATGACTAAGTTCTAGGCAGTGAAATGTGGGCATAGAAATCCAGGCTTGCCCCATAAACATTTCTTGCATGATCCTCCATTCTTTTCTCCCAACTGCTGGTTGCATGGTCATATCCAGGATAAGTTTGGAAGCCACAGAAGATGGCAAAGATTGTCAATCTGGGTCTTTGAATGACTATGAGGACTAGGTCTTCTTTTCATTAACTCCACTCTGCCCCTAGCTAATTGGACTTTATGTGAGCACTTTCTTCTCCCCACTGTCCATCACCTCTTCCACCAAGGTGTTAGTAGAGAGTTGACTTTGTTTCTGAGGATCTCTGCCTGCCATTTTCTTAATGTAGGCCAGTGTTTCTTAAAGTGTGTGGTCCTGGACCAGCAGCATTGGTACCACTTGGGAACTCACTAGAAATAAAAGTTTTAGTATAATCCATAGGTTCAGAAAAATAAAAAACAAATGAAGTTTCTCTAGCTCCATCCCAGACCTTTTCAACCAGAAAGTTGAAAAGACCAACGGGGGCAACATAGTAAGACCTTCTCTCTAATGCTGTTTAATTTTAAAAGGAAAGGATATGGGGTATGTTGATTGAAGGATAAGTTGAATATATAAACCATGAGGAGGACAGAAAGTGTCTGAAGTTTTGAGTTAGTAGCCCTGGAGACCATCTTTCCTGTTAGCTTCATTCTCTTTACTGATGAACTTCTTTAATGATGTAGGTGGAGAACATGGCAGCTAACAGTTCCCATGTGTTTAGCATTTCTGTGTTTACCACTGTCTGGGAGTTCGCTCTCAAATACTAAAAAAATGAGGTTAATTAACGACTTAGACAGGAGGAATTAGGGGTTGCATACTTGATTCCAACTGGGCAAATCAACTGGGACTTGGATCCCATAAGAGTTTGACAGTCCCCACTATGTCTATGTATGGAAGAGTCAGTCTGTCTTTCAGAGGAAGGAAGTGGTGCTGAGCTAACGGTAACGAGATATCCACTACAAAACAGGCACATGTAAACTTAATATAAATAGCAAAAATAACCTGTACAAATCCGTATTCTCTTTATGAGAGTAGTTTTTCCCCAGCTATTTATTTATTCATGGTATTCATTTGATGAATACTTACTGTGGTCCCCTCTATGCCTGATACTAGTTTAAGTGTTGGATGTATGGGAAGGGCGAAGGAAAATGTAACCAAGATAATAAAATGAATTGATTTTTGAAGGTGATAAGTTTGTGTCTTAACCATTCAGCCATTACAGCACCTTCAGAAGAATCTTGCTTCCAATTATGTTTCTATTGTCTGTTCAAATCACCTTGTCCACATTATCTTCTCTTTTCAAGGCATGTGTACATGTTCATTTTTTTTTTGTCTTTTAAAACTTTTTTTTTTTGAGATGAAGCCTCACTCTCGCCAGGCTGGAGTGCAGTGGCGCAATCTGGGGCCACTGCAACCTCCAACTCCCAGGTTCAAGCGATGCTCCTGCCTCAGCCTCCCGAGTAGCTGGGACTACAGGCACGTGCCACCACGCCCACTAAATTTTGTATTTTTAGTAGAGAAGGAGTTTCACCATGTTGACCAGGATGGCCTGGATCTCCTGGCCTTGTGATCTGCCCACTTGGGCATCTCAAAGTGCTGGGATTACAGGAGTGAGCCACCATTCTCAGCCTGAAATTTTTTTTTTCTTTTTGATTAGGGATGAGGTCTCACTACGTTGCCCAGGTTGGTTTCAAACTCCTGAGCTCAATCCTCCAGCCTCCCAAAGTGCTGGGATTACAGGCGTGAACCACTGTGCCTAACCTCACATTTGTTAAGGACTTTAGAAGGCAACTTTGCCAAGTATGGTGACTCACACCTGTGATCCCACCACTGAGAGACTGAGGCGGGAGGATCACTTGAGTCCAGGAGTTCAAGACCCGCCTGGGCAACATAGGGAGACCCCCCCATCTCTACAAAGAAATTTAAAAATTAGCTGGATGTGATGGCACATGCCTGTGGTTTCAGCCATTCCAGAGGCTGAAGTAGAAGGGTCCCTGGAGTCCAGGAGGTCAAGGCTACAGTGAGCCACGGTCATGCCACTGTACTCCAGCTTGGATGACAGAGCAAGATCCTGTCTCAAAAACGAAGGCAGCTTCAACTCATGCACTGAGCTCCAAGATTACTGGGAATGGCAGGTGCAAATATCTCATGAAGAGATACAAAGTTGGCATAACTTGGATGAGAAAGGCTATGATGGCTACAATATAGTGAGGGAGGAGGTTGGAGCTTGAGAAGCAGGTGGAGGACAGATGTATATGATTTAGAGGGTCAAGGGAAGGAGTTGGATTTTTATTTGAAATCTGGTGAGAAATTATGTTTGCAATTGATTTCTCATCAGCTTTTACTAAAATACAGAGAATCAGTAGGAAGGGTACTAGCTATCCTTTGATAGCTTTCTAAGTACCACAAATTGTGCTAAGTGCTTTGTAGCCATTCTCTTATTTAATCCTTAGAACAATCCTATGAAGAACCTTCTAAATCTGTTGAGATTTATGGCTGTAAGTTGCTGGCAATGTTTGAATCTCTTTGTATAAATAAAGTCATTTTAGCCTTCCAGCTATTTAATGAAATCAGTATTCTTTTTACACTTACATTTCAGATGAGGAAGTGAAGGGTCAGGGAAGTTACATAATTTACCCAAGGTTACCTGACTAGTGAGTGGCAAAGCCAGAATGGAAACTAGGCATTCTAGTTTTCAAAGCCTGAGCGCTCAACCTTCATACTTCATTGCCTCTCCATTCCCTCATGTTGTTACTAAGTCATCTAGGCAAATAAGTAGTGAAATCAAGAGTGGAGCCAATATTTTGATGCTAAAGTCCATGCTTGTAAATACTACTTGATACTGGGCTGAACAGATTTATAGATGGAAATTATGAGTTCCCTTTGAACATATTAAGGTGCTTATGTCTTAGCTGAGACTTCTATGAGTATCTTGAGGAGATTCTGTGCTTATAACTCTAATCTTCCTAAAAACTCTTAGCAGGTATTATCCCCATTTTATGAGTAATGAAAATTGAGGATTAGAGTTTAGATTTGCTCAGGTTGGAATCTAGGTCAGGAATTGGCAAACTCTTTTGTAAAGATTCAATTAGTAAATATTTTAGGCATTGAGGACTGCGCAGTTTCCGTTGCAGCTACTCAGCTGCTGTGGGTGGAAAGCAGCTATAGACAATGCATAAACAAGAGAGCTCAGTTCCAATACAGCTTTCTATATGGACACTGAATTTTGAATTTCAATAATTTTCATATGTGAAATATTCTGATTTTTTCCAACTGTTTAGCATATACAATTAGAGTACAAAATGAGACAGCAGGCTGGATTTGGCTGGTGAGCCATGATAATCTAGTTAATTGGATTCTAAACTTTGGAGTGTTTTCACAAAGCTACTAATAAATAATCACAGAAATACAAATTACAGAAGCTTCTTCATAGTATTGTTCTGGGAGAATAGTGTTGTATTCATAGTATTGTAGCCAGGAGAATGGCTACAAAGCACTTAAGTTTTATTTTGTTTTTAATTGATAAATTATTTATTTGTGAGGTACAATGTAATGTTTTAATATATGTATACCCTACTGAGCCTTTTTTCTTTTGCATACCACTGGCACTTAGAATTAAATTTGTGTCTACGGCCATACCACCCTGAATGCGCCCGATCTCGTCTGATCTCGGAAGCTAAGCAGGGTCGGGCCTGGTTAGTACTTGGATGGGAGAATTAAATTTGTGAGCGGGTTTCAAGTTGCATTGTGATGAGGCTACCGGTAAGTGGCACTCTTACCTCAGATTTAAGAGCTGTAGCTGGTTGCAGAGTAGACTCAAATGAAGAAACCCAGAGGTACTGCTCACCCTAACTTACCCTAACTCTGGGTAGTTAGTGTCAGAATTAAATTGAATCATTAGATACGTACTTGGTCTGTTGAATTAGAGAAGTGGTTGGTGTTGGAAAACACCCCAGAATCCTAGGGTTCTACTGTTTAATCAGTTGTATATCTTGGTTTGGTAATATTAACTTCTGGCTGGGCGTGGTGGCTCATGCCTTTAATCCCAGCACTTTGGGAGGCGGAGGCGGGCAGATCACCTGGGGTCAGAAGTTCATAGACCAGCCTGACCAACGTGGTGAAACCATGTCTCTACTAAAAATACAAAATTAGCCGGGCACGGTGGCACATGCCTGTAATCCCAGCTACTCGGGAGGCTGAGGCAGGAGAATTGCTTGAACCTGTGAGGCAGAGGTTGCAGCGAACTGAGATCGCACCATTGTACTCCAGCCTGGACAAGAGCAAAACTCCGTCTCAAAAAAAAAAAAAAAAAAGAAAACCAACTTCTGTAAAACTCAATTTCCTTTACTATGGTAAACATAATACGTATCTCTCCATAGTGTAGGTACCATCTAATGCTGGGAATGAAAGAGAAGACCCACCCTAATTCTCTTAAAAAAAAAATTTTTTTTATTATACTTCAAGTTCTGGAATATATGTGCAGAACGTGCAGGTTTGTTACATAGGTATACACGTGCCATGGAGACCCATCCTAATTCTTTCTGAAATGCATTTGCCTCCAAGCAACATACTCAGAGCTTGCTGAACATCTGTGCAGAAGCATCTGATCTGAAAGGGCAGCAGGAGTGCCCTGGCAGCTTAAGTAGTGCTTGAGTCTGGGGCTCTGAGTCCCTGCTACTTGCAGGGGAGAGTGATAAAGAAAAAAAAAAAAAAAAAAAAGAGGAAGGCACAAATAATAGCAGAAATGAAAGGAGGGACATTATTATAGTAAAAAATAAAATATGGATTTTTAATAAGTTAGAAAATTTTTTATTTATTTAGAAAATTACCAATGCAGATTGAGGAATAGGAAACCAGGATAATTCTCTAACAATTAAAAAAAAATGGATCAATAGTCAAAATCTTTTCACAAAGAAAGCTTCAAAGTTCAAATAGCTATATGGCGAATCTTAAAGTCAGCTGATTAGCAAAAGCAAACAAGCAAACAAAAACACAAAACCAAACAAACAAAAAATAGCTTTGCTGGCAAGTCTGCCAAACATTGCCAGAAAAAAATACAAAAATAAATAAATAAATAATGATTACAGTCTTTTTTTTTTTTTTTTTTTTTTTTTTTTTTTTTTTTT
>NW_016816114.1:304884-358525 GCF_001698545.2 Rhinopithecus bieti
AAAAAAAAAAAAAAAATCATCTATCCATGAAAAAGATAAAAACCTTTAGAACTTTAGAAATGGAAGAAGACTTCCTTAATATAATAAATAGTAGCTCCATAAAACCTATAGCACGTATTATATTCAAGATGAAAACCTGTAGCTTTTCCTTTGAGAGCTGGAGTAAAATGAGGATGCCTGCTATCAAAATTTCTATTAAATATGTACTAGATTTCCTAACGAACATGGCAAGGAAAAAAAAAGTACTATTGAAAAGGAAGGAGTAAAACTGTCGTTATTTGCAGAAAATGGTTGTTAACATAGAAAATTCAGTATAGGCCGCGCGCGGTGGCTCAAGCCTGTAATCCCAGCACTTTGGGAGGCCGAGACGGGCGGATCACGAGGTCAGGAGATCGAGACCATCCTGGCTAACACGGTGAAACCCCGTCTCTACTAAAATCCAAAAAATTAGCCGGGCGAGGTGGCGGGCGCCTGTGGTCCCAGCTACTCGGGAGGTTGAGGCAGGAGAATGGCGTGAACCTGGGAGGCGGAGGTTGCAATGAGCTGAGATCCGGCCACTACACTCCAGCCTGGGCGACAGAGCAAGACTCTGTCTCAAAAAAAAAAAAGAAAAAAAGAAAAAAGAAAATTCAGTATAACCCACAGATAACTTATTAATGAGTTTACTGATTGCTGAGGAAAAAATATTCAGAAATAAATTTTGTTTTGGCATATCAGCAACAAACAATAATTTAAAAATGAGGTACTAGGCCAGGAGTGGTGGCTTATGCCTGTAATCTCAGCACTTTGGGAAGCTGAGGCAGGAGGCTTGCTTTAGCTCAGGAGCTCAAAACCAGCCTAGGCAACGTAGTGAGACCCCATCTCTGCCAAATGAAAAATAAAGACACTAGCTGGAATAATGGCATGTGTCAGCTGCTTGGGAGGCTAAGGTGGGAGGATTGCTTGAGCCCGGGAGGTTGAAGCTGCAGTAAACCATGATCACACCACTGCACTCTAGCCTGGGTAACAGAGTGAATCCCTGTATTGGGGCGGGGGAGGGGGAAGATACTACATAAAGTAGGATTACAAATATGAAATACCAGGAATAAAAAAAAAATTAATTGAAGGTTTCCATTGAGAAAATTTTTAAATTTTATTAAGAGATATTAAAGAAAATTCAGGCCAGGCATGATGGCTCACGCCTGTAATCCCAGCACTTTGGGAGGCCAAAGTGGGTGAATGACTTAAAGCCAGGAGTTTGAGACCAACCTGGCCAATAGGGAGAAACCACAGTTCTACTAAAAATACAAAAAATTAGCCAGGTGTGGTGGCACAAGCCTGTGATTCCAGCTACTCAGGTGGCTGAAACACGAGAATCATTTGGACTTGGGAGGTAGAGGTTGCAGTGAGCTGAGATTGTGCCACTGCACTCCAGCCTGGGCAACAAAGTGAGACTCTGTCTCAAAAATATTTTAAAATAAAAATAAATAAATAAATAAAATCTAAATATAAGGAAAGAGAAAACATGTTTATGGATTAGAATACTAAACATTGTAAAGAGGTCAAATTTATTCCAGATTGATCTGTGGTTTCAATATTAGCCAGTCAAATTCTCACCAGGTTTTTAAAAAATTTGCTAAAGTGATTCTAAAATTTATAGGAGGTACAATGTACCTGGATAGCCAGATTCCTTTGAAAAAGGACAAATAGAAAGATTTGCTTCACATGATATTAACATCTGTCATAATGCTGCTATAATTAAAACATGCTGTATTGGCAGACCAATAGAGAAATATATGGTTGGAACAGACTAGAAAGCCAGGAAATAGATCTATACCTATGATTGTTTTTTTCAGCCCTATTTTTAAAAATGAAAGTTGTATATATTAAGGTGTACAATATAATATTTTGATATACATATACATGGTGAACTGATTACTACAGTCAAGCTAATGAGCAGATCCATCTCTTTACATGGTTTCCTTCCCCCACCAGTGGGTGGGTAATGAATATTTATTATTTTATTTTAATTACAATTTTAAAAAAATAGAGATGGGGTCTTGTTGTGTTGCCCAGGCCGGTCTTGAACTTCTGGCCTCAAGGAGTCCTCCCAACTTGACCTCCCAAAGTGCTGGGAGTACAGGCCATTGTGTGCAGGCTTATTTTATGTTTTAATTGACAGTAATTGTACATATTCATGGGGTATGTATTGATGTTTTGATGCATATACTGTATACTGCAGTGGTCCCCAAACCCCTGGCCGTGGACTGGTACCTGCTCATGGTGTGTTAGGAACTGGACCACACAGCATGAGGTGAGCAGCAGGTGAGTGAACATTACTACCTGAGCTCTGCCTCCTGTCAGATCAGCAGTGGCATTAAATTCTTATAGGAGTGCGAACCCTATTATAAACTTTGTATATGAGGGATCTAGGTTGTGTACTCCTTATGAGAATCTAATGCCTGATGATCTGAGGTGGAACAATTTCATCCCAAAACCATCCCCCCGACCCCAATTTTCCATGGAAAAGCTGTCTTCCACAAAACTGGTTCCTGGTGTCAAAAAGGTTGAGGACCACTGGTATAGTGATCAGATCAGTATAATTGGCGTATCCATCATTTCAAACATTTATCATTTTGTTCTATTAGAAATATTCAATATCCTCCTTCTAGTTATTTGAAACTGTATAACATTGTTAACTATGGCAATTCTACAGTGGTGTAGAACAGTAGAACTTACTCCTCCTATCTCATTGTAATTTTCTATCCTTTAACAAATCTGTCCTTATCCTTCCTCCCTCTATCATTCCCAGCCTCTAGTATCCTCTATTTTACTTTTATAAGATCAACATTTTTTAGCTTCTACATATGAATGAGAAAATGTAGTGTTTAACTTTCTGTTCCTGGCTTATTTCACTTAACATAATGTTGTCTGGTTCCATCCACATTGCTGCAAATGACAAGATTTAATTCTTTTTTATGATTGAATAGTATTCCACTGTGTATATATACCACATTTTCTTACCCATTTATCTGTTGTTGGATACCTAAGTTGATTCCATATTTTGTCTATTGTGATTGTGCTGCAATAAGCATGGAGATGCAGATATCTCTGATACACTGATTTCCTTTCCTTTGGATAAATGCCCAGTAGTGGAATTGTTGGATCACATCGTAGTTCTATTTTTAGCTTTTTGAGAAACCTACATACTGTTTTCTGTAGTGGCTCTACTAGTTTACATTCCCACCAAGTGTTTAAGAGTTCTTTTTTCCTGCAATCCCAGCAGTTTGGGAGGCTGAGGCGGATGGATCACCTGAGGTCGGGAGTTTGAGACCAGCCTGACCAACATGGAGAAACCCTGTCTCCACTAAAGATACAAAATTCTCCAGGCATAGTGGCACATGGCTGTAATCCCAGTTACTCAAGAGGCTGAGGCAGGAGAATCGCTTGAACCTGGGAGGTGGAGGTTGCAGTGAGCTGAGATTGCACCATTGCACTCCAGCCTGGGCAACAAGAGTGAAACTCTGTCTCAAAAAAAAAAAAAAAAAGTTTTTTTTTCTCTACTTCCTCACCAGCATTTATGTTTTCTTTTTTTCATAATTGCCGTCTTGAGGTGAGATGATACCTCATTATACTTTTGGTTTGCATTTCTTGGTTTTTGTTGTTGTTGTTGTTGTTTTTTTGAGATGGAGTTTTGCTCTTGTTGCCCAGGCTGGAGTGCAATGGTGTGACCTCGGCTAACTGCAACTTCTGCCTCTGGGATTACAGGTGTGCAGCACCACATCTGATTAATTTTGTATTTTTAGTAGAGACGGGGTTTCACCATATTGGTCAGGCTAGTCTCGAACTCCTGACCTCAGCTGATCCACCTCCTTTGGCCTTCCAAAGTGCTGGGATCATAGGCATGAGCCACCAAGCCCGACCTGCATTTCTCTGATTAATTAGTGTTGTTGAGCATTTTTTTCATATACTTGTTGACCATGTTTATATATTTTCTTTTGAGAAATGTTTGTACAGATCATTTGCTCATTGTAAAATCAGACTGTTTATTTCTTGCTATTGAGATGTTTGAGTTCCTTGTATATTCTGGACATTAATCCTCCACTGGATGAATAGCTTACAAACACTTTCTCCCATTCTGTAGGTTATCTTTCACTCTTTTGATTGTGTCCTATGATGTGCAGTGTGTGTTTGTTTGTTCTTTCAGACAGAGTATCACTCTGTCACCCAGGCTGGAGTGCAGTGGCACGATCTTGGCTCACTGCAACCTCGGCCTCCCAGGTTCAAGTGATTCTCCCACCTCAGCCTCCGGAGTTGCTGGGATTACAGGCTCATGCCATAATGTCTGGTTAATTTTTGTAATTTTAGTAGAGACAGGCCTCTGCCAGGCTTGTCTCGAACTCTTGACCTCAGGTGATCCACGTCCCCTGGCCTCCCAAACTGCTGAGATTACAGGCATGAGCTACCATGCCTGGCCCTAATGTACAGGTTTTTACTTTGATATAACCTAATTTGTTTATTTTTGCTTTTGTTGCCTGCGTGGTTGAGGTTTTATTCATAAAATATTTTCTTCGATCAATGCCTTGAAGCAATGCCCTTATATTGTCTTCTAGTAGTTTTATAGTTTGGGATCTTACATCTAGGTCTTTGATCCATTTTGAGTTTATTTTTAGGGTTTTATAGGGTATTATAGGGTTATAGGTGAGGGTCTAGTTTCAGTCTTCTACATATGGATATCCAGTTTTCCCAGCACCATTTATTAAAGAGACTGTTCTTTCCCCAGTGATTATTGTCAAAAATCAGTTGGCTGTAGATACATGGATTTATCTCTGGGTTCTCCGTTATCTTCCACTGGTCTATGTGTCTGTTTTTGACACATAGTGTCATGCTGTTTTGGTTACAACAACTTTGTAGTATATTTTGAAGTCTGGTAGTGTGATACCTCCAGTTTTGTTCTTTTGCTCAGGGGTCTTTTGTGGTTCCATGCAAATGTTAAGATTTTTAAAACAATTTCTCGGCCAGGCACAGTGGCTCATGCCTGTAATTGCAGCACTTTGAGAGGCTGAAGCAGGAAGATCATGAGGTCAGGAGATCGAGACCATCCTGGCCAATATGGTGAAACCCCGTTTCTACTGAAAATACAAAAAAATTAGCCGAGCATGGTGGCACGTGCCTGTAGTCCCAGCTACTTGGGAGGCTGAGGCAGGAGAATGGCCTGAACCCAGGAGGCGGAGGTTGCAGTGAGCCGAGATCGTGCCACTGCACTCCAGTCTGGGCGACAGAGTGAGACTCTGCCTCAAAAAAAAAAAAAAAAAAAAAAAAAAAAAAGAAAGAAAGAAAAAAGAAGAAAAAAACAATTTCTCTGAAGAATGTCATTGGTATTTTGATAGGGATTGCATTGAATCTGTAGGTTTCTTTGGGTAGTATAATCATTTTAACAATATAAATTCTTCTGATCCATTAGCATGGGATGTCTTTACATTTGTTTTATCCTTTTCACTTTTCTTCATCAATGTTTTGTAGTTTTCCTTGTAGAGGTCTTTCATANAAGAAAAAAGAAGAAAAAAACAATTTCTCTGAAGAATGTCATTGGTATTTTGATAGGGATTGCATTGAATCTGTAGGTTTCTTTGGGTAGTATAATCATTTTAACAATATAAATTCTTCTGATCCATTAGCATGGGATGTCTTTACATTTGTTTTATCCTTTTCACTTTTCTTCATCAATGTTTTGTAGTTTTCCTTGTAGAGGTCTTTCATATCCTTAGTTAAATTTATTCCTAGGTATTTTTTTTTGTAGCTTCTGTAAATGGGATTGACTTTAAAATTTTTTTTGATGAGTTTGTTTTTTTATATAGAAATGTGACCGATTTTTGTATGTTGATTTCTATCCTGCAACTTTACTGAATGTGTTTAGCACTATGTTGAGTGAGGATATCCTTGTCTTTTTCCAATTATCAGAGGAAAAACTTTCAGCTTTTCCCCATTCAGTATGATGTTAGCTGTGGGTTTGTCATGTATAGCCTTTATTGTGTTGAAGTACTTTTATTTATTTATTTATTCATTTATTTATTTTTCTTTTGAGACAAGGTCTTACTCTGTTGCCCAGGCTGGAGTGCAAGGACACAATCTTGGCTCACTACAACCTCCTACTCCTAGGCTCAGGTAATAATCCTACCACCTCAGCCTCCTGAGTAGTGGGACTACAGGCATGTGCCATCATGCTCATCTAACTTTTAAAAAACTTTTTGTAGAGATGGGTTTTCACCATGTTGTCCAGGCTGGTCTCAAACTCCTGGACTCACACGATCCACCCTCCCAAAGTTCTGAGATTACAGGCATGAATCACCATGCCCAGCCTGGTACTTTTCTACTATACCTAATTATTGAGAGTTTTTGTCATGAGGGTGTGTTGAATTTTATCAGATGCTTTTTCTGCTTCTATTAGATGATCATGTGGTTTTTGTCCTTTGTTCTGTTCATGTAATATATTACATTTATTGATTTACATATGTTGAACCAGCCTTGCATCCCTGTAGTAAATCCCACTTGATCATGGTGTATTATCTTTTGATGTACTGTTGGATTCAGTGTGCTAGTGTTTTATTGAGGATTTTAGATCTGTGTCCATCAGGAATATTGGTCTATAGTTGTTTTTGTTGTTGTGTCCTTATCTAGTTTTGTTATCAGTTATGCTAGCCTCATAGAATGAGTTAGGAAGAGTTCCCTCTGCTTTAATTTTTAGGAATAGTTTGAGAAGAATTGGTATGAATTCTCATTTAAAGGTTTCTGTAGAATTCAGTGGTAAAGCCCTCTGGTCCTGGACTTTTTTTGGGAGAATTCCCTTCCCCTTTCCTCCCCTTCCCCTTCCTTTTCCCCTTTCCTTCTCCCCTCCCCTCCCTGTTCCTGTCTTTCTTTTTTCTTTTCTTCTGTGTTTTTTTTGGTTTTGTTTTTTTTTAATGGACTTTTGCTTAGTTGCCCAGGCTGGTCTTGAACTCCTGGCCTCAAGCAATTCTCCCACCTCAGCCTCCCAGCATGCTAGGATTACAGATGTGTGCCACCATGCCTGGCCCTCTTTCTAGTTTTTTGATGTAGGCATTTATTGCTATGAACTTGCCTCTTAATGGAGGTTGCAGTGAGCCGAGATCACACCACTGCACTCCAGCCTTGGTAGCAGAATGGAGACTCTGTCTCAACAAAGCCCCCCGAAAAAACAACAAAAAACTTCTCTCTTAATACTGCTTTATCTGTGCTCCATAGGTTTTGATATGTTGTGTTTCTATTTTCATTTGTTTCAAGGAAACAAAGATATATGTATTTATTTATTTTGAGATGGAGTCTCTCACTCTGTTGTCCAGGCTGGAATGCAGTGGTATGATCTCGACTCACCGCAACCTCCGCCTCTGGGGTTCAAGTGATTCTTCTGCCTCAGCCTCCCAAGTAGCTGGGATTACAGGCATGCACCACCATGCCTGACTAAATTTTTTGTATTTCTTGTAGAGATGGGGTTTCACCATGTTGGTCAGGCTGGTCTCGAACTCCTGACCTCAGGTGATCTGCCTGCCTCAGCTTCCCAAAGTTCTGGGATTATAGGCGTGAGCTACCGTGGCGGCCGAGAGAGATACAGCTTTTATATATATCTTTTGTTTCTTAATTTCTCTCTTAATTTGTTTTATTTGCTCCTTAATTTGTTTTATTTGTTTTACAATTTCATTTTCGGCCAGGTGAATGGAGACCTGGTCATAAATAAATAAACAAATAAATAAATAAATAAAATTTTATTTTTAATTTCTTCTTTCATGCATTGATCATTCAGGAGCATGGTTTTAAGTTTCCCTCTAGTTGTATAGTTTTGAATATTCCTTTTTTTTAAATTAATTTCTAGTTTTATTCCATGTGGTCAGGTAAGATACTTGATGTGATTTTGATTCTGAAATTTTTTTTTTAGCCAGGTGCGGTGGCTCACGCCTGTAATCCCAGCACTTTGGGAGGCAGGTGGCTCACTTGAGGTCAGGAGTTCAAGAGCAGCCTGGGCAACATGGTGAAAACCCATTTCTACTAAAAATAAAACAAAATTAGCTGGGCGTGGTGGTGGGCGCCTGTAATCCCAGTTACTCGGGAGGCTGAGGCAGGAGAATCACTTGAACCTGGGAGGCAGAGGTTGCAGTAAGCCGAGATCACACCATTGCACTCCAGCCTGAGTGACAATTCTGGAGAATGTTCCATGTGCTGATGAGAAGAATATGTATTCTTCAGCTGTCTAGTGAAATGCTCTGTAAATGTCTGTTAGGTCCATTAGATTTATGGTGCAATTTAAATCCAGTGTTCTTTTGTTGATTTTCTTTCTAGAAATCTGTTCAATGCTGAGAGTATAGTGTTGAAGTCCCCAACTGCTTTGTATCGGGATTGATCTCTCCCTTTAGATCTAACAATATTTGCTTTATATATCTGGGTGCAGGGTGTTGGGTGCATACATATTTACAATTGTTTTATTTTCTTGCTGAACTGATGCATTTATTATTATATCATGTCCTTCTTTGTCTCTTTATACAGCTTTGACTTCAAGTCTGTGTTGTCTTATATAAGTATAGCTACTTGTGCTTGCTTTTGCTTTCCAAATCAGAAATCCTTAACTTCTCTCTTACTATTTTTGCAGTTGAGTGGTTTTCTCTAGTGATAAGGTATTATTCCTTTCTGTTTGTTCTTTGGGTATTGGCTGTACCAATGAGTTTTATATTTTTGCTTTCCAAAAGCAAGCAGGAGTAAAAAAGAAAACGAATATCTTTTCCATGAGCAAAATCTTTGTCCAAAAGCAAAACAGTATCTTTTCAATCCTTTCATTTTCAATCTATGTATTTATATATAACATGAGTTTCTTGTAGGCAGCCTGTAGTTGGGTCTTGTTTTTTTATCTGTGCAGCCAGTCTATATCTTTTAAATATGGAATTTAATTAGTTTACATTCAAGATTATTATTGATAGATGAGGACTTTTTCCTGCCATTTTATTGATTTTTTTGTTGTTGTTTTGTGTATCTTTTGTTCCTTAATTTCTCTCTTACTATTTTTGCAGTTGAGTGGTTTTCTCTAGTGATAAAGTATTATTCCTTTCTATTTCTTCTTTGAGTATTGGTTCTACCAATGAGTTTTATATCTTTGTGTCTTTCCACGATGGTGGTTCTTTTCTTTCACTTCCAGATGTAAGACTCCCTTGAACATTTCTTGTAAGGCTCATCTAGTGGTGATGAAATCCCTCAATTTTTGCTTGTCTGTGAAAGATTATATTTTCTTTTCATTTCTGAATGATAGCTTTGCTGGGTATGAGATTTTTGACTGGCAGGCTTTTTTTTTTTTTTTTTAATTCCTTTCAAATCTTTAAGTCATTCTCTCTTGGCCTGTAAAGTTTCTGCTGATTAATTAACAGTTAGTCTTATAGAGATTCCCTTATATATGACTCAGCACTTTTCTCTTGCTATTTTTAGAATTCTGTATTTCTCTTTGACTTTTGATACTTTGACTATAATGTGCCTTGGAAAGGACCTGTTTGAATATAATGTAGTTGGGGTTCTTTGAGCTTCCTAGATCTGGATGTCCGTCTTTCTCCCAAGACTTAGAATGTTTTCAGCTATCATTTCATTAAATATATATTTTTTAAATATACCTTTTCCCTTTTCTTCTGCTTCTGGAATGCTTATAATGCAAATAATTTTTGCTTAGTGATGGCTCATAAACCCGGTAAACTTTCTATTCTTTTTTTCTTTCATTCTTTTCTTTTTTTTTGTCTTCCTGCATTATTTCAAAAGACCTGTCTTCAAGTTCAGGGATTGTTTTTTTCTTTTATCTTTTACTCAGTCTATTCTATTGTCAACACTCTCAATTGTATTTTTTGTTTTATTCATTGAATTCTTTAGCTTTAGAATTTCTATTTGGTTCTTTTTTAAATGATATATATCTGTTGCATTTGTCATTCAAATTATGAACTGTTGTCCTGATTTCATTGAATTGTCGATCTGTATTCTCTTGTATCTCACTGAGTTTTATTAGAATTATTATCTTGAATTCTTTATCTGTCATTTTTAATATTTCCTTAGTATTGGGGTCTGTTACTGGAGAATTGTTGTGTTCTTTGGGAAGAGACGTGTTTTCTTGCTTTTCCTTACATTGATTTCTATGCAAGTCAGTGAAACGTTTGCCTCTTCCAATTCTATGCAGTAGGTTTAGTAGGTAATGACCTATTTGCATAGATGGGTCTTGGGGTGTTGGTTCAATGGGGTGCGTTGGCTTTGGTTCTAGGTGGATGCAGTAGTGCAGTCTCCATGTAGTTTCTTCAGCTGTAATCCATGCTAGTGATGTTTGCGTGTGTCTCAGTGGCATAGGCTAAGAGAGTTTTTGGCAGTGGTGGTGCAGCTCTGCTGGAAGTGGGCTTTCACGTTATTTCAGGTTTTTTCTTAGGTCACTATGTCTACATGCACATGGTAGGTTGGCCAACTTGGGGTCTCACTCATCAGGATTGGGACCACAGAGCTTTCACTCTAGCTAGGGTCATCAGTGTGCCGTTTCATGGTTAGTCGAAGGCCGATCATCCGGGGTGGCCCGTGGTGCTATTTCTTGAGCCCAATACACTGGCTGCTTTGCTGGCCTGGAGGGTGTGTCTCCTGGAGATGGTCCTTGGGGCTGTTTTTTAGTTCTGAGAAGTGAGTAAAGGTTATTTGGGCTGGCCTGGGGCGTGTGTCCTTAGGGTGGTCCACAGGGCTGTTTCTCAGGCATGGGATGTGGCCATATGGCTTTTTGACTGGCCTGAGTTTATGTATGGTAAAGGTGGACCCCACGGCTATTTCTCAGGCCCAGGATGGGGTGCATAGCTGCTCAGCTGACCTGGGTGTGTGTCTGGTGGGGGAGGATCATAGGGCTGTTTCTCAGGCCTAGGATGTAAGGGGACACACAGTTGCTTGCCTGGCCTGGAGGTGTGTCTGCCAGGAGCAGCCTGCAGGGCTATTTCTTAG
The DNA here is from genome assembly GCF_001698545.2 of Rhinopithecus bieti. Taxonomy (NCBI): domain Eukaryota; kingdom Metazoa; phylum Chordata; class Mammalia; order Primates; family Cercopithecidae; genus Rhinopithecus; species Rhinopithecus bieti. Next base: position 315,865 of record NW_016816114.1, read on the forward strand.
GCCCTGGACTTGGGCATGTAACAGCTTGATCAGCCTGGGAGCATACCAGCCAGGAGTGGTCTGTGGGGCTGTTTCTCTGGCCTAAGATGTGGGTGCACAGCTGCTCAGTTGGCCTGGGGGCTCGCCTGCCAGGAATGGCTCATTGGGCTGTTTTCTAAGCCTGAGACATGGTCACACAGCTGCTTGTCCTGCCTGGATATGTGCCTGCCATGGGCAGTCAACAGGGCTATTTCTGAGGTCCTGATTTGGGGTGCAGGGCCTTTGAGCAGGCTAGGGTTATGTCCGCAATTGTACGAGGGGGCACTAGATGTCACAGGGCTGTTTTTCAGGTTTTGGGTGCACGCATGTAGCCACCCTACTAGCTTACAGATGTGTCAGCTGTTGGATGGCTCAGGGACCTCTCTTGCTCAGGGGAGGGTCTACAGTAGTTTGGCTGGCTTTAGGGTGGGTTTGCCAGGGGCGGGACTGCCAGACTATTTTTCTAGCTGAGTATGTGAGCAGCAGGGGTTGGTTTCCCTGCTGGGCAAGGCCAGAGTCCTAGCTAATCCTGGGCCCAGTCTCTGCAGAGTTGGGATTGTGACATTTAGTCACCTGTGTGGGCTCGGCAGAATGAAGACGGAACCCTAGCTGGAGAGATGAAGTGCCTACTGGCCCCCAGAGGAGGATGAGCTCCAGATGTGGTTGTGGTCTCAAGATGGCACTGTGCTGCACCAGCTTGGCTCACACCAGGTGGGGGGACCGAGTAGGGAGTGGGGAGTGCGTACCTGGTATCCTAATCCAGAGCACACAGCTGCATTAACTCTCTGCACCTCTCCTAACTGGGCTCAGGGCTTGTGAGGACTTTGTAGGATTCTCCTGTGGTAAAGACTGTAGGTATTTTTGGTGGCGGTGGGGGCTGCTGGGGTTCTTCTGCTTGCCGTTTCCTTGTAAGGGAAAGTCCTTCCTGTCTCTTGGCCAGTCTGGGCTAGGGAGATGGGGGCTGCAGAAGCAAGGTGCATCATAGTGTCCTTCTGAGCTTCCAGTCATCACAGGTGCCTCTCTACTTTCCCACTGTACTCTAGTGCTCTCCCTTTGATATCTGGTCAAATCTCAGCTATTATTTATTGCCTTGGTTCTTTATTTTGGGGGAGATGAGTGCCAGGCAACTCTAGTCAGTCATCTTGCACTATATGATTTCTAAAATATGATAGAGATGTCATTACAAAGTAGTGGGAAAATGATGAAATTTCCAATAAATGGGGCTGGGATTAAAACATGCAAAAATAAATTCCAGGAAGATTAAAGACTTAGGCATGGAAAACAAAATTATAAAGATTTAAGTTAAGATAGGCAAATATTTTATAATCTCTGGATAAAAGAGGAATTTCTTAAAAAGTACTAATGTACTACTCAGAAAAGGAAAGATTAGTCAACTTTACCATATTAAAATTAAGAAAGTTCAAGAAAACATGTCATTTATTTCCAAGTGGATAGTGTAGAAAGGAAAAAAAGAAAGAAAGAAAGAAAGAAAAGAAAACACACTGTAAAGTGAAAAGCCCCAGTGTGGGAGAAAATAATTGCAATGGATTAAACCAGCAGATAACTAGTATCAGAATATATAAATTATTTGTATAACATAATAAGAAAAATATAGAAAATCAATGGGAAAATGGGCAAAAGACTTGAATAAGCATTTGTCCAAAAAGTCCAAATAGTTCCTAATCAAAATAACAGATCCTGGTTGGGTGCAGTGGCTCATGCCTGTAATCCCAGCACTTTGGGAGGCCAAGGTGAGTGGCTCACCTGAAGTCAGGAGTTCGAGACCAGCCTGGCCAACATGGCAAAACCCCATCTCTACTAAAAATACAAAAATTAGCCGGGTGTGGTGGTGGGTTCCTGTAGTCTCAGCTATTTGGGAGGCTGAGGCAGGAGAATCACCTGAACCCAGGAGGCAGAGATTGCAATAAGCCAAGATTACACCACTGCACTCTAATCTGGGTGACAAAGCAAGACTCTATCTCAAAAAAAAAAAAAAAAAAAAAAGGCCAGGCACAGCGCCAAGATGGGTGGATCACCTTGGGTCAGGAGTTTTAGACCTGCCTGGCCAGCATGGTGAAAACCCATCTCTAGTAAAAATACAAAAACAAGCCGGATGTGGTGGTGCTACTTGGGAGGCTGAGGCAGAAGAATTGCTTGAATCTGGGAGGTGGAGGTTGCAGTGAGCTGAGATAGTGCCACTGCACTCCAGCCTCGACAACAGAGTAAGACTCCGTCTCAAAAAATAAAAAATGAAAAAAAAAAAGGAACAAAATAAAAGATTAACTTATTAATAACTATGAAAATTCAAATTAAAATGACAGTGAGATGTTATTATACCCTTACCGATTTGGCAACAAACAAACAAACAAAAAGACAAGAAAGCCAACTTTGACAATCCCAAGTGTTGCTGAGAATGTACGATGAAAGAAATTGCTGTATACTGCTGCTGGGAGTCTTGGAAACTAATTAGGCATTCTCTAGTAAGTTTCAAGATGTTTATACCTTCTGATGCAGTAATTCTGCTGTTAGAAATGTAGTCCAGAGAAGCTTCTCTCTTTGTGTACCAGGATTCATCTATGAGTATGTGCAGAATGACATTGTTTATAACTAAACAAAAGATAAAAGTCCCTCTAAAGTAGAATGAACATGGCCGAGCGCGGTGGCTCATGCCTGTAATCCCAGCACGTTGGGGGGCTGAGGTGGGCAGATCACCTGAGGTCAGGAGTTTGAGACCAACTGGCCAACATGGTGAAACCCTATCTTTACCAAAAATACAAAAATTCGCTGGGCGTGGTAGCATGCACCTGTAATCCCAGCTACTCAGGAAGCTGAGGCAGGAGAATCGCTTGAACCTGGGAGGTGGAGGTAGCGCTGAACCGAGATTGAGCCACTGCACTGCAGCCTGGGAGACAGAGGAAGATTCTGTCTCTAAATAAATACATAAATTAAAATGAACAAAGAAGATGAGGTGTATTCATTCCCAGGAAAACTGTTTAGTAAAAATACATAAACAACCTACAGGGATACAAAACAGCATGAATGGATTTCACAAATATACTGTTGAGTTAAATAAAACACAAAAGACTACAGACTATATGATTTTATTCATATAATGTTCAAAACCAACGAAAACTGTACATATAATTTTGGGATACACACATAGCTGGTAAAGCTATAAAAAAAGACTATAATTGCAAAATTCAGGGTGATTTCCTGTAGAAAAGAGGGAAGATTTTTATAAATAATTTTTTTTTGGTAGAGATGGGTTCTCACTCTGTTATCCAGGTCTTGAACTGCGGCCTCAAGCATTCCTCCCACTTTGGCTTCCCAAAGTGCTGAAATTATAGGTGTGAGCCATTGCACCCAGCTACTTTGTTTTGCAGAGACAGTCTTGCCATGTTGCGTAGGCTGGCCTTGAACTCCTGGCTTCAAGCAATCCTCCTACCTCAGCCTCCCAGGCATGAGCCACTATGCCAAGCTGGGAAGGTTTTGTGGTCAGGAAGAAGTACATGGTCTTGGCTTGGGGAATAGAAGAGACTTTTGGAGACTAGCAGTGTTTTATTTTTTGTTGGAGTCCTAGTTACTTGAGTTTTTGCTTCAAAGTATTTATAAACTATAAATTTATGTTTATATAATGTCCTACATTCTGTTATATTTCCATTAAACGGTAGTTTGACCTTAAAGCCATATTGTGACATCATTACATATCCATTGTTTTGGAAAAAACGAAAAAGCCTGATGGTACTGATATTGGCAGCAGCATAGAACATCAAAAGAGTTCTCACTGTCGGTGGGAATGTGAGTTTTTGAAAGCTGCTCAACATTCCCCTGTAAGGTGGATGCCTATGAGAAGAGAAAAATGAGAATGTAGGTCAGAAACAATGGGGGGAAATAGTAAAGTAAAAAAATATAATAATAAGCAAAGGACCTCAAGGGACTGACGATAAGTACGTCCATGTATTGAAGAGTATGATAAGCTTAACTACCTGAACCCGGGGTAAAAGGCTAATAACCAGCAAACAGAAAGATAAGGGAGATGTCGCACTGGAGAACACGCTCAGAATGAGAGACCACTCATACTGCCCCCCCCAGCAGCGGGGCCTCTGTAGGAAGTTGTGGGACCTCCACTTTCAAGATGAGACTGCAGATAAGATTTCCCACAGTGACTCACATAGCTCAGCTGAACTTTTTCGGTGAGGAACCCCTTTTCATTCTTTTCATTTTTGTCATTGGGAGCCTAGCTGAGCTATTAAGGGTGTAGTATTTCTACACCCCTCTCCGTTTCCTCTACTCTAAAAACATTTACTCAGTCAGGAGCAGCATCAATTTCCCTTAGGAGTTACTTAATAGATAAGGCTGGGTGTGGTGGCTCACGCCTGTAATCCCAGCACTTTGGGAGGCTGAGGTGGGAGGATTGCTTGAATCCTGGAGTTCAAAATCACCTTGGGCAACAAAGTGAGAACCCTTCTCTACAAAAATAAAAATAACGAACAGGGTGTGGTAGCTCATGCCTGTGGTCTCAGCTGCTCAGGAGGCTGAAGAGGGAAGATAAGTATTTATCTTGCTTCATGCCACTGCCAGTATTACTACCATCAGATTTTAAATTTTTTTCTACAACAATGGATATGTAGATGTCACAATATGGCTTTAAGGTTAAACTATTGTTTAATGGAAAAATATAACAGAATAAAGAACATTACATAACATGAATTTATAGTTTGTAAGTACTTATAAAACTATAGGTATTGAGCTTAAGCCCACGAGTTTGAGGCCACAGTGAGTAATGCTTGCACCACTGCACTTCAGCATGGGTGACAGAGAGAGACTCTGTCTCTAAAATAATTTTTTAAAAATTACTTGCTGGATAAATGTTGTGATAGCTCAGAATGCTGACTTGTCCTTCCTGGGCCACTGTTTTCTATATTGGAAGGGCCTCTAAGCTGGCCTTGCACTCACTTGAGTGTGACCTCAAGCTTAATCTCTCTGGCATCCATTCATGGTTACTAAATAAAAAACTCTCTATAAACAAAAGAGCTCTTTATTGTCTCTTCAGGGTTGTGAAGAGCATGTCCTTGTAACTTAACACTGTATTAGTAAAATGTCATTTTAGGTAAGAAAAGAACCATATATACCTGGAGGAGAAAGTTTCTTTCTCCATCTCCTGCCTCATCCCTTTTGTGTAAGGGGTCTCTAGTGGATGTTTGTTTTTGTTGTCCAATGTCTGTCTCTCCTCCTGAAATGCACTGCAGTTTTTATTTGGGGGAATCACTCTTCTCTCACTTTCAGAACATGAAGTGTGGGGAGGTGACCCAGGCCTAAGCCTATTAATATTTTTTGACCCTTTGGGGACAGTGATTTTTCAGGAATGAGTCTGTGACTCAGACCCAGACTTGGGCTTTTGAAAGAGTATAAATCCCTTGACCCACAGGGCAGTGGCCCACATAGATGTGTGCTCTGTGGGTGCGAGAGAGGGGCACTGTGTAGAATCCGTGAAAAGAGCCAGCCTGGAGGCAATTGAATGTTAACATCAGCCAGAAACTAGGTTCTTGGTGACCTCTCTGAGAGCCACTGAATTAAGCCTTGCCTGAACCTGCATTTTTCCATAATGTCAGTTAATAAATTCACTTTATAGTTGAAGCCAGCTTGAGTTGGGTTTTCTGTCATTGGCAGCATAATAATGTACGAAGTCTTTGGTAAGATAATTTTGTTGGCGTATGGGCACATCAAAATCAGTATAAGAACACGCCATAGTCATGCTGTGAGAGGTAGTCAATAGTAAAGGGGAAATTTATTTGTCTTTGTAAACATGTTATTCTGAAGACCCTGAAAAACCTGAAGTTTCCTCCAGGTATGCCCAGGAACTTGGTGGTCTGACATAGCCCTCTTAGTGCTGGGACCTGGTGAGGAGGGCAGAAGTGTTGAAAGTTAACTTAAGCTGGGCCCAGTGGCTCACACCTATAATCCCAGCACTTTGGGAGGCTGAGATGGGCAGATCACTTGAACCCAGGAGTTCAGGACCAGCCTGGGCAACATAGTGAGATTCCCATCTCTATTTATTTAGTAGAAATAAATAGAATGTATTTATTTCTATAATAAATAAATAAATAAATAAATAAATAGAAATAAATTAGCCAGGGCCAGGCACGGTGGCTCACGCCTGTAATCCCAGCATTTTGGGAGGCTGAGGCCAGCAGATCACTTGAGCTGAGGAGTTTGAGACAAGACTGGCAACATAGTGAAACCCCACGTTTAAAAACAAACAAACAAAAGACAAACAAAGAAAAGAAATGAATTAGCCAGGCGTGATGCTGCATGCTTGTAGTCCCAGCTACCCGGGAGGCTGAGGTGGGAGAACCACTTGAGCCTGGCAAGTTGAGGCTGGACTGAGCTGTGATTGTGCCACTGCACTTCAGCCCGAGTGCTAGAGTGAGACCCTGTCCAAAAAAAAAAAAAAATTAAAAAAAAGAAAGTTAATTTGACACAAATGAGAGGATTTGAGACTACAAAAATAAAAGTGCTTCCATTTGAGGGTGGGCACATGAACTGATAGGTGATTTAATGAAGAATGTAAATAAATGTTTTGTACCTTCTCCTGGGTCACGTGTATGCTCATGATGTTCATGCTTTTCCAGAAGTGAGACCTTTTTTGTGGTAATGTACCTATGGGATGTACTGATGTTAACAAGGAGTTACATGTTTGTATATGTGTAGGAGTGTATAGAAAAACATCTGAAAGGCCAGGCATAGTGGCTTACACCTGTAATCCTAGCGCTTTGGGAGGCCGAGGAGGGTGGATCACCTGAGGTAAGGAGTTCGAGACCAGCCTGACCAACATGGTGAAACCCCGTCTCTAATAAATTCAAAAAATTAGCTGGGTGTGGTGGCACGTGCCTGTAATCCCCGCTACTTGGGAAGCTAAGGCAGGAGAATCACTTGAACCGGGAGGTGGAGGTTGCAGTGAGCCAAGATCACACCACTGCACTGCAGCCTGGGCAACAAGAGTGAAAGCTCCATCTCACACACACACACACACACACACACACAAAATCTGAAAGAAGACTCATTACGTTGAAAGTGGCTATTTCATGGTGCTAGGATTATGACTTTTTTTTAAATATGTGTTTTTCAAAATTTTCTACAGAGAATATGATTTATATGATTTTTTAAAAAGGTTTTTAAAGTACTATACAAACACACAAGGTGACAGTACTCTTCCTGGGAAGTCACGTGGCTAGTTACAATCTGGAAGTCAGAACATCTAGCTCACAATTGCTTAATTTAACTTCTTACCCTTAATATCCAACCTCAGTTTCTTCCTTTGCAAAATTTTGAACTAATCTCAGTTCGGTCTGTGTAACCTAACTGAGATGGGATTTAACTAAGTTAATTATCAACTCAATTTAAGCACATATAGGGTCCTTACCGTAAGTGGTGACTGTGGTTACTCCCCAATATCTACTCCACTGCACTTCCCAATTGTGTAGAGAAGATTCTAGTTGGACTGAGATTTTCCGGGTGCTGCCATCTGAATCACCCATATTTTCCTGTCTCCTGATCTGGCTCTAACTTCCATTTTATGAACTTTGTCAAGTAGCCCTTTAGTTATCTATAAAGGTGTAACTCTAATTTTGCATAATTAAAGTTACACTCTATGCACACTGTGCCTGGCCCAGTGAGTTCATCTAATGGAGTCTACGTAGCTGTAATAAAGAATGAGGACATTCTACAGGAGCTGAAAGAAAAGATTTTAGACTGGGCGCGGTTGCTCATGCCTGTAATCCCAGCACTTTGGGAGGCCGAGGTAGTCGGATCACTTAAGGTCAGGAGTTCGAGACCAGCCTGGCCAACATGGTGAAACCTTGTCTCTACCAAAAATACAAAAAATTAGCTGGGCATGGTGGCTCGTGTCTATAATCCCAGCTACTCAGGAGACTGAGGCAGGAGAACTGCTTGAGGCAGAGTTTACAGTGAACAGAGATTGCACCATTGTGCTCCAACCTGAGTGATGCAGCAAGACTTCATCTCAAAAAAAAAAAAAAAAAAAAAAAATTAAAAACATTTTAAAGGCCAGGGCGCGGTTGGCCTCAACCTGTAATCCCAGCACTATTGGAGAGGCGATGACAGGCGGATTCGCGAGGTCAGCAGAGATCGAGACACCATCTGGCTACCACGGTGAAACCGTCTCACTAAAAATAACAAAAATTATGCCCAGGCGAGGTGGCAGGCGTCTGTGGTCCCAGCTACTTCGGCAGAGGCTGAGGATCAGGAGAACTGGCGTGACTGGCAGAGCGGAGCTTGCAGTTGAGCTGAGATCCCGGCCATGCACCTCCAGCCTGGGCCCGACAGAGCGGACTCTGTCCTCAAAAAAAAAAAAAAAAAAAAAAAAAATTAAAAAAGAAAGTTGCATGTTGTGGAGCAACCAGACAATTGTGATGAAATGGGAAGTACAGGGCACCCGCTATGACGTGTTTTTGCCAAGAAGTTAAACCAGGTTCCAACTAAACCTCTAGAGCAAAGTTTCATTTGTAGGAAATTCAAAGAAAAGAGGAATAATGTAAATGACCCCACAGGGAAACAGACAAACCCTGAATGTGGAGCATTTCACAGGACAAAACCTGGTTTGTATAACTGGTTTGTATAACCAATGGCAAGGGGGTGGAGGGAGACTGTCTTCGATTAAAAGAGACTTGAGAGACATAGCAAACAAATGCAATGCTGGGACTTGTTTTGGTCTGTATTTAAACAAACTGATTGAAAAAAGACATTTTTGCGATAATCAGCGAGATTTGGCTATAGGCTGAAGTACTAGGTGCTGCTAAGGCATCATTAAATTTGTTATGTGCGATAATGGTATTATGATTATATTAGCAGAAGGTCCATTTTTGTTTGTTGGTTTGTTTGTTTTGAGATGAAATTTTGCTCTTGTTGCCCAGGCTGAAGTGCAATGGCACAATCTTGGCTCACTGCAACCTCTGTCTCCCTGGTTCAACCGATTCTCCTGCCTCAGCCTCCCAAGTAGCTGGGATTACAGGCACCTACCACCATGCCTGACTAATTTTTTGTATTTTTAGTAGAGATGGGGTTTTACCATGTTGGCCAGGCTGGTCTTGAACTCCTGACCTTGGGTGATCCACCTGCCTCAGCCTCCCAAAGTGCTGGGATTACAGGAGTGAGCCACCACGTCCGGCCTCAGAATGCCCATTTTTTAAAAGGAAGATTGCACACTAAAGTACGTAAAGGTGAAATAACACAATGTCTGGGATTTGTTTAAAAATATTTCAGCAGACTTGGCGTGATGGCTCACACTTGTAATGCCAGCACTTTGGGAGGCTGAGGCAGGAGGATCCGTTGAGCCCAGGAGTTTGAGACCACCCTGGGTAACCTAGTGACAACCTTGTTTCTAAAAATAAATTAAAATAAATTTAAAAAATTTAAAGGGCCAGGTGTGGTGGCTCCTGCCTGTAATTAGCACTTTGGGATGCTGGGATGGGCGGATCACCTGAGGTCAGGAATTCGAGACCAGCCTGGCCAACATGGTAAAACCCTGTCTCTACTAAAAATATGAAAATTAACTGGGCATGGTGACAGGTGCCTGTAATCCCAGCTACTTGGGAGACTGAGGGGAGGCAGACGTTGCAGGAAGCTGAGATAGCACATTGCAATCCAGCCTGGGAGACAAGAGCGAAACTCCATCTCAAAAAATAATAATAATAAATAAAATAAAATAAATAGATACAATTATAAAAATTAATATTTCAGCAAATAAAATAACAATAGGAAACTGCAAGGTTCAAAAAAGGTATATGGTATTTTGTCTAAGAAAAGAGAGTATGAGAATATATATTTTATTTTCTTGGGTTTGCATTGGGAGTATACACAAGAAACTTATGAAAATGAAAACCTGGCCAGGTGCGGTGGCTCAAGCCTGTAATCCCAGCACTTTGGGAGGCTGAGGTGGGCAGATTGCTTGAGGTCAGGAGTTTGAGACCAGCCTGTCCAACATGGTGAAACCCCGTCTCTATTAAAATACAGAAATTAGCCAGGCATGGTGGCAGGTGCCTGTAATCTCAGCTACTCGGGAGACTGAGGCAGGAGAATCGCTTGAACTCGGGAGGCGCAGGTTGCAGTGAGCTGAGATCACGACACTGCACTCCAGCCTGGGTGATAGGGCAAGACTCTATCTCAAAAAAANTTCTTGGGTTTGCATTGGGAGTATACACAAGAAACTTATGAAAATGAAAACCTGGCCAGGTGCGGTGGCTCAAGCCTGTAATCCCAGCACTTTGGGAGGCTGAGGTGGGCAGATTGCTTGAGGTCAGGAGTTTGAGACCAGCCTGTCCAACATGGTGAAACCCCGTCTCTATTAAAAATACAGAAATTAGCCAGGCATGGTGGCAGGTGCCTGTAATCTCAGCTACTCGGGAGACTGAGGCAGGAGAATCGCTTGAACTCGGGAGGCGCAGGTTGCAGTGAGCTGAGATCACGACACTGCACTCCAGCCTGGGTGATAGGGCAAGACTCTATCTCAAAAAAAAAAAAAAAAAAAAAAAAGAAAATGAAAACCTATGGCATAGGTGGGAGAAATGGGAGTAAACATGGAAGAATGGGATCAAGGCTTCTTGAGCTTTTTATATTGCTTTAACTTTTTAACTATTTGAATGTATTATCTAAAGTTTTTAAGAAAATAAACAGGAAATAAAAGTTAAGTGAATATGAAAATGTTCAGAACCAGCTCTCTACACAAAGAAAAGAAGAAAGAGTTAAAGTAGATCTCTAGACCCCTTCATATCTAGACTTTAATGAACTAATAAATTGTTAATGTTTTATAAAGCTGGTCTCAGTAGCAATTCTAGAAATGAGCAGAAAACAAAGTAGTAAAAACAAAACATGGCTGGACACCATGGCTCATGCCTGTAATCCCAGCACTTTGGGAGACCGAGACAGGTGGATCCCCTGAGGTCAGGAGTTTGAAACCAGCCTGACCAATATGGTGAAACCCCATCTCTACTAAAAATACAAAAATTAGCCAGGCATGGTGGTGTGTGCCTTTAGTCCCAGCTACTTGGGAGGCTGAGACAGGAGAATTGCTTGAATCCAGGAGGCGGAGGTTGCAGTGAGCCAAGCAGGCGCCACTGTACTCCAGCCTGGGTGACAGAGCGAGACTCCGTCTCAAAACAAAAACAAAAACAAAACGAAACACAGAAACTGAGGACTGATGCTTTTAAGAGTCTTGACTAGTTCATGCTGCTGATAAACATAACCCCAGATTCCATGTTTAATCTATTCTACCTTACACTTGAATATGGGCATTTGTTGGTTATTAATTTAATGACAAACATTAAATTAATAAAACATAATTTATAGTGGAAAAAAATCTGACACTTAGGGGGCTTATGCTGTCATTCTAAATGACCAATCATGTGCCTTTTGGCAAATCAATTTTTTGAAGTCTTAGATTCCTTGTCTATAAAATAAGAAATTGGCCAGGCACGGTGGCTCACACCTGTAATCCCAGCACTTTGGGAGGCTGAGGCAGGTGGATCACCTGAGGTCGGGAGTTCAAGACCAGCCTGACCAACATGGAGAAACCCCATTTCTACTAAAAATACAAAATTAGCCAGGGTGGTGGCGCATGCCTGTAATCCCAGCTACTGGGGAGGCTAAGGCAGGAGAATCCCAGGTTTGAACCCGGGAGGTGGAGGTTGCAGTCAGCCGAGATCGTGCCACTGCACTCCAGTCTGGGCAAAAAGAGTGAAACTCCATCTCAAAATAAAGTAAAATAAAATGAGAAACTGATTATGATCTCTTGAGTAACTGCCACTCTGTGATGCTATGGGAAGTACACACATTGAAGAAGTTGCATATTTATATTAAATGCCATTTGTTTATATTGAACAAATTGGGTGTTTATACCAAATGCATTTAATGGCATAAATGTGAATGACAAAGAAACTCAAGTAGGCAAGACATAGAGGAAGGCCACTGACTTTTCAGAAACCACTCAGCCTGTGAGCTCACTTCCCTTCTATAAAAAAAAGCTTTCGCTTTTAAGGTGTCCAGATAAAGGTCACACTCCCAGAGCTGAGGCTGTGTGAGTCTGAGCTGTTACCTCAGTAATGGGAGTATGGCTGGAACTCAGCATTTTCTGATCATTCATGCCCAAAGCCTCTTGGATTAGGGGAGAGGGGGCACCTTGTATGCATGAGATGAAATAGGATACCAAGATCCCCTTAATTCCACTCAGAGTAGAGGAAAGGAAGTGTTGCCAAAAGGAACATGTTTTTTTCTAAATTGAAGAGTTGGAAGTTTGAAGGTCAAAGTCAGAATATTAGAACAGAGAGCCATGCATGTATTATCTAATACAATTTTCTCATTTTATAAATTATGTAAATGAGGAAACTGAGACCCAGCAAGGTTATAGGACCCACAACCTAATCTGTGTTAGAAGGATGAGAGTGAGGCTTATGCTGGGAGTTGCGACGGTCTGTAAATGTGAGGATAAGGAACATGCCATTCACCGTTGTGTTCCACCTCCTAGTCCAGTGCCTGGTGCAAAGTAGGGGCTTCATAAACATTAGTCACAGGCCTGATGGAGGGACTGATTTGAGTGAATGAATCCACGGATGATGCATCTGTACTTTGTCTTCCCTGCTAGTCAGATGGACTCATACATGCTCCATTTCAGGTTTATTTCATCTGGGATATTATATTAGAGGGTTCTCTTTATGTGCCATGACTAAGTAGCGTTTTCTTCCACTGAAGTATTGCTTCCTCTTTGTTGATGTCACAGGACAAACATCAGAACACTTACAGGATGTGTGTAGCATGGCATGACAGAGAACTTTGGTTTCCTTTTATGTGACTATAGACCTGGCAGTGTTATTATAAGAATCACTGGCAATCAGACACCCGGGTGTGCTGAGCTAGCACTCAGTGGGGGCGGCCACCGCTCATGTGATTGTGGAGAAGACAGCTGGAAGAAGTGCCCAGTCCATTTGGAGAGTTACAACTGTGCCTAACAGAGGTGTCCTCTGACTTTTCTTCTGCAAGCTCCATGTTTTCACATCTTCCCTTTGACTGTGTCCTGCTGCTGCTGCTGCTGCTGCTACTTACAAGTAAGTCTGGGCATGGATATTTACAATGAGACAATGGTGCTGTACAGAGGACAAGGAAGAGGTACAAGGATGGCCATTGTAATGTTGTTTGTAATAGGAAAAGCTTGGAAGCAACCTAAATGTCCATCAGTGAAGGAGTGGGTAAATAAATGTGATATAATCATGTTACAAACAGTGAGTCTGAGGAAACATACTGGTATAGAATGTCTCAAATTATAATGTTATTAAAGAAAAGAAAGGTGCAGAATAATGCATATATTAGGCTTCTATTTGTGTGTGTGCATTGTCGGGGAGCAGGAATATGTGGACATTTCTTAATGTATAGTCTCTAGGAAAAGGAACCAGGGAATGGTAAAGAGTTGGGAGAGTAAGGCATATTTTTCTTTTCTTTTCTTTCTTTTTTTTTTTTTATTGAGACGGAGTCTCACGCTATTGCCCAGGCTGGAGTGCAGTGGTGGCATGATTTCGGCTCACTGCAATCTCCGCCTCCTGAGTTCAGGTGATTCTCCTGCCTTGGGCACCCGAGTAGCTGGGATCACAGGCGTGCACCATCACATCCGGCTAATGTTTTTAATTTTTAGTAGAGACAGGGTTTTACCATGTTGGCCAGGCTGGTCTCAAACTCCTGGCCTCAAGTAATCTGCCCATCTCGGCCTCCCAAAGTGCTGGGATTACAGGCGTGACCCACTGCACGCCTGGCCACTTTTTCATACACCTTTGATAGTGTTGGAATGTTTTTACTGTAGTTGAGTCATATGAAAACAAAAGGGAAATAAAAAATCAAAAGAAAATATATGATGAATGTTTTATCATATATAAAATATGTATAGGTTTTTTAAATGGAATTAACTTTGTCAATTGAGGAAAATGATGAGACAAGTCTCAATCATTTTAGGAGATTTGTTTGCCAAAGTTAAGGAGGCACCTGGGAGACAGGTCTATGCCTTTCTCAGAAGATGATTTTGAGGGCTCCAAATTTAAAGGGGACAAGGCGGGATATTGAGAAGCACTCAGTTCTCACATTAAAAAAAAAGGGGGCAGAGGAAACATATGGGAATCTGCATTTTGCATTAGGTAACACAGACAAAATGGGGTAGGGTAACAATCAGATGCACATTTGTGTCTGGCCGGGGTGACCGCGCCAGTAAAGGTGAGCTATCAATCTGCATCGCACAGCTGAGCAGGAATTTCCTTGTAGGCAAAATATGGGGGAGGCGTGCAGCCTTTCATCCTGTAGCCATCTTATTCAGGAATCAAAAGGAGGAGGCAGGTTTCCGTGATCCGGTTCCGAGCTTGACTTTTCCCTTTGGCTAAATGAGTTTGGGGTCCCAAAATTTAATTTCTTTTCACAACTTTAAACCTTAAAACAACTCCATGAGTAGTTTCAAATACCCAAGATTCTTATTTAATCAAGAGTTTTTATTTACTGTGCCCTTACTGCTTAAAAAGAGATGTATGTTAGGAGAGCCTCCCTTGGTTGATGAACAAACAAGTAGCCCAGATGGGTGGGCCATTTCCTGGCTGACCATGACCAATTTTTCTGATTGTCTGTTTCCATCAGCCCTGTTCTCCCGTGTTCACAGAATTGGGCCACAATTCTCTCCTAGGGCAGTGTTTCTGAAAGTGAGGTTCTGGGACCAGCCACTTCAGCCACATTGAGAACTTTTTAGAAATAAAAGTTCTCAGGCTCCACCACAGACCAACCAGTCAGGAATTCTAGCAGTTGAGCCCAGCAATCTGTGTTTTTGCAAAGCTTCCCAGTGATTCTGATGGCTTTCACATCTGAGAAGCATTGTCGCAGTAAATCATCCTCCAAACAGGACTGCAGCGGTGGCTTCCCCTTTATTCTGCAAGGCATTGCTTGCAGTTTTCCTGAAATGGAGTAACCTCACTCACTGCCTGAGTCTTGGCTCTCCTTCTCTCTATTCAGGGTCCTCAGAAGTGGAATACACAGCAGAGGTGGGTCAGAATGCCTATCTGCCCTGCTCCTACACTCCAGCCCCGCCAGGGAACCTCGTGCCCGTATGCTGGGGCAAAGGAGCCTGTCCTGTGTTTGACTGTGGCAACGTGGTGCTCAGGACTGACAAAGGGGGTGTGAATGATCGGACATCCAGCAGATACTGGCTAAAGGGGTATTTCCACAAAGGAGATGTGTCTCTGACCATAGAGGATGTGACTCTAGCAGACAGTGGGGTCTACTGCTGCCGGATCCAAATCCCAGGCATAATGAATGATGAAAAACATAACCTGAAGTTGGTCATCAAACCAGGTGAGTGGACCGTTGCATGCCTTCTTTATGAATAAGATTTATCTGTGGATCATATTAAAGGCACTGATTGTTCTCACCTCTGACTTCCCCAATTATAGCCCCTGGAGGTGGGCCGCCAAGACCTAAAGTTTAACAGGCCCCATCAGTGATGCTCAGTGATATTTAACACCTTCCATCTGTTTTAAAACTCATGGGTATGCCCAGGTGCTGTGGCTTACACCTCTAATCCCAGCACTTTGGGAGGCTGAGGTGGGAGGATCACAAGGTCAGGAATTCGGGACCAGCCTGGCCAACAGAGTGAAACCCTGTCTCTACTAAAAACACAAAAACGTAGCTGGGCATGGTGATGGGGGCCTGTAATTCTAGCTACTCGGGAGGCTGAAGCAGGAGAATCACTTGAACCTGGGAGTCGGAGGTTGCAGTCAGCTGAGATCTCGCCATTGCACTCCAGCCTGGGTGACAAGAATGAAACTCTGTCTCAAAAAAAAAAAAAAAAAAGAAAACCCAAAACTCATGGGTGGAATGTATAGATGGGAAGAAAGACCTAGATCAGTGGTTAGAGCCCCTGACTCTCATTAGAATCACATAGAGAATTTTTAAACAACTACAGATGCCAGGTACAGTGGCTCATGCCTATAATCCCAACACTTTGAGAGGCTGAAGCAGGAGGATCACTTGAGGCCAGGAGTTTGAGACCAGCCTGGCCGATATAGTGTGACTACCCCTATCTCTTAAAAAGAAGAAGAAAAAAAACCCACTACCAAAAACCAGAGAAATCAGCATCTCTGGAGGTAGATCCTAAGCATTAGCTTTTTACAGAGTCTTCCTCAGGTGATTTTACCCCAGGTACAGCCAGCATGATGAACTGCTGGGTTGTGCATGTATGCTGGGAGGTGAACAGGCTTAAGATTTCTATAACATGTACTTTGTGCCGGGATAGAGCTGAGTTTAAATCTAACTCTGCCTCTTACTAGCTATATAATCCTGAGCAAGTTATTGAAACGCTGTGACCTCCTCCTCTGTAAAATATGACAATAATACCTATCATGTGGGCCATTAGAAGGATTTTGTGTGATAATATTTTATGAAAAGCATTTCTAAGTTGGGCATCCCAAACCTGAAATGCACCAAAATCTGAAATGCTCCAAAATCCAAAACTTTTTGGACACTGACATGGCATTCAAAGGAAATGCTCATTGGAGCATAAGTATAGTGCGGATACTAAAAAATTTTTTAAAATGGCTGGGCGCGGTGGCTCATGCCTATAATCCCAGCAGTTTGGGAGGCCAAGGTGGGCAGATCATCTGAGGTCGGGAGTTTGAGACCAGCCTGACCAACATGGAGAAACCCTGTCTGTACTAAAAATACAAAATTAGCTGGGTATGGTGGCACATGCCTCTAATCCCAGCTACTCAGGAGGCTGAGGCAGGAGAATTGCTTGAATCCGGGAGGTGGAGGTTGCAGTGAGCCGAGATCGTGCCATTGCACTCCAACCTGGGTAACAAGAGCAAAACTCCATTAAAAAAAAAAAAAAGTCTAACAAAATTCAAAATCTGAAACATTTCTGATTTCAAGCATTTCAGATAAGAGGTCTTCAACCTGTAATTATGGCCATTTGCATGGCTGTTAGTTCCACTATTAATAATCAGAATGTCACAATGATGACTGCATGTTACCTTTGTCAAACATTTGAAGTGTGTGATACACTCTCAATGTAGGTATCTAGGCAGGTTTGGAAGCTGAGGCTGTATTTCTCTTTGTTAATGGTCTTTCGCATTTTTTTCCTGCCGCCCCTTCGATTCCCTGAAATAAGCTTTCTGCTGTCAGATAATTTTCATCCTTTTGTTGGTTTCTGACATTAGCCAAGGTCACCCCTGCACCAACTCTGCAGAGAGACTTTACTTCAGCCTTTCCAAGGATGCTTACCACCGGGGAACATGGCCCAGGTAACTATGCATGGGGCAGAGGAGGGAGTCTTTAGCTGGCTCTGAATTCAGAGGATTTTGAATGTGGGAAAAAAGATGAGAAAACAGTGTGAGAGTGGAGGCATGGATGTCTCTGTGCACCTGAAATAGTGTTTGAGAAGAGGGAAGTGGTGGAGACACACCTGTGCTGGGAAAAAATGCTCTGGCTTAGGATTATTTTACTTAAATTTTAACTTTTAAAAAAAGTTAATAAACTTTATAGTCTTTAATTTTACTTAAATGTTAACTAAATTGGATGAAATGCTCATTACTTTGTCCACATTTTCGGACTGACCCTGGACTGGTGATGTTTCATCATGAACTGGTGCCAGTCTGTGTTTGGGAACTGACACATTGGATTAGGTGATTTCTAGGATGCCTTTTAGCTAGAATAAAGCCCATCAGCTTCCCTGGATTCCAACCTCAGAAGGAATAGTTAAATTCTTCATGTAATTCAGCAAGGATGTACTCAGGGTGCTCCAGATGAGAACATTGGGCAGAAAGTAGAAGTCAGGTAACATTGATCATGAAGGTTAATTTTAAGTCATTTCTTGTCAGTGTCCTGGTCTCTCCTAATCTCTCTGGAGCTCCATTTTTTTTTCTTCTGTAAAATGAGGTTAATAGGTGAGTCCTACCTCATAATGTCATAAATCTCATAAATCACACCTTATGGGCTTTAAATAAGAAAATGTCTAAAACGTTTAGCCCAATGTCTGACCACAATTTGTCCTCAGTATATGTTAGCTGTTGTCATTAATATTATAAGATCAGGAGGCAGAATGAGATTGTGGTTAAACTACTTCAGTGACAGGTGGAATGGGTTCTCATTTCAGCTATTCTTGCTAGCTCTGTGACCTCAGTCAAGTTGCTCAAATTCTCTGAAGCTCAGTTTGCTCATTTCTACAATGAGGGTAATTCCAGTGCCCATGTCATGAGGTTGTTGTAATGTATAAACATGATAATGTATGTAAAATGCTCAGGCTAGTACCTGGCCCATAGAAAGCACTCAACTGTTTATTATTACTATAGTTACTAGTTTTAGCTCTCCAAAGGTTCAGTCTTTGGTTAGTCTTTAGTGACTGGTAGCCAACATCTTTTATGCAATTAGAGAGGAAACTATAGTGGGGACAGATGATTATCCACATTGTGGGTTAATAAAGTCATACCAGATACTTATTATATGCTGTTGTTATATTTTAAAGAATCCTACAACCATAGTCCTAGAAGGGACTTCAAGGGCCATTTAGTCTCACTTTCTCATTCTGTGCTCCAGTACTTTTTTTTTTTTTTTTTTTTTAATTGAGACAGAGTCTCACTCTGTCGCCCAGACTGGAGTGCAGTGGTGCCATCTCGGCTCACTGCAAACTCCGCCTCCCGGGTTCATGCCATTCTCCTGCCTCAGCCTCCCGAGTAGCTGGGACTACAGGCACGCACCACCTGGCCCAGCTAATTTTTTATTTTTTTGTATTTTTAGTAGAGACAGGATTTCACCATGTTAGCCAGGATGGTCTCGGTCTCCTGACCTCGTTTTCCACCCACCTCGGCCTCCCAAAGTGCTGGGATTACAGGCGGGAGCCACCGCACCTGGCCAGTACTTTTTACCAAATCACCACTGAGTGGGCATTTGCTGTAGATGGAGTTTACTCCCTGTCGAGGTGGTGCATTTCCTTATACTTGTCTCTACCACGGACAGAAGTCTTCTTTCCTTTAGTTTTTCTTTTTTCTTTTTCTTTTCTTTTCTTTTCTTTTTTTTTTTTTTTGAGAGGGAGTCTCACTTTCTCACCCAGGCTGGAGTGCAGTGGCATGATCTTGGCTCACTGCAAACTCCGCCTCCCGGGTTCAAGCAATTCTTCTGCCTCAGCCTACTGAGTAGCTGGGATTACAGATGCGCGCCACCAAGCCCAGCTAATTTTTGTATTTTTATTAGAGACGGGGTTTCACCATGGTGGCCATGCTGGTCTGAAATCCTGACCTCAGGTGATCCCTCT
Source organism: Rhinopithecus bieti (assembly GCF_001698545.2). NCBI lineage: Eukaryota > Metazoa > Chordata > Mammalia > Primates > Cercopithecidae > Rhinopithecus > Rhinopithecus bieti. The sequence continues at coordinate 335,219 of NW_016816114.1, forward strand.
GCCTCAGTCTCCCAAAGTGCTGGGATTACAGGCTTGAGGCACCACGCCCAGCCTTCCCTTTAGTTTTTTCTTGTTAGTTCCTTCCCTCTAGGGCAACAAAAATGGGAATATAGGCACAATACCTCGAATCTCTGAGCTTCTCAAGGGCCTGACTGAGAAAAAATATTGAAACAACCAAAAGTATGTCAGTAGCTCCAAAATAGGAAAATAAAATAAAAAATTGAAATTTATGGATATTTAATGGCTTGTCTATAATATGTAACATTATGTAAATTGGCTGCTGGCAAACCAACTCAAAATGTGGGATGTGGGAGCATTTAATATAAAAATGGGGCTGGGCACAATGGCTCACACCTGTTATCCCAGCACTATGGGAGGCCAAGGTGGGCAGATAACTGGAGCTCAGGGTTCGAGACCAGCCTGGGCAACATGGCAAAACCCCATCTCTACTAAGAATACAAAAAATTAGGCTGAGTGCAGTGGCTCACACCTGTAATCCCAGCACTATGGGGGGCCAAGGCAGACAGATCACCTGAGGTCAGGAGTTCGAGACCAGCCTGGCCAACATGGTGAAAACCCCATCTCTACTGAAAATACAAAAATTAGCTGGACATGGTGGTGCATGCCTATAATTCCAGGTACTCAGAAGGCTGAGGCAGAAGAATCATCTGAGCCTGGGAGCAGTGAGCTGAGATCTCACCACTGTCCTGAAGCCTGGAAAATTGAGCAAGAGTCCATCTCAAAGGAAAAAAAAAAAAAAAAAAAAGCCAGGCATGGTGGCATGGGTCTGTAGTCCCAGCTACTTGAGGGGGCTGAGGCAGGAATATTGTTTGAACTCAGGAGGTTGAGGATTCACTGAGCCAAGTTGGTGCCACTGTACTCCAAGCCTGGGCAACAGAGCAAGACCCTTTCTCAGAAAAAAAAAAAAAAAAAATGGAGTAGAGCCTTTAAAAGTAAGAGATCCAAGGGCCTGGAATTTGAACACAGAACAAATGCAACTTCTCTTCTACCTGAAGGAGGAAGGACTGGGTCACAGGTGAGTCCTCAGCTCTAGAGTAGATCTGCTTTAAATCCTAGCTTTCCCAATTAATAGCTGTGTGATCTTGGGCAAAGTGGCTCTCTCAGACTCAGTATCGTCATCTGAAAAATGGGGAAAATAGTAGTACCTACTTATTGTGGTTGAGGATTAAATGAGATTGTATGTATACGGTGCTAAGCACCATGTCTGGCACCTAATAAGTGCCGAATAGATGGTAACTACTAAATTTATACACTATTAAGGCCATCACATCTCACCTTCACTGCTACCTGTCCCCTGAGGCAAATCTTGGGTTCTCCAGAAAGAACATTGCCACTCCCTTCAACTGTCCCATCCATCTTGGTTGGTGGCCAAATCTGTGTGAAAAAATGCTATAATGACACAACAGTGCTTGATTTTATTGATCATTTTCATAGCAAAATGAAGTTTAAAAAGAAGTTATTTTACCATTTTATCAAGAAAATAATTATAGGGAGGCTGAAACTGGATTTACAGTTGAAAATCTTATGTGCACTTAAGATTCATGTTTACTTAGCAGTTGAACTGATGAAGTTTTTTTTTTTTTTTTTTGAGAAGTAGTCTTACTCTGTCACCAGGCTGGAGTGCGATGGCGTGATCTTGGCTCACTGCAACCTCCACCTCCTGGGTTCCAGCAATTCCACTGCCTCAACCTCCTGAGTAGCTGGGACTATAGGCGTACACCACCACGCCCGGCTAATTTTTTGTATTTTAGTAGAGACGGGGTTTCACCATGTTGGCCAGGATGGTTTCAATCTCCTAACCTCATAATCTGCCTGCCTTGGCCTCCCAAAGTGCTGGGATTACAGGCATGAGCCACTGCTCCCGGCCTGTGTTTTTTATACTTTAAATTTTTTTTCTGGTAATTAGGGCAAAAGTAAGTGGAACATAATCTTTATTTTCTTCAATAATTTTAGGCTGAGGCCATGCCTTTTATAATATTTAAACTATAGTTTGTTAAACCAGCATTTAGTCAAACTCTTTATACACATTAAAGGGTTCCGACTTTAAGGCTTCCAGAAGGTGACTGTGACATTTANGATGGCGTGATCTTGGCTCACTGCAACCTCCACCTCCTGGGTTCCAGCAATTCCACTGCCTCAACCTCCTGAGTAGCTGGGACTATAGGCGTACACCACCACGCCCGGCTAATTTTTTGTATTTTAGTAGAGACGGGGTTTCACCATGTTGGCCAGGATGGTTTCAATCTCCTAACCTCATAATCTGCCTGCCTTGGCCTCCCAAAGTGCTGGGATTACAGGCATGAGCCACTGCTCCCGGCCTGTGTTTTTTATACTTTAAATTTTTTTTCTGGTAATTAGGGCAAAAGTAAGTGGAACATAATCTTTATTTTCTTCAATAATTTTAGGCTGAGGCCATGCCTTTTATAATATTTAAACTATAGTTTGTTAAACCAGCATTTAGTCAAACTCTTTATACACATTAAAGGGTTCCGACTTTAAGGCTTCCAGAAGGTGACTGTGACATTTAAGAATTTTCGACATCTCTGACTCAGCCATAAAAATGAGTAAGCACGCTTAGTTTCCCAAAAGCTGGCAAGGTACTTATTTTTAGAATTCAGCGTTCATGAGGTCAGGGCCTGTGCCCCTCTTGTTCCCTGCTTTGTCTCCTGTGCCTAGAGTAAGGGTGTAGTGCATATTCATGGAATGGACCTGCAGATGAAATAAACGAATGAACAGGAAGGAAAGATGGTGAGTAGGTGGCTGGGCAATGTGACCCTCTTCATAATGACAGCACTGAGGTAAAGGCTGGTGAAGGCAGTATCATTAAGAATGTGCATTTAAAGCTATGCAGACTTAAATTGGAAGGCCATTTTGTCATTTGCTAAGTTGTGTGACCTTGGGTTAGTCACTTCACTTCCCTGATTTTCAGTTTCTTCATCTGTGTAATGGGACTAACAGTCTCTACTTTAGTAGAGTAGTTCTAAAGTAAGTGCTTCTAAGTATCTCTAAAATGAGCTCCTTCACTGAAGGAGTTTAGCACAAGGCCTGGTTCCTATTACATTGTGGCCACAGTGATTATTTTCATTTGTAGGCAACCCTGTCTCCCTTCTCATGAGTAAATGCAAAACTTATTTAAGAAAATGAAGGCTGGGCACGGCACGGTAGCTCACGCCTGTAATCCCAGCACTTTGGGAGGCCAAGACAGGCAGATCACTTGAGGTCAGGAGTTCGAGACCAGTCTGGTCAACATGGTGAAACCCCGTCTCCACTAAAAATACAAAAATCAGCTGGGTGTGGTGGTGCATCCCTGTAGTCCCAGCTACTCGGGAGGCTGAGGCAGGAGAATCGCTTGAACTTGGGAGGCAGAGGTTGCAGTGAGCCGAGATCATGCTACTGTACTCCAGCCTGGGTGACAGAGTGAGACTCTGTCTCGCCAAAAGAAAAAAAAGAAAAAGAAAATGGAGGCTGCAGTGAGCTGAGATTGTGCCACTGCACTCCAGCCTGGGCAATAGAGTGAGACTCAGTCTCAAAAAAAAGGAAGTGAATTTTTGTCGTCTTTAAAAATCTAATTGGAATATAATGCCTGAGGCCAAGCCTGGTGGTTCACACCTGTAATCCCAGCACTTTGGGAGGCTGAGGTGGGCAGATCACCTGAGGTCAGGAGTTCACAACCAGCCTGGCCAACATGGTCTTGTCTCTACTTAAAATACAAAAATTAGCTGGGCATGGTGGTGCATGCATGTAGTCCCAGCTACTTGCGAGGCTGAGGGATTAGAATTGCTTTAACCAGGGAGGCAGAAGTTGCTGTGAGCTGAGATCATGTCACTGCACTCCAGCCTGGGTGACAGAGTGAAACTCTGTCTCTAAAAAAAAATAAATAAATAATGCCTGAGTGTTATCAATATTGCTGGATTTTTGTAGAACTCATTAGGGTCTTGTGAAAAAAAAAAAAAAAAACAAAGCACATATTGAAGTAGGACTTCTTGGCAGAATTCTCTATTTCATAAAATAGTAGGGTTCATTGTCTAGATGAAAAAATATGGCCATCCTAAAGTTGATTCCTGGGTGTTCAGTAAATTTTGTTGGTCTCTCCATTAATTATTGTGACGAGTATGGAGTAGAATTCATTTCAAATAGGATTATAGGCATCATTAAGATTTTTTAAAAACTTAAATAAAAGAAAACGTTCTTAACTATTCTATTGGCTATTTTTCCTCTTTCTCTTTCTCTCTCTTTTTATAGCAGAGACACAGACACTGGGGAGACTCCCTGATATAAATCTGACAGTAAGTAACTTTTTTTGTGAGCCGTGTTGTGCTCAACTTGGATGGGAAAAGTATGGCTCTAGACTTCCTTCATGCCCACCTTGTCCTTGAGGTAAAAAGCCTGAAGTTCCCTTAGCTTCAGATTCCTCGGCTGTAACACGTTGACGTTCTAACCTCATAGCCCTGTTGTAATGAAGGACTGAGGTGATGCGGGTAAAGTGCCTGGCATATAGTAAGAGCTTGAAAAGCACGAAGAAGGAACGTTAGCATTTTGTCCCTCGTATTCTTCAGTTTCACAGCTGTCTACCCTGTGGAAGGTTCAGAGATTCTTCATCTCCCTAGAGTACCATTCTTCTTGCTTCCATCACAACCCTAATGGGAAAGAGTATTGAAATTTACCTCTTTATATATGACAAGACACCAATCAGGAATATTCAAAGCCATAAATTGTTTTTTTTTTTTTTTTTTAAGAAGAGTTTCGCTCTTGTTGCCCAGGCTGGAGTGCAATGGTGTGATCTTGGCTCACCTCAACCTCTGCCTCCTGGGTTCAAGTGATTCCCCTGCCTCAACCTTCCGAGTAGCTGGGATTATAGGATATGCGCCACCACACCCGGCTAATTTTGTTTTAATTATTTTTTTGAGATGGAGTTTCGCTCCTGTTTCTCAGGCTGGAGTACAATGGTGCGATCTCAGCTCACTGCAACCTCCACCTCCCAGGTTCAAGCGATTCTCCTGCTTAAGCCTCCTGAGTAGCTGGAATTACAGGCGCCCACCACCACACCCAGCTAATTTTTGTATTTTTAGTAGAGATGGGGTTTCACCACTTTGGGCAGGCTGGTCTTGAACTCCTGACCTCAGGTGATCTGCCTTCCTCGGCCTCCCAAAGTGCTGGGATTACAGGCATGAGCCATGGCGCCCAGCCAATTTTCTGTATTTAACTATAAATAAAACCATACCTTAATTAACCTCAATTTTACTGTCCCTACTACCTTCTTAGAATAAAAGAAAAACTGGCCGGGTGCAGTGGCTCACACGGTAATCCCAGCACGTTGGGAGACCGAGGATGGTGGATCACCTGAGGTCAGGAGTTTGAGACCAGCCTGGCCAACATGGTGAAACCCCATCTCTACTAAAAATACAAAAAATTAGCCAGGTGTGGTGGTATGTGCCTGTGTAGTACTAGCTACTTGGGAGGCTGAGGCAGGAGAATCGTTTGAACCCAGGAGGTAGAGGTTGCAGTGAGCTGAGGTCGCGCCACTGCACACCAGCCTAGGCAACAAGAGTGAAACTCAGTCATAAAAGAAAAACCACTAGAAAGCAAACTTGCAGCAATGACTTAAAAATTCTTTGAGGAGGCCGGGCACAGTAATTTACACCTGTAATCCCAGCACTTTAGGAGGCCCAGGTGGAAGGATTGCTTGAGACCAGGAGTTTGAGACCAGCCTGGGCCACATAGTGACACTCTGTCTCTACAAAAAATATTTTTTAAAAACTGGCCAGGCATGGTGCCACATACCTGTAGTTCCAGCTACTTGGGAGGCTGAGGCAGGAGGATCGCTTGAGCCCAGGAGGTTGAGGCTACGATGAGCAATGAGCTGTGATCATGCCACTGCACTCCATCCTAGGTGACAGGGTAAGACCTTGTCTCCAAAAAAAAAAAAAAAAAAAAAAAAAAAAAAAAAATTACTTGAGGACATATCCAGGAGTCCACATTTATTTGACTCAGTTTCTTGCTTGTGTATTCACAACTGATGCTCAGCATCTTGTATTTGCTCCTTCTCTCTTTGCAATCAAACAGTGCTTTTTAAGGACCTGTATGTGCCCACAATGCTTAATGCACAATATCTTACATATAGGACTCCTGTTATTGTAGGAGTAATGTGTATTGAATCAATGTGTAAATGTATGTAGAATAAATGGAAGATTTAAATTCCTTAAATTCATTGCTCTAAAAGTGTTTATAATTATTTTGTGTGTGTGTGTGTTTATGTGTTTTGTATAAATGTGGTCTCAATATGTTGCCCAGGCTGCTCCCTAACTCCTGGCCTCAAGTGATCCTCACATCTCAGCTTCCCAAAGTGCTAGGATTATAGGTGTGGGCCTGGCCTATAATTATTGTTTGTTTGTTTGTTTGTTTGTTTGTTTTTTGAGGTGGAGTTTTGCTTTTGTTGCCCAGGCTGGAGTGCAATGGCGCGATCTTGGCTGCAACCTCCACCTCCCAGGTTCAAGCAAATCTCCTGCCTCAGCCTCCCTAGTAGCTGGGATTACAGGCACCCACCACCACACCTGGCTAATTTTTGTATTTTTAGTAGAGATAGGGTTTCACCATGTTGGCCAGCCTGGTCTTGAGCTCCTGACCTCTTGATCTGCCCGCCTTGGCCTCCCAAAGTGCTGGGATTACAGGCGTGAGCTACCGCGCCCGGCCTAATCATAGTTTTTAAAGAGAAAAAGAGAGAACATAGACTGAAATTTTAGAAACAGGATTTATTTTGTGTGACTCTCAGTTATCAGAAAATCAAGTTAACTAGAGCAATAGCAATAATGACTACCACTGATTGAACATTTGTTATGTACCAGGCCCTGTAATAAGCATTTTATATTTTCTGTCACTTAATTTTCCTGATAACTCTACAGGGTTACTCAGCCCTTAGTGGCAGAGCTGGGATTTGTTTTTTTGTTTTTTGTTTTTTTGAGATGGAGTCTTGCTCTGTTGCCTAGGCTGGCATGCAGGGGCATGATCTCAACTCTCTCCAATCTCCGCCTCCTGGGTTTAAGCGATTCTCCTGCCTCAGCCTCCCCAGTGGCTAGGATTACAGGCATGTGTCACCATGCCTGGCTAAGTTTTGTATTTTTAGTAGAGACTGGATTTCACCATGTTGTCCAGTCTGGTCTCAAACTCCTGATGTCAGGTGATCCACCTGCCTTGGCCTCCCAAAGTGCTGGGATTACAGACGTGAGCCACTGTGCCCGGCCTCAGAACTGGGATTTGAATGCAGGACCATCTGTCTGTAAAGTCTTGGTTATTGAATCATTGTCTTTTCATGAAAAATAGAGGTTTCACAGCAAGACACCAAATGTAAACTACTCTGAAACTCTCTGGGGAATCTTAGGGGTCTTGAACCAACAAGACTCCACTCTAAAACCAATTTTTGCAGGGGCAGGGGAAGGGTCTTAAGAGCTCCTTCTCCACCCACAGCACAGAAGGGCACATTTTGTTTCCTTCCTAACTCCAAAGGTTAAGCGAGTCTCTTTCTTGGGTTGGCTTAAGTGTTGGCTACAAGGTGACAGATGAAAGGTGATTTCAAGGACTCTGCCATCCTGTGATGTTGTAAAAGGGATGGTCCAATTCACAAATCATGAGACTGAGTACACAAGCGATTTCTAGCTATTTTCTGCTTAAATCCTGTTTGTGTTTGCATAGCAAATATCCACATTGACCAATGAGTTACGGGACTCTGGAGCAACCATCAGAACAGTCATCTACATCACAGCAGGGATCTCTGCTGGGCTGGCTCTGGCTCTTATCTTTGGCGCTTTAATTTTCAAATGTAAGTGTTTTTGTTTCTCTCTCCTTCTGATAACAAATTTTTAAATGTGAACCAGTAAAACCTAGATAGAAATGCAAATTCATGTTTATACCCAAAGGTGATTAGACTAAATACCCTTTTGTCCATCCAAATCCTAACAATAATGGCTAATTTTAATTTAATATTTATTGTGTGCCAGGCAGGCACTGCGTTAAATGTTTTACATACGTTTTATCATCGTTACTGTCTGATGAGGTAAGGAACAGTGCCATCCCATTTTACAGTGGAGGGAAGTCGAGCTTAGAGTAAGCTGCCTTCCCAAGGTTTCAACATCAGTACCTGGCAGAACCGAATTCAAATCCAGGCAGGCTGATTCCAGTAAACCAATTTCTTTACTTCATGAATATGCTAGGTTTATTAGGAAACACAGCAGCAAAAAACGCTCCCTTCTGTGCACTTTTCTGTTACTGGTTTCTCAGGCATACCTCTTTGGGAGTAGATTGCAAGTCCGTTTAACACTGGGTCATGGTTGGGGTTACAGAATGTTTCCCTCCATCATGGTACTTAGCACATAGCTTTTCCTAAGTTACTTGTCCTTAAAAAAAAACCCCACAAAAACAGAAAAAACAACAACAACAATAAAAACAGGCCCTGCGTGGTGGCTCACGCCTGTAATCCCAGCACTTTGGGAGACTGAGGCAGGTGGATCATTTGAGGACAGGAGTTCGAGACAAGCTTGGCCAACATGGTGAGACCCCCATCTCTACTAAAAATACGAAATTAGCCGGGTGTGGTAGCGCATGCCTGTAATCCCAGCACTTTGGGAGACTGAGGCAGGTGGATCATTTGAGGACAGGAGTTCGAGACCAGCTTGGCCAACATGGTGAGACCCCCATCTCTACTAAAAATACGAAATTAGCCGGGTGTGGTAGCGCATGCCTGTAATCCCAGCTACTGGGTAGGCTGAGGCAGGGGAATCACTTGAACCTGGCAGGTAGAGGTTGCAGTGAGCTCAGATCATGCCACTGCATGCCAGCCTGGGTGACAGAGTGAGATTCTGTCTTAAAAAAATAATAGTAATAAAATATAAATAAATAAGCAAATAAATAAATAAATAAATAAATAAATAAATAAATAAATACAATGGCCGGGTGCAGTGACTCATGCCCGTAATTTCAACACTTTTGGAGGCTGAGGTGAGAGGATCAGTTGAACCCAGGTGTTTGAGACCAAGATCAGCATGGGCAGCAAAGCAGGTTGCTGCCTGTACAAAGTAATAATAACAATAATGAGGTGAGCATGGTGGCACACACCTGTAGTCCCATTTACTCAGGAGGCTGAGGTGGGAGGATCACTTGAGCCCAGGAGGCTGCAGTGAGCTGTGATTGCATCTTTGCAGTCCAGCCTGGGCCACAGAGTGAGACAGTCTCCAAAAAAAAAAAAAAAAAGTGTGTTCAAGTTGATGAATTTTGATGAAGAATTACAGTAGGAAGCCATCGCCACAATCAAGATCTAAATAATACTTGAATTACCCCCAAAACCTCGCACACTTTTCTTTCTTTCTTTCTTTTTTTTTTTTTTTGAGATGGAGGGTGGAGTGCAGTGGTGCGATCTCAGCTCACTGCAACCTCCGCCTCCCAGGTTTAAGTGTTTCTCCTGACTCAGCTTCCAGAGTAGCTGCGACAACAGGTGTGTACCACCAGGCCCCAGAGTGTAATACAACATAGCAGCCTTTCTTACTAATACGCAAACAGGGACTGTCTGTGCGGAGTGAGCAATCACCTCAGACTGGCTTAAGACTAAAGGGTGTTTCTAAGATACGTGAGACTTCTAGAGCTAAAACTGGAACAGTCCAAGAAAAACAGGGATGAGTTGGTCACCCCACTAACTGTGGACTGAAGCTGCTAAGTGCTTTACATGCATTAAATTCTCGTAACTACCCTATGTTTCTAATGGAGAATCAGCATGCTAAAAGGTTAGGTCACTTGCCTGCATTACACAGTTAATTGATAGATATAGGATTTGAAACCAGGACTGTCCTGCTCCTCACCATTATGGGTTCTGCCACTCTCGTCGCCCAGGCTGGAGTGTAATGGTGCAATCTTGACTCACTGCAACCTCCACCTCCCAGGTTCAAGTGATTCTTCCACCTCAGCCTCCTGAGTAGCTGGAATTTCAGGCATGCACCACCACGCCTGGCTAATTTTGTATTTTTAGTAGACGGGAGTTTCACCATGTTGGCCAAGCTGGTCGCAAACTCTTGACCTCAGGTGACCCACCCACTTTGGCCTCCCAAAGTGCTGGGATTATAGGCGTGAGCCACCGTTCCCAGCCTGATACCTTTATCTTTATTATAGTCAACGTTTTAAGTTGATCACTCATTCTAGAAAGTCTTCCTTCTCTTGGCTTCTGAAATGACATTCTCCTATTTGATCCATTGCTTTTCAGTTCTTCTGCGTGATCTTTAGATGTTGAGATTCCTTAGGGCTGGGTATGGTGGTGGACACCTATAGTCCCAGCTACTCAGGAGCCTGAAGCAGGAGAATCACTTGAGCCCAGGAGTTTGAGGCTGTGAACTAGGATCTTGCTGTTGCATTCCAGCCTGGGTGACACAGGGAGACTCTGTCTCAAAGAAAAACAACAACAAAAGATTCCTGCAGTCTTCCTCCAACATATCTAAAGTATTTTCATTATTCTGCATCTCTTTTGGCCATTACCTTACTCCAAGGCATCACTATCTCTACTTAATTTATCTTCTCATTTCTTTATTCCTCCTTCTAATCCAATATTAAAACCCAAATCAATATCTGAGCACAATGGCTCATGCCTATAATCCTAAGACTTTGGGAGGCCAAGAGAGGAGAGTCACTTGAGGCCAGGAGTTTGAGACTAGCCTGGGCAACATATTGAGATTCACCCAGGCTGCAGTGCAGTGGTGCGATCCCGGCTCACTGCAACCTCTACCTCCCGAGTTCAAGTGACCCTCCTGCCTCTGCCTCCAAGTAGCTTGGACCACAGGCATGTGCCAGCACATCTGGCTAGTTTTGTATTTTAGTAGAGATCTAGTTTTGTATTTTAGTAGAGAATAGGTTTCGCCATGTTGCCCAGGCTGGTCTCGAACTCCCAAGCTCAAGAAATCTGCCTGCCTTGCCTCCCAAAGTGTTAGGATCATAGGCGTGAGCCACTGCATCTAGCCCAAAAACATTTTAAAAATTATCCAGCTGTGGTGGTGTGCACCTATATTGTAGCTATTCAGAAGCTGAGATGGGTAGATCCCTTGAGCCCAGGAGTTCAAAGTTGCAATCGGATATGATCTTGCCACTGCATTCCAGCCTGGCCAATAAAGCATGACCCTGTCTCCAAAAAAAAAAAAAAAAAGAAAGAAAAGAAAATTTCCAGTCTCAAATATTTGAAACTGCATCCCCAGAAGACACTTTGAAAGAGATCATGAAAGACCTTGATCCAGAGGTACCCAGTAAGCCACACCTGAATTCCTGACCCACAACATGGAAATTATGAGATAACGAAGTTGTTTTCAGCGGCTAAAAGAAACCTAAAACAAATAAGGATCACATCTCTGCCCTTCAAGGAAATCTAAGGTTTCCTACAGGTCTTAGAATCAAATACAGATTCCTGATTATGGCTGGAAAGGTCTTGTTAGACCTAGCCCCAGCCTACCTTTCAGACCTTATCTTGGGCCCCTCCCTTAGTCCAGCCATGTTTTCAGTTTCAGGCACTCAGCAAGATCTTTACTGAGGGTTCTCTCATCCTGGAATGCTCCTTTTGGCTCTCTACTTGGCTGACTCATTTCAGAAGTGAGCTTAAAGGTCATCTCTGAGGGTCCTTCCCTGACCACCCTCTCTATTATCTGTTTCAATATGATGTTGGCTTCCTTTATAATACATCATAATTTGAAATTATTTTTTTTCCTATTTACTGTTTCCTTTTATTTTTGAGATGGAGTTTCGCTCTTGTTGCCCAGGCTGGAGTGCAATGGCGCAATCTTGGCTCACTGCAACCTCCGCCTCCCGGATTCATGCGATTCTCTTGCCTCAGCCTCCCGAGTAGCTGGGATTGCAGGCATGGGCCACCACACCCGGCTAATTTTGTATTTTTAGTAGAGACGGGGCTTCTCCATGTCAGGCTGGTCTTGGGTCTGGGGTACTGTTTTCTTTTATTTCTTTGGTCTCCCACAGGAGAACATAAGCTTCATGAAATTATGGCTCACAATTCACTTTTACGTTCCTGTGTTCCTCGTGCCAAGCAAACTGCCAGACACATAGTAGAGGCCTCATAATTGTTAAATAAGAAAAATGCATCTTTATTATTATTTTCTAGTCAGTCCATATAATTATCTAAGGCACACATTGAGAGTTTCATTTAACTCAATCTAAGGTGAGACCAGATTTCCCTAAACAATGCATGCCTCCAGTGAGCCTATTTGATTTCTTGTCTCATTTATTTTATGAAGGCATTTTTATTGACTTTTCTTTCCCCCTTTATCTAGGGTATTCTCATAGCAAAGAGAAGACACAGAATTTAAGGTAAGAATAATGGAATGGGGTTGGGGAAAGATGAGAATCTTGGCAGTCCCTGCTCTTAACATGTCTGATCTTTACTCTGAGAAGTCCTGTCCTGGGGCTTTGAGATCTGAGTTTATACTTCCTTTTTCCTCTAGGTCTAGTTTTATGAAGAGAAAATGTAACATACTGCTGTGTTTACTTCCTGATACCTTTAGCTTCTTTAGTTCTAAAGTTAAGGTACAGAATTAATCTCCCTAATAATACAACATGCTTGTTCATCTTGATATTAATGGTTTTTCCAACGAACTGAAACATCAACGGATTGAGCTCCTATTATATCCAGGGTCTGGGCTGAACTTTGGCATTAGAGAAGTGAGCAAGACACCCAGTATCTGTTCTCAGCATTTCTGTAAACCAGCCCCAGGCATTTTCAACTTTGGTTTCCTATTAGAATCACCTGAGCACCGAAGTGTACTAGTGCAGGGCCAACCCCAGAGCAACTGAGTCAGAATCTCTGGGGATGAAGCCTAAGCATAGGTAATGTTCTGAAAGCTCTCCAGGTGATTCTAGTGAACAGTCAGGGCTAAGAACTGCTAATCTATTAAAGACTCCTGTCTTAACCTTCATTCCTGATCATGCACACACACACATCCCTTTCAAATAGGTATGGCTTACGTAACTTACTAGATTTTAGACTTTTAGTGATGTTTGGCACATGAATGGGATGCAATATATTTGGATTACAAAAATGACTCTGGGCCAGGTGCTGTGGCTTACGACTATAAGCCCAGGACTTTGGGAGGCTGAGGTGGGAGGATCACATGAGCCCAGGAGTTCGAGACCAGCCTGGGCAACATAATGAGACCTCTTCTTTACAAAATATAGGAAAATTAGGTGGAAGGATTGCTGGAGCACAGGAGATGAAGGCTGCAATGAGCCATGATTGTGCCACTGTACTCCCACTTGGGTGACAGAGAAAGACCCAGCATCAAATAAAACAAAACAAAAACTTCTGAACATTGAATGCTATCTAAAGCATTAATAATTTTTTTTTTTTTTTTTTTGAGACAGGGTCTTGCTGTGTCACCTAGGCTGGAGTGTAGTAGCGCAATCTCTGCTTACTGTAACATCTGCCTCCTGGGTTCAAGTGATTCTCTGCATCAGCCTCCCAAGTGGCTGGGATTACAGGTGCACGCCACCACGCTGGCTAATTTTTTGTATCTTTAGTAGAGGTGGGGTTTCACCATGTTGGCCAGGCTGGTCTCGAACTCCTGACCTCGTGATCCACCCACCTCAGCCTCCCAAAGTGCTAGGATTACAGGCGTGAGCCATGGTGCCCGGCCCATTTTTTAAAAAATCTAAATGTGTACATAATTGCAGACATCTTGACACTTCACCTAAACTTCAGCCTGCAACTCCTAGAAATAAAGATATTCTCTTAGCTATCACAATGCTATTGTTATACCTAAGAAAATTAAAATTAATGGAAATTTTCTCAATTGTTTCCCCATAGTATTTTATTGCTGTTTCTTGGCTTTTCCCCTTGTTCAGCATCTGATCAAAGATCATGCACTGTATTTAGTTGCCGTCTCTTTGGGAAAGCCTATTCTCTTAACTCGATTCCGTGTTACCTGGGAAATGCTTAACTCATCTTCAACACTTGATTTCCGCAGCCTCATCTCTTTGGCCAACATCCCTCCCTCAGGATTGGCAAATGCAGTAGCAGAGGGAATTCGCTCAGAAGAAAACATCTATACCATTGAGGAGGACGTATATGAAGTGGAGGAACCCAATGAGTATTACTGCTATGTCAGCAGCGGGCAACAACCCTCACAACCTTTGGGTTGTCGCTTTGCAATGCCATAGATCCAACCACCTTATTTTTGAGCTTTGTACTGTCTTTTTCAGAAACTATGGGCTGTGTCAGCTGACTGGTTTTGGAGGTTCTGTCCACTGCCATGGAGCAGAGTTTTCCCATTTTCGGAAGATAATGACTCACATGGGAATTGAACTGGGACTTTCCCTGAACTTAAACAGGCATGTCATTGCCTCTGTATTTAAACCAACAGAGTTACCCAACCCAGAGACTGTTAATCATGGATGTTAGAGCTCAAACGGGCTTTTATATGCACTAGGAATTCTTGACGTGGGATCTCTGGAGCTCCAGGAAATTTGGGCACATCTTATGTCCATGAAACTTCAGATAAACTAGGGAAAGCTGGGTGCTGGGGTGAATGCATAACTTTTTTGGCACAGAAAGTCTAAAGGGGCCACTGATTTTCAAAGAGATCTGTGATCCTTTTTTTTTTTTTTTTTTGATACGGAGTCTCGCTGTGTTGCCCAGGCTGGAGTGCAATGGCACAATCTCGGCTCACTGCAACCTCCACCTCCTGGGTTCAAGCGATTCTGCTGCCTCAGCCTCCCCAGTAGTTGGGATTACAGACATGCACTACCACACCCAACTAATTTTTTGTATTTTTAGTAGAGACAGGGTTTCACCGTGTTGGACAGGCTGGTCTCGAATTTCTGACCTCGTGATCCACCTGCCTCAGCTTCCCAAAGCACTGGGATTACAGGCGTGAGCCACTGCATCCGGCCAGTGATCCTTAAAAGATTAAGAGATGACTGGACCAGGTCTACCTTGATCTTGAAGATTCCCTCAGAATGTTGAGGTTTAGGCTTCTTTGAGCACTAACTGTCCAACTGTCAGTGCCAGTGCACAGCCCTTCTTTTGCCTCCCTTATGAAGACTGCCCTGCAGGGCTGAGATGTGGCAGGAGCTCCCGGGGAAAAAGGAAGTGCATTCAATTAGTGTGTATTGCCAAGTTTTACTTGTTGTGCTCTTGAAAGAAAATATCTCTGACCAACTTCTGTATTCGTGGACCAAACTGAAGCTATATTTTTCGCAGAAGAAGAAGCAGTGACTGGGACACAAATTCTGTTGTCTGGTGGAAAGAAGGCAAAGGCCTTCAGCAATCTATACTGCCAGTGCCGGGTCCTTTGATAGAGAGTAGTCCTTAAACTTAAATTTCAAAGTGGTAAAGACTTGGTCTGTCTTGTTTATTGTTGCCCCCAGTGCCTGGCACAATTGTGACACACAATTGGAACTTACTAAAAAATTTTTTTACTGTTTTTTGTTTGTTTGTTTGTTTTTTGAGATAGAACCTCACTCTGTCGTCCAGGCTGGAGTGCAGTGGAATGATCTTCACTCACTGCAGCCTTGATCTCCTGGGTACACTTCATCCTTCTGCCTCAGCCTCCCCAGTAGCTGGGACTATAGCCATGCACCACCACGCCAGGCTAATTTGCACAGTTTTAGAAGAGACAAGGTTTCACCATGTTGGCTAGGCTGGTCTCAAATTCCTGGGCTCAAGCGATCCCCCCTGCCTCAACTTCCCAAAGGGCTGAGATTTTAGGCGTGAGCCACCATGCCTGGCCTAAATATTTCTGGAGCAAAAAAATTAAATAATCAGAAAAGTAACTTTCTGGAAGACTTCCATTAGAGTGCTCAGACAGAGTGTGACTCTGCAAGTTCACTTCTTAGAGAACTCACAAATACTGGAAGCTTCCATATTCACTCTTTGTTTGTTTTGAGACAGAGTCTCACTCTGTTGCCCAGGCTGGAGTGCAGTGGCACAAGCTCGGCTCACTGCAACCTGCGCCTCCTGGGTTCAAGAAATTCTCCTGCCTCAGCCTCCCGGGTAGCTGGGACTACAGGCGTGCGCCACCACACCCAGCTAATTTTTGTATTTTTATTAGAGATGGGGCTTCACTATGTTGGCCAGGCTGGTCTCAAATTCCTGAATGCATGATCCTCCCGCCTCGACCTCCCAAAGTGCTGGGATTACAGTTGTGACCCACTGCACCCAGCCCCATATTAACTCTCATCCAGGCCAAAGTGGCCTTTTTTTCTCAACATTGTTCAGCTCAGGCCTTTGTTGGGGTCTTACTCTCTTGTCTAGTTCCCTTTTTCTGCTGAGCCATCCTTAGCACATAGGAATGAATTAACAATGTGGGCCTATCACCGCCTAAAAACTGCTCCTCCCCAGGTGATGACTAAGCTGTGATTGTGTTGCATGCAGAAGATGTTGGCCAGCAAGGCTGTAGCCAGCCTGCTTGTTTCTAGAAGTCTTTCTGACAGTCTTGTGTGAATTAGAGTGTCGGGCTGCATCTAGATAGTTTTGGGAGGGACTGGCATTCTGTAGGGAGATACGTAAGGGAGATCATTTTACAAAATTAATTATAGGGAGCAGCTCATATAGGCTAAAAAATTAATCTTAAGTGTCTTTTTAATTTTTTTTGACATAGAGTCTTGCTCTGTCACCCAGGCTGGAGTGCAATGGTATAATCTCGGCTCACTGCAATCTCTACATCCTGAGTTCAAGTGATTCTCCTACCTAAGCCTCCTGGATAGCTGGGATTACAGGTGAATATCACCACACTCAGTTAATTTTTTGTATTTTTAGTAGAGATGGGGTTTACCCTGTTGGCCAGGCTGGTCTTGAAGTCCTGACCTCAGGTGATCCACTCGCCTCTGCCTCCCAAAGCGCTGGGATTACAGGCATGAGTTATCGTGCCCAGCCCGTAAGTGTCTTAATGTCGTGAAATTCTAGTGAGAAGAAACTTCAGGACACATTTGAAGCAGATCAATGGTCCCCCTCAAAAGACATTCTTATCCTACCAAAATCTTTAAATAAGGGTATGTGTACAAGGCCGATCATTGCAATGGTGTTTGTGGAGATTTTTACAATCAATAAGGGAATCATTGATTATAGTGTTATGTCAATACACTGGTGCAAGTAAAAAGAATTAGGTGTTTTATCATTATGCTTTTTTGCTAATTCAACAAATACTTATTAAGTGCTTACTATGTGCAAAGCACTATGTACTTCTTCTTTTTTTCCTGTCAGACCAACTAGGAGTTCCATGGAGCCAGGGATGTGTCTATTCGGTCCCCTTCTGTTTTGTTTTGTTTTTGTTTTTTTAATTTTTAATTTTTTTTTTTTTGAGACAGAGTCTCACTCTGTTGCTCAGGCTGGAGTGCAGTGGTGCAATCTTGGTTCCCTGCAGCCTTCGCCTCCTGGGTTTAAGCGATTCTCCTGCCCAGATACTCACTGGAGTAGCTGGAATTACAGGCGTGCACCACCATGCCTGGCTAATTTTTGTGTTTTTAATAGAGACAGGGTTTCACCATGTTGGTCAGGCTGATCTTGAACTCCTGGCCTCAAGTGATCTGCTCGCCTTGGCCTCTCAAAGTGCTAGGATTCCAACTGTAAGCCACCACACCCAGTGCATTCAGTGAATATTTATTGGCACCTACTTTATGCCAAACACTGTTCTGGTCTCCAGTAATATAGCAGTGAATGAAGCAGTCAAAATCCTTGCTGTCATGGAACCTACATTACTTATCAGAGAATGCTATGTAGTTAAGTTCAAAGGAAGAAAAAAAGGGTTCCATAATGGTGTATATAACTGTTGAATTTGATTTTGCCTTAAAAATATAGAAGAATATACCCAAATGAATATGGTTACCAGTGGAGACAAATAGTGCAGACTCACTTTTCCCTTTTGCATGTTTCTGCTATAGTTTGAATTATTTTCTCCATTTTCTTTTGTAATAAAAAAAATTTTTAAGCACTATAGCAATGTTTTTCTGTCCACCCTCCTTATCAAAGAAATAAATGAAGACAAGGTCAAGGTCAAGATCAAGGTCATCAGTAGAGTGTGGCAGCAAACCAGGACTGGAACCCTGGTTTTCAAAGTGGAATCTCCCTTTACATCAACTATTTGGAATGTGAAAGATGGACACAGAAAAACAAAAAAGGGAGGGGAATTACTACAAAGGGCCCAGGAGATGGCAAATGATAACTTAGAGAATTAAAAACAGCCAGGCGAGGTGGCTCACACCTGTAACTCCAGCGCTTTGGGAGGTCAAGGTAGGTGGATCACCTGAGGGCAGGAGTTCGAGAACAGCCTGGCCAACATGATGAAACCCCAGGTCTATTAAAGATACAAAAATTAGCCAGGCATGGTGGCAGGCACCTGTAATTCCAGCTATTTGGGAGGCTGAGGCAGGAGAATCACTTGAACCTGGGAGGCGGAGGCTGCAGTGAGCCAAGATCATGCCATTGCACACTAGCTTGGGGACAAGAGCAAAATTGTCCCAAAAAAAAAAAGAAAAAAGAAAAAAAAAAAGAATTAGAAACAGTGCAATATAGACCAGCGTTGGGGGGCCATGTATACGCTGCCTCAGGCCACACCAGGTGTTCTGCACAGCAGTACCCAAGCATGCGAGACAGATACATTCTAAGGGAAGAGGCCCATGTGCCTGTCTTTTGCTGTATAAGCAAGGCTTTTCTAGCAATACTAGATCCCACTGAGAACCTCCCACCCTGGCATCTGAGCTCCTGATAGGCTGCTGGAGCTCCTGATTTGACAAAGGAGCCTGCCTCCTTTGAATGACCTAGAGCACAGGGAGGAACTTGTCCATTAATTTGGAACTGTGTTCTTCATAAAGACTGAGGCAAGCAAGTGCTGTGAAATAACATCTTAGTCCCTTCGTGTGTGTGTGTGTTTTAATATATTTTGAGAATAAAACTTCATATAACATTAAAATAAAAAACAATGTGATAAAATTGGATGTGTAGTTTGCTCTTAGAAATGCCTTGGGATTTTTCTTCCAGAGCTGCCCACAGAAAGCCCACAGACTCTGAAAAGGGGGAGAGTCCCTGATCTTTTCAGACTGAAAAAAGTAAAGTCGACTGTGTTTTATCTGCACATCACTTCTAGATTTAGAATTCCTAAGGCAGAAATTCCAAGCAGGTCAATTGCTCAGTAATCGATTCAGATAACATCAAATAAATTTATATAAATGAAAATTGTTTTCTTTTTTTAATGTTATGAACGAATGTGTATATGGAAATCACTTATTGAATTTTTGTTTTTATTAATTTTATTCATTCTGCAGTCATGCGGATAAATTTTTAAACAGGTACAATTTACATACAATAAAATGCTCTCTTTTTTTCCTTTTCTCTTTGAGACAGAGTTTCCCTCTGTCTCTGAGGCTAGAGTGCAGTGGCTAATTTCTGTATTTTAGTATAGACAGGGTTTTACTATGTTGGCCAGGTTGGTCTCAAACTCCTGGCCTCAAGTGATCTGCCCACCTTGGCCTCCCAAAGTGCTGGGATTACAGTCATGAGCCACCAAGCCTGGCCAAAATGCTCTCATTTTAAGCAGACAATTTAAATTACGCAAATAGGCCAGGCGCAGTGGCTCATGCCTATAATCCCTGCACTTTGGGAGGCTGAGGCTGAGGTGGGAGGATCACCTGAGGTCAGGAGTTTGAGACCAGCCTGGCCAACATGGTGAAACCCTGTCTCTACTAAAAATACAAAAATTAGCCAGGCATGGTGGCAGGCGACTGTAATCCCAGCTACTCGGGAGGCTGAGGCAGGAGAACTTCTTGAACTCAGGAGGTGGAGGTTGCAGTGAGCCGAGATCTCACCATTGCACTCCAGCCTGGGGGACAAAAGGGAGACTTCATCTCAAAAGAAATACATAAATAAATAAAATAAAATTAAAAAATTCCACAAATATACACCTATGTTAATACCACCCCAAGCAAGATATAAAACATTTCCACCATCTCGAAATATATTTGGAAGTTCAAAGGGTCCTCCTGTCTACTTCCAATGATAATGTATTGATTTAAAAAATTAAACTGAACACAAATTAATTTTGTCTCCTGATTTCTATTGAAAAAGCTGGATGCTTCTAGAGATAAGTAGAGATGCCCTAGAGCAGTCACTTTTAAGATTTTCTATCACCATTTTCTGAAACTCAGTTGGAAAGTGGGACAAAGGAGAGAGGCAGCTACCCAGTTGGCTGGGAGGTTCTTAAGCTTTAGGAGGGCTTGGATTTTGCTTGATTTTTAGTGGAAAAGCTGTGCAAGGGAGAGTATCAATCAGAAATGTTAATTTTAGGCTTCTATTAGGTTGGTGCAAAAGTACTGCAGTTTTGCCATCAAAAGTAATGGCAAAAACCATAATAACTTTTGTACCAACCTAATAGAGCCTCTGTCTCTTTTCCTCAGCCATATAGACTGCATTTGCAAAGGTTATTCCAAGTCACTCACCTACTCATAGTCATGAATCTCTTGTGAATTAACATTCCAATTTCTTCTGCTTAAGGTGTGACTCTTTTTACAAAAAGAGCAGTGAGATTGAAAAAAATAAAAGGCTATTTAAACTATTCACATGTGGTGGTGGTAGTATGGGCTCATCTATTTAAATGTGCATATTATTACTATTACTTAATTTTAATTTTTTTTTTTGAGACAGAGTCTTGCTTTATCGCCCAGGCTGGAGTGCAGTGGTGGGATTTGGCTCACTGAATCCTCCACCTCCCTGGTTCAAACATTTCTCCTGCCTCAGCCTCCTGAGTACCTGGGATTACAGGCACGCGCCACCCCACGCCCAGCTAATTTTTGTATTTTTAGTAGAGACGGGATTTCACCATGCTGGTCAGGGTGGTCTCAAACTCCTGACTTTGTGATCCACCTGCCTAGACCTCCCAAAGTGCTGATTACAGGCGCGAGCCACCACACCTGGCCGTGAAATTAATTTTAAGAATGTATTTTATTTAACTCCATTCATCTAAACTATTATCATTTCAACATGGAATAAAGATAAAAATAATTAATGAGGGCTGGTCGTGATGGTGCACACCTGTGATCCCAGCACTTTGGGAGCCTGAGATGAGCAGACCGCTTGAGTCCAGGAGTTTGAGACCAGCCTGGGCAGCATGGCAAAACCTCATCTCTACAAAAATACAAAAATTAGCCTGGTATGGTGATATGTGCCTCTAGTTTCAGCTACCTGAGCGACTGAGAGGTAGGAGGATTGCTTGAGCCTGGGAGGTCAAGGCTGCAGTGAGCCAAGATCACGCCATTGCACTCCAACCTTGGTGACACAGGAAGACCCTGTCTCAAAAAAGAAAATGGGGGAGAGAGTTTATGTTCTTTCATTGCAAGTTTTCAGAATTCAGTAAAAATTCAGTGTGCACTTTACATTTAAAGCACATCTCAGTTCTGACTATCTGCATTTTAAGTGCTCAGTAGCGACGTGTGGCTAGTGGCTACAGTATTAGACAGCACAGTTCTGCACCATTCTCTATTCTCACTCTCTCTCTCATTTATTTATTTATCATTATTATTATTTTTTGAGACGGAGTCTCCCTCTGTTGCCCAGGCTGGAGTGCAATGGTGCGATCTTGGCTCTCTGCAACCTTTGCCTACCAGGTTCAAGTGATTCTCCTGTCTCAGCCTCCCAAGTAGCTGGAATTACAGGCACCTGCCACCACACCTGGATAATTTTCATATTTTTAGCAGGGACAGGGTTTCAACATGTTGGCCAGGCTGGTCTCAAACTCCTGACTTCAAGTGATCCTCCCACCTCGGCTTCCTAAAGTGCTGGTATTACAGGCATGAGTCACTGCACCTGGCCTTGTTTTTTAAAAATAGAGATGGGGGTCTCACTATGTTGCTTAGGATGGCCTTTAACTCCTGGGCTCAAGCAGTTCTCCCACCTTAGCCTCTTAAAATACTGAGATTGCATAGTAGCTCTTGGGTAGAAGTTACAAAAACCAAACCAAAACCAGAACCTCCAAAAATAACGAAGTGCTGGATTACAGGCATGAGTCACAGTGAACCACGATGCCCAGTCTCTCTCTCTCTCACACACACACATACACACAAAGAAATACAGGTTGTAACTTACTTTTTTTTTTTTTTTTTTTGAGATGGAGTCTTGCTCTGTCGCCCAGGCTGGAGTGCAGTGGCGTGATCTCGGCTCACTGCAAGCTCCGCCTCCTGGGTTCACGCCATTCTCCTGCCTCAGCCTTCCGAGTAGCTGGGACCACAGGCGCCCGCCACCACGCTCAGCTAATTTTTTGTATTTTTAGTAGAGGCAGGGTTTCACTGTGTTAGTCAGGATGGTCTCGATCTCCTGACCTTGTGATCCACCTGCCTTGGCCTCCCAAAGTGCTGGAATTACAGGCATGAGCCACTGAGCCTGGCCTTTTTTGTTTTGTTTTGTGTGTTTTTTTTTTTTTTTTTTTTTACTATTTGTAGAAGGCTATTAGTCTATGTCTGAATATTTGGGAGAATACCTTTTACTTAGATAGCTATATAGCATTGAGTAGAATAAACATATATGTTCTATTAAATCATTTCCCTATTGAAAGGTATTTATTTTCTTTCTCTGTTTCAAATAAGGCTACAAGGAACATCCTCTATATAAAAACTTACGTGCATTTGTGCATTTTCAAGATATAGAGTTCTAGATATAGAATTGCTTTGTCAAAGGTTATGATGCTGGTGGAAGTATTATGACTATAAAACAGTAATATATGTTTTCAACCAATATGCCAGCAAGTGTATAGCTAAATATATACCATCTGTTTCAAGGCAATCATTTTAGAAAACCACATTTTAATTCCAGCATGTTCCTTCACTAAAAATAATTTGATTTTGCTTTTGAAATTTGACTTAAAACCAGTTCAAGCTAAAAAATCTAGGTCAAGTGACTGTCATGAGGCTTGCTGTTTTGTTATTTTTATTTTTTGAGGCAAGATCTTGCTCTATCACTCAGGCTGGAGTACAGGGGCTCGATCATGGCTTACTGCAACTTCCGCCTCCTGGGCTCAGGCAGTCCTCCAGCCTCAGCCTCCTAAGTAGCTGAGACTACAGGTACTCACCACCATGCCTGGCTAATTTTTGTATTTTTTGTAAAGACAGGGTTTGCCATGTTGACCAGGCTTGTCCTGAACTCCTAAACTCAAGTGATCCACTCGCCTTGGCTTCCGAAAGTGCTGGGATTACAGGTGTGAGCCACCGGGCCCAACCTGTAATCAGAGTTATTTTTGTCTCTCATTCATCTGTTTCTTTCTTTCCTCCCTTCTCTCTTTCCTT
>NW_016816114.1:361025-393761 GCF_001698545.2 Rhinopithecus bieti
AAAAAAAAAAAAAAAAAAAAAAAAAAAAAAAAAAAAAGAAGAACATGTGCTTTGTGGTGTAGCACTTTTATGTTTATTAAAGCATTCATAATCTTCCGTTTTTCTAGATGCTTGGTGATGTCCAAGTCTAGCTTCTGGCAACTTCAGTTGCTATTTTTTCTCTCTATCTTTCTGGGTTAAAGAAAAGGATGATTGTAGTTAGGCTGTGAAAAATGAAGTATATTATGTGAATGTAAAAGAACTTCCACTTATGGTTGGGCGTGGTAGCTCACACCTGTAATCCTAGCACTTTGGGAGGCCAAGACAGGAGGATTGCTTGAGCTTGAGCCCAGGAGTTTCAAAACAGCCTGGGCAGCATAGAGAGAAACCTTGTCTCTACAAAATATAAAAAAAATTAGCAGAGTGTGGTGGCTGGTGGCATGTGCCTGTCCTTCCAGCTACTCAGGAGGTTGAGGTGAGAGAATTGGTTGAACTCAGGAAGTCGAGGCCACAGTGAGCCATGTTTGTGTCACTGCACTCCACCCTGGGTGACAGAAAAATACCCTGTCTCAGAAAAAAAAAAAAAAAAAAAAAGAACTTTACTTTTGCAAGAATGTACAGTTTTGGGATTGGGTTTTGCTTTTTGTTGTTAAAACACTTTGCATGCATTATAGTATATAAACAGTACATTGGTACGTTCTTGTAAAATACTGAAATGATACATAAATGGCTGGGCACGGTGGATCACACCTGTAATCCCAGCACTTTGAGAAGCCAAGGTGGGCAGATCACCTGAGGTCGGGAGTTTGAGACCAGCCTGACCACATGGAGAAACCCCGTCTCTACTAAAAATACAAAATTAGCCGGGTTGCGGCAGAGGTTGCGGTGAGGTGAGATCGTGCTATGGCACTCCAGCCTAGGCAACAAGAGTGAAACTCCATCTCAAAACAAACAAACAAACAAACAAACAAACAAACAAACAAATGATACATAAATATGTAGCCTCAAACTGAAAGTTCCTCTTTTCCCAGACTGCTTCTCTACCAGACAGGATATGGTGACCTGACTAGTTTCGTAGATTCTTTCCCGTAACTTTTCCACATAGGTACATATGCATATATACATACATATGCTGTCATTTCATTGTAGTGTTTTTGCAAAAATGGATTCCTATAAAATGGGTAGTGGTGGTGGTGGTTGTGTGTGTGTGTTTTAAATTGTGTTTTCCTCTCACTTCTGCCTCTCAAGTATCTGGGACTACAGGCACACGCCACCACACTCAGCTAATTTTTGTTTATTTTTTGTAGATGCAAAGTCTCCCTGCATTGCCCTGGTTGGTCTCAAACTCCTGGACTCGGTGATCTTCCCACCTCAGCCTCCTAAAGTGCTGAGATAACAGGCAGGAGCCACCGTGTTGTTGTTTTTGATCTAATATTTCTTTTTGTTTGTTTGTTTTTGTATTTTTTTGAGACAGGGTCTCCCTCTGTCACCCAGGCTGGAGTGCAGTGGTGCAATCATGGCTCACTGCAGCCTCAACCTGTTGGGCTCAAGAGATCCTCCTGCCTCCACCTCTCTAGTAACTGGGAATGCAGACACATGCCACCATGCCCGGCCTAATTTAATATTTCCTGGAAATACTTCTTTTCTTTTCCTTTTTAAACAGAGTCTCATTCTGTCACCCAGGTTGTAGCATAGTGGTGCAATCTTGGCTCATTGCAACCTCTGCCTCCTGGGTTCAAACAATTTTTGTGGCTCAGCCTTCAGAGTAACTGGAATTACAGTCATGTGGTACAACTGCTGGCTATTTTTCTTCTTTTTTTAGTAGTGTCTAAAATACTAAATACTAGCCGGGCCCAGTGGCTCATACTTGTAATCCCAGCACTTTGGAAGGCTGAGGTGGGTGGAACACCTGAGGTTAGGAGTTAGAGACCAGCCTGGCCAACATGGTGAAACCCCATCTCTACTAAAAATATAAAAATTAGCCAGGTGTGGTGGCAAAAGCCTGTAGTTCCAGCTACTTGGGAGGCTGAGGCAGGAGAATCGCTTGAACCTGGGAGACAGAGGTTGTAGTGAGCCGAAATTGTGTCACTGCACTCCAGCCTAGGTGACAGAGTTAGACTTTGTCTCAAAAATAAATAAAATAAAATAAAATACTAAATACTAAGTTCATCATGTTGGCCAGGCTGGACTCGAACTCTTGGTTTCAAGTGATCCTCCCACCTTAGCCTCCAAAGCAGGTGTGAACCACCACACCCAGCCATATGTTTTGAAAATATTTCCATGTCTAAGTTCCCAGTAAAAAGCTGGCATTTTATTAACATATATCATTATTAAGCAGAATCAACATTTTTAAAAGCCACAATGCCTACCACTAGCACAATGTTTTGATAAAGGTTTTGATAGAACTCAGCATACATTTTACATAGTCGTTACTTAATGTCATGGGCGGTTCAACACGGTGTCCAGGTCCTGTGGTGGTCTTGGTTTGGGAGTGTACAGAGTTCTTTAAAAAAACTTCTCTAATCCCATCTGGTAAAAGCTGCATGCAACACCTACGGTGAATTCATTTTCGACAAAGGTGCCAAGAACACGCACCTTGTTCTTGGGGTTGAGAATGCTTAATGGGTTAAAAAAAAATAGAAAGAATGAGTAAGAAGGCTGGGCACAGTGGCTCACACGCATAATCCCAGAACTTTAGGAGGCCAAGGTGGGACGAGTGCTTGAGCTACTCAGGAGACTGAAGCAGAAGGATCGCTTGAGCTGGGGTAGTCAAGGCTGTAGTGAACCATGAATGTGCCACTGCACTCCAGCTTGGGCAACAGAACAAGACCCTGTCTCAAAAAATAAATAAATAAATAAATAAATAAATAAATAAATAAATATAAAAGAAAGAAAAGAAAAATCAAAATATTCCATTCTTCGCATGGGGTGCTCAATAAATATTTATTGAAGCAATGTTTGTTGTGTAACAAGAACAGTGGAATAGGAAAAGTTAACCTGGCTTTTACTTCTGCCTCTGCCTCCAGTGGCTTCTACGGGTCCCACACTCTATTCCACTGTTTGGACCTTGGTTTATTCACTATAAATTGAGGAAACTTGGCCTCAGGTAGTTTAAAGTCCTTTCCTGCACCAGCGTTCACAAAGTCTGTATAATTTTTCAGTCCTGGAGTCTGACCTAACATCCAGATCTTGGCTGAATCTTTAAAAATAGCCCAGCAGAGTGTGGTGGCTCCCGCCTGTAATCCCAGAACTTTGGGAGGTCAAGGAGGGTGGATCACTGGAGGTCAGGAGTTAGCAACCAGCCTGGCCAACATGGTGAAACCCCGACTCTACTAAAAATACAAAAATTAGCCAAGCATGGTAGCGAGTGCCTGTAGTCCCAGCTACTTGGGAGGCTGAGGCAGGAGAATCGCTTGAACCCGGGAGGTGGAGGTTACAGTGAGAGGAGATTGCACCACTGCACTCCAGCCTGGGCGACGGAGCAAGATTCTGTCTCAAAAAAAAAAAAAAAGAAAAAGAAAACCCAAAAAATGAAACAAAACAAATGTCCAGTAGAGAACAAGTACTGTAACAATCTCCCTGTAATCTGTTTAAATTTGTAAGTGGATCAAGTCCAGTAAAAAGATCAGCCAACTGGAGAAATGTAATGTTCAAACGTGCTTCCCAGTATTCTTATGTGAGGGTGCGGCAAAGAGATAAAGAATGGAATTCTGGGTGAATGTAGTCTTAATCTATAAAGATCTTTGGAGGAGGGCTACAAACAGACCAGGAGGAGGGAGGAGAAGTTGGAAAACTGCCTTCTAACTAACTGGTAAGTGCGATCCTCTGGAAACTTATGACAAAGAGAAAACCAGGATATAGTTGCTTGGACTTTCGTAGTTTTATATGAGAGGTAAGGACAATAATGATTGAGCCAAGAAATTTAGGGGAAATTTACATAAAATAGAGTTTTTTGGATTTCCTGAGAAATTGACTTTTATTTAAATGGAATCATGGACTGCAATAGCGGCCTTATTTAAACTTTACCTGGGCAAGTTTAGTGTGAGAAATAGGACGAAGAAATAAAACTGCAGAAAATTGTGTGGTACATTTGTGTCAAGCCGTATTTATTCAGGCTGACTTGAAACTGTGACTTTAGGTGCAACACATACTTTTGGTGAGCTTCTCCTTTTCTGTAAAATGGGTATTATGCAATAATGTGGAACTGCTGAGGGCATAGCTCTGTTAGTAGTTTTATGATTTGTAAAGTAAAAATATTAGGGGGCGTGGTGGCTCATACCTGTAATCCCAATGCGCTGGGAGGCTGAAGCAGGGGGATTGCTTGAGCCCAGGAATCCGAGACCAGCCTAGGTAACACAGTGAGATCTACCTGAAAAATAATAGAAAAATTTGCTGAGTGTGGTGGCACATGCTTGCAGTCTCAGTTACTGGAGAGGCTGAGGCAGGAGGATGGATTGAGCCTGGGAGGTGGAGGATGAAGTGAGCCATAAAAGTCTGTCTCAAAAAAAAATTGTAAAAAAAAAAAACCCATATAAAGATAATGCTCAGTAAAGCAGAAGCTTAGTACTGGCTGCTGACTTTTGTGACAGTCTTGCTTTGTCACACAGGTTGGAGTGCGGTGGCTCAATCATAGCTTACTGTAACCTTGAACTCCTGAGCCCAAGCTATCCTCCCACCCCAACCTCCTGAGTAGCTGGGACTACTTGAGTGCATCACCATGGCCAGCTAATTTTTACAACTTTTTTTGTAGAGATATGGTTTCACTATGTTGCCTAGGCTGGTCTCAAACTTCTGGGCTCAAGTGATCCACTTGCCTTGGCCTCCCAAAGGGCTGGGCCTACAGGCGTGAGCCACAGCACTCAGCCTTGCTGCTGACTTTTTGTTTTGTTTTGTTTTGATTTTTTGACAGTCTTGCTCTGTTGCCCAGGCTGGGGTGCAGTGGCTCCATCTCAGCTCACTGCAACCTCTGCCTCCCGGGTTCAAGCGATTCTCCTGCCTCAGCCTCCTGAGTAGCTGGGACTACAGGCGCCTGCCACCATGCCTGGCTAATTTTTTTTGTATGTTTAGTAGAGACAGGGTTTCACCATGTTGGCCAGGCTGGTCTGGAACTCCTGACCTCAAGTGATCTGTCTACCTCGGCCTCCCAAAGTGCTGGGATTACAAGCCCGGCTGTTTTGTTTTGTTTTGAGAAAGGGTCTTGCTCACCGGGCATGGTGGCTCATGCCTGTAATCCCAACACTTTGGGAGGCCGAGGTAGGCAGATCACCTGAGGATGGGAGATGGAGACCATCCTGGCTAACATGGTGAAACCCTGTCTCTACTAAAAATACAAAAAATTAGTTGTGCATGGTGGCACATGCCTGTAATCCCAGCTACTTGGGAAGCTGACACAGGAGAGTTGCTTTAACCCGGGAGGTGGAGGTTGCCGTGGGCCGAGATCGAGCCATTGTACTCCAGCCTGGGCAACAACAGCGAAACTCCATCTCAAAAAATAAAAAGAGAGAGAGAGAGAGAGAGAGAGAGAGAGAGAGATTGAAAGGGTCTTGCTCTGCTGCCCAGGCTGGAATGCAGTGGTACAATCACAGCTCCTTGCAGCCTTGACCCAGGCTCAATCGGTCCTTCAACCTCAGCCTTCCAAATACTTGGGACAACACACTTGTGCAATCATGCACAGCTAATTTCTTTTTTTCCATAGAGATGGGGACTCATTCTGTTGCCCATGCTGGGTTTCTGATTTTTGAAGGTTTGTAGTAGTTTCATGTGTTAGAAATTATTAAGCTTGCAAAGATTAGTGAGTATAAGCAATTCGGTTTGTTTGGAACTTTGTGAGGCTTAGAGTGACAGGGTGTGACCAGCCTGGGAAGGTGGGCAGCTTTTAGAGTATGGACTTTGCCTTAAAGGCACTGGCAAATGCCTTTGAAGGGGAAATGATGTTTAGAGAAATATCTGGGAAGATTAAGAAGTTATCTGCTGATGTGGGTCCTCTTCGTTCCCCATAGCCTGCAGCTGCAGGTAGCCGCAGAGCATCAACCTCATGACCTCCTACTTCCAGTGATAACCTGAGTGCTGCCAGATGTAGTGCTGCCAGATGGTGGAACATTTGTCCCTACTTCATTTGCTCTCCTAAAGCTGTCTTCAAATTCCGCAAACCTCTTCCCCATCCTTACTGCTAACTTTTTTTTTTTTTTTTTGAGACGGAGTTTTGATCTTGTTGCCCAGACTGGAGTGCAATGGTGCAATCTCAGTTTACTACAACCTCCGCCTCCCGAGTTCAAGTGATTCTCATGCCTCAGCCTCCCGAGTAGCTGGGATTACAGGCATGTACCACTATGCCCGGCTAATTTTGTATTTTTAGTAGAGACAGGGTTTCTCTTTGTTGGTCAGGCTGGTCTTGAACTCCTGACCTCTGGTGATCCGCCCGCCTCGGCCTCCCAAAGTGCTGGGATTACAGGCATGAGCCACTGTGCCTGGCCCTTACTGCTAACTTTTAACTGTTTCCTACTTCACTGAGGAAGCAGTCAACCTGGAGCTTCCCCAGATATATGTGCTTGCTTAGCGTGTGCACCAACAAGATATCCCTGGTTGTGAATTAGAACCTTCTAAATGGGCAAAGGATCACACTCTTCTGTTGACTTGTTGCCCCAGCAATTTTTCCCTTTCTTCCTCTTGATTGTCTCCAGATCATACAAACATGGTGTTATTTTATCACTTAAAAAAACACCCAGGATTTTCTCCTTCCATTTTGCAAAACTTTTTTTTTTTGGAAGACAGGGACTCTCAGGATATAGTGCTACCATATCTCACTGCAGCCTCAAACTCCTGGGCTCAAGTGATCCCTCCCCATTAGCCTCCCAAATGGCTGAGACTATAGGCACTCACGTCCAACTACTTTTTTCAATGTAAACTCCTTGAAAGTGTTTCCTGTATTCAATTATCTCCTGATTTTCCTCCTTGTAAACTTTTTACTGCAGTATAAAGTACTGTGCTCACTGATAATCTGCAGCTTGCTCAGTCTATGAGAAATCTTATCCCTTTCCTTTGCAGCATTTGACTCATGATTGCACCTGTTCTTTGATGCATTTGCTTCACTTGGCTTCCAGGACCATTTTGCTTTTTCTCTTACCTCCTTGGGCTGCTTCCATTTCTATGTTGGTGCCTCTTCCACCTCAGCCTTTAAAAATTTTTTTAAAATTAATTATTATTATTATTGTTATTATTTTGAGACGGAGTCTTGCTCTGTCACCCAAGCTGGAGTGCAGTGGCATGATCTTGTCTTACTGCGACCTCTGCCTCCCAGGTTCAAGCAATTCTCCTGCCTCAGCCTCCTGAGTAGCTGGGATTACAGGCATGCGCCACCACGCCCGGCTAATTTTTGTATTTTTAGTAGAGACAGAGTTTCACCATGTTGGCCAGGCTGGCCTGGAGCTCCTGACCTCAAATGATCAGCCTACTTTGGCCTCCCAAAGTGTTAAGATTGCAGGCGTGAGTCACCACGCCCAGCCTTAAAATTTATTTTTATGTAGAGATGGCGTTTCACCACGTTGGCCAGGCTGGCCTGGAACTCCTGACCTTAAGTTATCAGCCTGCCCCAGTCTCCCAAAGTGTTGGGATTACCGGCATGAGTCAACATGCTTGGCCCCATTTTAACCTTTTAATGCTGGAAGGCTCCAGGACCTAGTCCTTAGCATCCAGCATTCCTTTGAATCTCATCCTTTGAATTCCTACCTCATTCAGGCTCCTGGCTTTAAAATACCATTTCTAAGCCAATAACTCATAATTGCATCTTTAGCTCAGATCTCCCTCCTGAACTCCAGCAGTCTCCACATGGGTCTAAGACATGTCAAACTCAACATACTTAAAACCCTGAATATTTCCTCTAAAACCTGTGGTCATGCAGGGTTTTTTTTTTTTTTTTTTTTTTTTTTTTGAGACAGAGTCTTCCTGTGTTGCCCAGGCTAGAGTGCAGTGTCATGATCTTGGCTCACTCCAACCTCTGCCTCCTGGGTTCAATAAATTCTTCTGCTTCAGCCTCCTGAGTAGTTCGAATTACAGGCACCCGCCACCATGCCTGGCTAATTTTTTGTATTTTTAGTAGAGACAGGGTTTTGCCATGTTGGCCAGGTTGGTCTTGAATTCCTGACCTCAGGTGATTTACCCGCTTTAGCATCCCAAGGTGTTAGGATTATAGGTGCGAGCCACTGAGCCCAGCCTTTGCAGCTTTCCTTGTTTCAATTGGTTAGCACCTCCAGCTCTTCCAGGGGCTCAGGACGAAACCCTTGGAGTCATCTTAGGCCCTTTCTCCTCATATCCTATAGGAAATCCTGTTTGCTTCATCTTCTCCACCTCCTTGGCTCAAGCCATTCTCCTGCCTCAGCCTCCTCCTGAGTAGCTGGGACTACAAGTTGCATGCCAGCATGCCTGGCTAATTTTCTTTTCTTTTCTTTTTTTTGTAGAAATGAGGTCTCGCTACGTTGCCCTGGCTGGTCTGAGCTCCTGGGCTCAAGCAATCCTCCCACCTTGGCCTCCCAAAGTCCCGGGATTACAGCTGTGAGCCATCACATCTGGCTACTCTAGCTTGAGTGAGGAAAGTTCATTGACCACTTCCACTGCTAACCCATCTCTTCTGGAATCTTGCCATAGTCTCCTGATAGGTCTCCCTGCTTCTCAATCTAGCAGCCACAGTGGTCCTTCTCAAAGGAAGTTAGATCCTATCACCCTATGTCCCTGCAGTGGTGCTTCTTTTCATGTGGGGTGAAAGCCTATGTCCTCAGAAGATGGTTCCTAAGCCCCATGTGTCTGTCCTGTGCCCTCACTCCTCTGTGATCCCTGTCCCTCGCTCGGTTGCAGTCACGCTGGCCTCTCTTGCTCTGTGAACACACCAGGCACCCTCCTGCTTTAGGACCTTTGCCCTTCCTGCCTGTCTCCATGGAAAGCTTTTCCTGTCTTGGCTAACTCCCTTGTTCTTTGTCTTAGTTCAAATAATCAACTTGTTGGTGAAAGTAGTAGACACTATTCAAACCTGACCACCTTAAAATTGCAACTCAGCGCCTCCTCAACCCTCCACTCCAACCACCTTCACCCTGCTCTTGCGTATCCTTTTGCCTTTTTTGCATTAGCATTCATCAACTTGTAATATGTTGATAAATCACATTTTAGTGATGTTTTAAAAATCTGTATATTTATTTTTCAGTTAAATGTAAGTTACATGAGGCTGGGCGTGGTGGCTCACAGCTATAATCCCAGCACTTTGGGAGGCCAAGGCAGGTGGATCACTTGAGGTCAGGAGTTCGTGACCAGCCTGACCAATATGGTGAAACCCCGTCTCTACTAATATTACAAAAATTAGCTGGTGTGGTGGTGCATGCCTGTAATCCCAGCTTTTTGGGAGGCTGAGGCAGGAGAATCGCTTGAACCCGGGAGGCGCTTGAACCCGGGAGGCAGAGGTTGCAGTGAGCTCAGATCGTGCCATTGCCCTCCAGCCTGGGCAATGAGAGCGAAACTCCATCTTAAAAAAAAAAAGGTAAGTTACATGAGGCCAGGGGTCTTTGGTTCATTGGTACATTCCAGAAAAATAGGATCATTTCTAACATATTGCAGATCATCAACAAATAATTGTTAAACGAGTACACTTTTGGTATTTTTATATATTTTCTTTTCTTTTTTTTTTGAGACAGAATGTCGCTCTGTCACCCAGGCTGGAGTGCAGTGGTGTGATCTCAGCTCACTGCAGCCTCCATCTCTCAAGTTCAAGCGATTTTCTTGCCTCAGCCTCCCTAGTATCTGAGACTACAGGCATGAGCCACCATGCCTGGCTAATTTTTGTAGTTTTAATAGAGACAGGGGTTTGCCATGTTGGCCAGGCTGGCCTTGAACTCCTGACCTCAAGTGATCTTCCTGCTTTGGCCTCCCAAAGTGCTGGGATTGCAGGTGTGAGCCACCATGCCTGGCCTTTTATATGTTTTCTATGGTAAACATAGGTACCTTGTAATTTTTATATCTTTGTAAAAGATATATAAAAAAGAAGCATCATATTACTTGTTATGAAATCAGAGAAGTAAGTGAAGGAAAATAACTAGCTTAGGGCAGTGGGCAGGGCAGGAAGAGAAGTGAAAGGTAGGAAGACAGTTTTGGAGGGAATTGCAGAAGTCTGGATTATAGAGGCCTAATATAAAGTGATGGGGATGAGGGAGAACCTTACAGGTACAATGACGTGGAGTTGGTGAGTCCCTAGTTGTGGAGGGGGCCTAAGAAGATCTTGCTGTGGTGAAAGCATGGGGAATATGAGCAGCTGAAGTGTCTTGCAGGAGGCTGGAGCTGGAGGTAAGGTGTGCTCTGAGATAGCAGGGAAGTAATGGTGGTTGCAGGAAAGAACAGTGAATTATTTTCTTTTCTGAGTTCTTTCTTTTTTTTTTTGAGACAGGGAGTCAGTCTGTTGTCCAGGCTGGAGTGCAGTGGCACGATCTCGGCTCACTGCAACCTCTGCCTCCCAGGTTCAAGCAATTTTCCTGCCTCAGCCTCCCAAGTAGCTGGGATTATAGGCACCTGCCACCACACCCAGCCCATGTTCTGAATCATTTCAATTCACTGCCATTAATCTTGGTTTACACAGATGCGGCTCTCTAGCGAGCAGCTGGAAATTCAGCTTTGGTGCCAAAGTATTGTCACCTCCAGCTTTACCCCACAACTGGGATGCATCCTTCAGGGGTCATGAAGTTTGCCCTAAAGAGTAGTGATTCATGGAGGTTGTATAGCTCATAAAACAAAAACCCACTGTGCTATATTATTTGGGAGTCTTTAGAACACAGGCGTCTCTCATGGGAGATGGTCATGTGTCAGAAAATTCAATCCTATGGAATTGTACAGTCATGTAACATCTCAGAGTCTTGGCTCTCTCTGGCTCCTCATTTCCTCTACTTGAAACACCCTCCACCCATTCTTCTCACACGTAACTTTTTAAGAAATTCTTCTCACCCCCACACCCCATCGTCAAAATGAATGGTCTTTCTCTATGGGTTTGTGTTTCCATTTGTTTATCTATTCAATTAATAACTTTGCTTTTTTTTTAGAAGTCTCACTCTGTGACCCAGGCCAGAGTGCAGTGGCATGATCTCGGCTCACGGCAACCTCCGCCTCTTGGGTTCAGGCGATTCTCCTCTCTCAGCCTCCTGAGTAGCTGGGATTACAGGCACCTGCAACCATGCCTGGCTAACTTTTGCATTTTTAGTAGAGATGGGGTTTCACCATGTTGGCCAGGCTGGTTTGGAACTCCTAACCTCAAGTGATCCTCCTGCCTCGGCCTCCTTTGGGAGGATTACAGGTGTGAGCAACCATGCTCGGTCTCAAGTAATACTTAAATTGCCTTAAAGGAGTTTATGGTCTGGAGTTGGGTGCCATGCAACACAGTCGCTATGTGTGACCATTTAAATTTTATTATTTTTATTTTTAATAAATGTATTTTTTTGAAAGCTCTGTCATCTAAGGCTTGAGTGCAGCAGTGCCATCTCAACTGCCCGAAGACTGCCTCCTGGGCTCAAGCAATCTGAAATATTAATTCAAATGAAATTAAATAAAAAATTCTAAGCCAGGTATGGCGGCTCACACCTGTAATCCCAGCACTTTTGGAAGCTGAAGTGAGGGATCACTTGAGGCCAGGAGTTTGAGCCCAGCCTGGCCAACATGGTAAAACGCTGCCTCTGCTAAAAATACAAAAATTAGCCAGGCATGGTGGCATACGTCTGTAGTCCCAGCTACTCAGGAGACTGCGGCAAGAGAATCACTTAAACCCAGGAGATGGAGGTTGCACTGAGCCGAGATTGTGACACTGCACTCCAGCCTGGGTGACACAGTCAGACTCTGTCTTGGAAAAAAAAAAAAAAAAAATTAAAAATGCCTTCATTGCCCTAGCCACATTTCAAGTGCTTAATAGTTATATGTGGCTAGTGGCTGCTGTAGTGCATGACTCACAGAATAACTCCGTTACCAATATTCTACTGGAGACAGACTTGATCCTATGGAATTCAAATTCAAATCCTATGGAATTGTACAGTTATGTAACATCTCAGAGCCTTGGCTCCATGTCCCTGTCTTGGCTCTCTTTGGTTCATCAGTTCCAGAATAACTCCGTTACCAGAATAACTCCATTACCAAAATTCTACTGGGCAGCACTCCACAGGAGGGACTATAGTCAGACACCACATATACTGCACATACAGGTAAAATGGATTAAGGGAAATAAGGTAATAATAGTGAGAGGGACTGTTTGGCTACTTTAGACTGAAGGACCAGTGAAATGTCCAGGGAGGTAACATTCAAGCCAGGATAAAAATGAAAAGGAAAAAAGTGAAAATGGTGGGACAGAGGAGCTAGATGAAGAACACAGCCATCTAGGATTGAGGCAAGTTGGAAAGAAAGCTCTAGTGGCTGGGGCTGAGTCAGTAGGGGAGAGAGTGGTAGAAGAAATCTATGGGGTAGGTCAGGGCCAGATCACCAGGGCTTCAGTAATTTGAGTAAAGACTTAGGAATTATTATTATTATTTTTTCTGAGAGAGGTATGAGAGGGTTATAAGTGGGGGAATGACGTAATCTGATTATATATTTACCTTTACCTCACTCATCCTGATTTCATTAGTTGCTTACTTGCCCATGTCACTGCCCGATTGCACAATTCTGGATTTTTCATGTCCTTAGTATATTGAGTCATGTCCCATCAACTCAATATGTTAGTAATGACTGGTTGAATTGAATTAGCTTAACTTTTTGTTAAATCTTTTTTTCCTTAAGAAACAGGGTCTTGCTCTGTCACCCAGGCTGGTGTGCAGTGGCACAATCATAGCCTCCAACTGCTGGGCTCAAGAAATCCTCCTGCCTCAGCCTGCTGAGTAGCTGGGACTACAGTCATGTACACCAGGCCTAACGATTATTTTTTGTTTTTTGTTATTTTGCAGAGAGGGAGTCTTGCTATGTTGCCCGGGTTGGTCTCAAACTCCTTACCTCAGGTGATCCACTCACCTTGGCCTCCCAAAGTGTTGGGATTACAGGCGTGAGCCAC
Source organism: Rhinopithecus bieti (assembly GCF_001698545.2). Classification (NCBI taxonomy): domain Eukaryota; kingdom Metazoa; phylum Chordata; class Mammalia; order Primates; family Cercopithecidae; genus Rhinopithecus; species Rhinopithecus bieti. Next base: position 374,053 of record NW_016816114.1, read on the forward strand.
TGTGCCTGGCAAGAAAAGCATTTTATTTTATTTTGAGATAGAGTTTTGCTCTTGTTGCCCAGGCTAGAGTGCAATGGCTTGATCTCACTGCAACCTCCACCTTCCAGGTTCAAGCAATTCTTCTGCCTCAGCCTCCTAAGTAGCTGGGATTACAGGCGCCCACCACCATGCCCAGCTAATTTTTGTATTTTTAGTAGAGACGGGGTTTCACCACGTTAGCCAGGCTGGTCTTGAACTCCTGACCTCAGGTGATTGGCCTACCTCGGCCTCCCAAAGTGCTGAGGTTACAGGGGCAAGCCACCACGCCTGGTCAAGAAATGAATTTTTAAACGCTGCCATACAAAACGCTTGTAGGCCAAATAGTGTCTGGGTCACCAGTTAGTAGCATCAGACATCATGTCAGAGTATAGAGTCTGCTGGCTGCTGGAGTCAGGGGTTCCCACTCCTGGGAGCCTGCGACCCATGGCCACATTAAGCCAAGACCACTTCCTCATGAATCCTGTCATGAGATGCAAGATACAGACCACCACTGCCTCCTTGGAAGTTACCGAAATCTTAGACCAGAAGAGGAGTTAATGAAGTACTAGGCAAGCTTACTTACATTTGCATGGTTTAATGATTAAGAGCAGAAGTCAACAGCCTGATTTAACGCATGTGGGTGCTTGACACAGAGCCTGCTATATAGTATTCTCCAAAAACCTTAGCTAGTGCTGTTAGTGCCTATGTAGGTTTAGTTTTCGAAGTTCTTCCGTGGCCCTTTTTGCTTATTATATCAATCTCTGGTGGGAAACAGAGGAAGCATTTTTAGTGCTATTTTACAACTGAGGAAATAGAGGTTTGAAGAGAACTCAGGAAGGCTCAGGGTTACCCAGCATTGTGAGTGACAGAGCTTGGATCTGAACGTAAGTCTGCTCCAGACTTCTGTTTTCTGAAGCATTCTCTTGAAATCCCATGGTAAGGAGCTGCAGTCTCAATCACGCTGTCCAGGGGCTTGAAAGGTTAGGCACAGTGATTCATATTCACTGTCAATTCCTCTTGCTAACGGCAAACTTGGCAATGTCACTGTTAAGGCTGGGGATGAATCGTTGTAGCCACTGAGCAGGAAAAGCCCCACGTCCACCAGAGGCCCAGTTTACTCTAAAAAGCAAGTGCAGCTCTGCCACTGGAAGGCTGGCCTTTGCTCTTGTGCTGCCATTGAGCCACGCTGGCTCTCTGCTGCCAGTTTCCTTTTTGTTTGTTCCCTGATCCCCTGTATCAGGACCAGGAGTCAGTTTGGAGGCTATGTGTGGGGAAGAAGCTGGGAAGTCAGGGGCTGTTTCTGCGGACAGCTTTCCCGGTCCTTTGGAAGGCACAGAGCTCTTAGCCGCAGGGAACTAACAGAGCTCGGAAGCCATTGTATGTGGTCTCTCATTTCCAGCAGAGCAGGCTCATATGAGTCATCCAAAGATAAGTTGCAATCTGAGAATTCAGACTTGATCAGATACCGTCTGGTGGGGGGTACCAACCAGCCTGTCTGCTCATTTTCCTTCAGGCTGATCCCATAATGCATCCTCAAGTGGTCATCTTAAGCCTCATCCTACATCTGGCAGGTAAGTGAGTAGGTACCCTGGGCGGGAAGAAGGGAATAGAGGGGGATTAGAAGCCCAGAGAATGGGGTAGGGGAAGGGGAGGGGATGGTGGTGGTGGATGAAAGTAGATGTTCTTTGTGCACTGTTGTATGGCTATGAATTAACCAGTGAGCAGGACCAGAATAGAGTTTTAGGCCAAAGAAATTGCTTAACTGCTATGAATTACGATATTCATGGCTAAATGAACAAGGCAAGATGCAGCACAGTGTGTCACATGCTGCCATTTGTGTTTAAACAAAAAGGGACTGGTTAGATGTATATGCATAGACACATGTATATAGGACATAGTGACAGTGGGTACTGCGGGATGGTGGCGGAGGGTGGGAGGTGGAGGGAGGGTTAATCCTTATTGTATTCTTTTGTGCCTTTCGATTTTTTCAGCCGCATTCAATTCTTTCTTTCTTTCTTTCTTTCTTTCTTTCTTTCTTTCTTTCTTTCTTTCTCTCCCTTCCTCTCCTTCCTTCCTTCCTTCCTTCTTCTTCCTTCCTTCCTTCCCTTCCTCTCTTCCTTCCTTTCCGTTCCTTCCTTCCTTCCTTCTTTCTTTCTTCTCTTTCTTTCTTTCTTTCTTTTCTTCTTTCATTTCTTTTCTTTTCTTTCTTTCTTCTTTCTTTCTTCTCTCTCCCTTCCTTCCTCCTTCCTTCCTTCCTTCCTTCCTTCCTTCCTTCCTTTCTTTTCTTTCTCTCTCTCTGTCTTCATGAGGTCTCACTCTGGAGTGCAGTTGGGGAATCTTTTTTTTTTTTGAGACAGAGTCTCGCGGTGTTGCCCAGGCTAGAGTGCAGTGGCACGATCTTGGCTCACTGCAACCTCTGCCCCCTAGGTTCAAGCAATTCTCTCTCAGTCTCCTGAGTAGCTGGGATTGCAGGTATCTGCCACCACTCCCAGCTAATTTTTTTGTATTTTTAGTAGAGACAAGCTTTCACCATCTTGACCAAGCTGATCTTGAACTCCTGACCTTGTGATCCATCTGTCTCGGCCTCCCAAAGTGCTGGGATTACAGGTGTGAGTCACCGCACCTGGCCTAGTTGGGCAATCTTGATTCACTGCAGCCTCAACCCCCTGGGCTCAAGTGATCCTCCCACTTCAGTCTCCCAAAGTGCTGGGATTATAGGCGTGAGCCACCACACCTGGCCTAAGTATTTTATTTTGAAATAAACACTTTAATTCAAAACGTTCTATGAAATAAGGAAAGATTGAAATAGATATATCTTAAATTTTAAACACAAATTTCTGGAGTGATCTGTGCCTTTGGGATTATGGGGGAAAGAAAACCTCTCATTATATACTTCTATAACCAAATTGTAATAGCATGCATTATATGTGTAATCAAAAAAAAAATGATACTAGTATTAGGCAGAAGTAAATAAGAATTTATTGGCGGCCAGGCATGATGGCTTACACCTGTAATCCCAGCACTTTGGGAGGCTGAGGTGGGAGGATCATGAGGTCAGGAGATTGAGACCATTCTGGCTAACATGGTGAAACCCCACCTCTACTAAAAATACAAAAAATTAGCCGGGCGTGGTGGCGGGCACCTGTCGTCCTTGCTTCTCAGGAGGCTGAGGCAGGAGAATGGCGTGAACCCAGGAGGTGGAGCTTGCAGTGAGCTGAGATCGCACCACTGCACTCTAGCCTGGGCGACAGAGTGAGAGTCCATCTCAAAAAATAAATAAATAAATAAATAAATAAATAACTCGGCACTTTGGGAGGCCGAGGTGGGAGGATCACAGGTTCAGGAGTTCAAGATCAGCTTGGCCAAGATGGCGAAACCTTGTCTCTACTAAAAATACAAAAAATAATGTCTTTTTTGTTTTTTGAGACGGAGTCTCCCTCTGTTGTCCAGGCTGGAGGGCAATGTGCAATGGCATGTTCTCACTCACTGCAACCTCTGCCTCTCAGATTCAAGCGATCCTCCTGCCTCAGCCTCCCGAGTAGCTGGGATTACAGGCACGCACCACCACATCCAGCTAATTTTTTTTTTTTTAGTAGAGACAGGGCTTCGCTATGTTGGCCAGGCTGGTCTGGAGCCCCTGACTTGAAGTGGTCTGCCCGCCTTGGCCTCCCAAACTGCTGGGATTATAGGCATAAGCCGCTGTGCCTGGACTAAGTTTTGTATTTTTAATAGAGACAGGGTTTCACCATGTTGGCCAGGCTGGTCTCGAACTCCTGACCTCCAGTGATCCGCCTGCCTCAGCCTTCCAAAGTGCTGGGATTACAGGCATGAGCCACCATGCCTGGCTGAAAATTAAAAATTTGAAATGTAAATGCAAATTAAAAAAAAAAACTGTTTATTTTCTCTTTCCTTTTCTTTTTGAACATAAGGCTCTGTCGTTCAGACTGGAGTTCAGTGGGACATTCTTGGCTCACTGCAGCCTCGACCTCTCCGGGGCCCAAATGATCTCCCTACTTCAGCCTCCCAAATAGCTGGGACAAACTCCTGGGCTCAAGAGATCTTCCCACCTTGGCCTCTCAAAGTGCTGGGATTGCAGGTGTGAGACACTGTGCCCATCAAAAGGCTGTTTTCAACTGATGCAGCAATTGGATCTAGTAGAGCAGACTGGGGGACTGGAGTGGGAGGGGACTTTTCACTGTATGCCCTTTGGTGCTGTTTCATTTTGAAAAGCCACATGCATTTCTTACCTATTGAAAAATCAATGGTAAGCAGATATTTAACAAACACAGGGTGAAATACACACTCACATTACTTGAATGTTATTTGGTTCAAACCTTTTGGAAAGGATTTTGGCCATATTTATGAAAAAATGGAAAATGTTCTTGTGCTTTATACTGATAATCTCAGAATTATATCCTATTAGGAAAACTAAATGCCAAAAGTTTTGTGTAGAAAGGTTATGTGAAGTTATTTACACTGGTAAAAATGAGAAACAGCTTGAATATCACACAGTACAATACAATGTTTTACTTGTAAATATATCCCCTGAACAATACTGTTGGAGAATATGCTAAGCCAGGTGCAGTGGTTTATGCTTGTAATCCCAGCAACTCCAGAGGATCACTTGAGGCCAGGAGTTCAAGCAACATAGCAAGACCTTGTTTAAAAAAAAAAAAAAAAATTAAAAGAATGGTAACATAAAAAAATGCTTGTAATCTCAAATTTAAAAAATTCCAGCTGTATCAGCTAACTTGGAAAAAGGGGGGAAAAATTCCAGCTATAATGTCAATTTACAAGGCTAGGCTTGGCGGCTCACGCCTGTGATCCCAGCACTTTGGGAGGCTCAGGTGGGCGGATCACTTGAGGTCAGGAGTTCAAGACCAGGCTGGCCAACATAGTGAAACCCTGTCTCTACTAAAAATACAAAAATTAGCCGGGCGTGGTGGCACATGCCTGTAATTCCAGTTACTCGGGAGGCTGAGGCAGGAGAATTTCTTCAACTCGGGAGGCGGGGGTAGCAGTGAGCCAAGATCTTTGCACCACTGTACTACAACCTGGGTGACAGAGCAAGACTCTGTCTCTAAAAAATAAACAATTAAAAAATGAATAAAATACATTTTTACAGAAAGTAAAACAAGTAAAAAAATTCAGAGAAAAATTTTTCTGGGGTGGGAGGACAGTGTCTGCTCTGTCGCCCAGGCTGGAGTGTAGTGGTGCGAGCTCAGCTTGCTGCAACCTCCGCCTCCTGGGTTCAAGCACTTCCCCCTGCCTTAGCCTCCTGAGTAGCTGGGATTCTACCACCACACCCCGCTAATTTCTGTATTTTTTTTTTTTTGGTAGAGATCAAGTTTTGCCATGTTGGTTAGGCTGGTCTTGAACTCCTGACCTCGGTTGCTCCGCCCGCCTTGGCCTCCCAAAGTTCTTGGATTACAGGCGTGAGCCACCGTGCCCAGCCAAGAGGAAATGTTAAGGCTCATTCTCAGTTTGTCTTTTCTTCATTGCAGATTCTGTAGCTGGTTCTGTAAATGTTGTTGGAGTGGCAGGTCCACCTATCACACTGCCCTGCCGCTACAACGGAGCTGTCACATCCATGTGCTGGAGTAGAGGCACATGTTCTGTTTTCTCATGCCCAGATAGCATTGTTTGGACCAATGGAACCCACGTCACCTATCAGAAGGAGACACGCTATAAGCTATTGAGGAACCTTTCACGCAGGGATGTCTCTTTGACTATAGAAAATACAGCTGTGTCTGACAGTGGCACATATTGTTGCCGTGTTCAGCACAGGGGGTGGTTCAATGACATGAAAATCACTGTATCATTGAAGATTGTGCCACGTAAGTTTTTTGACATTTCTTGCTAGTTAATTGAATTTTCTGTTTGGTAGTGATTTTCTTTTTTCTTAATAGAGAAAGAGGAGGTTCCTGTAAGTCCTGTTTTTAAATAAACTCTTGTTCTTGGGAAATAGAATAATTTTTGTGTAGATGGAGTTGCAAGGCCAAGCATAATTCAAGGTCAGGCTAGAGTCAGTAAACTAGCTCCTAAAACAGTACAATTGTTCCTTGATATCCATGGGAAACTGGTTCCAGGACCCCCTTGATACCAAAATCTGCAGATGCTCAAGTCCCTTATGTAAAATGGTGCAGTATTTGCATGTAAACTATGCACATAGTCCCATATGCTTTAAATCACCTCTAGATTACTTATAACCCCTAATACAATGTAAATACTATGCAATTGGTTGTTATACTGCATTATTTAGGGAATAATGACCAACAAAAAAGTCCATATTTGTTCAGTACAGCAGACAACATATCCTTCTTTTTCCCCTGTACATTTTCCATCCAAAGTCTTGGTTGTATCTACGGATGTAGAACCCACAAATATGGAGGGCCGAATGTACTTCAAACAGAGTAATTGGTCCAAGAAATAGCATTTACTGTTCCATAGTAAAATACAGTGGATATTTTTATCAAGCTGAATTTATTCACCTTAAAGAACTGTCCTTTTTAATTAATTAATTTATTTTTTGAGACAGAGTCTCACTGTCACCCAGGCTGAAGTGCAGTGGCACAATTATGGCTCACTGCAACCCTCTGCCTCCCAGGTTCAAGCAATTCTCCTGCCTCAGCCTCCCGAGTAGCTGGGATTACAGGCAGGTGCCACCACACCCATCTAATTTTTGTATTTTGTATTAGTAGAGATGGGGTTTCACCATGTTGGCCAGGCTGGTCCGAACTCCTGACCTCAAATGATCCACCTGCCTCAGCCTCCCAAAGTGCTGGGATTACAGGCATAAGCCACCATGCTGGGCCTTTTATGTTTTTTCTTTTTGAGACGGAGTCTCACTCTGTTGCCCAGGTAGCAGGCTGGAGTGCAGTGGTGTGATTGCTACTCACTGCAACCCCTGCGTGCTGGGTTCAAGTGATTCTCCTGCCTCAACCTCCCGAGTAGCTGGAACTAAAGGGGTGCCTCACCATGCCCGGCTAATTTTTAAAATTTTTTTTGTAGAGGTATGGTTTCACTATGTTGCCCAGGTTGGTCTCAAACTTACGGGCTCAAGCGATCCACTTGTCTTGGCCTCCCAAAGGGCTGGGCCTACAGGCGTAAGCCACAGCACCCAGCCTTACTGCTGATTTTTCGTTTTGTTTTTTTGAGACAGAGTCTTGCTTTGTCGCCCAAGCTGGGGTGCAGTGGCTTCATCTCAGCTCACTGCAACCTCCAGCTCCTGGGTTCAAGCAATTCTCCTGCCTCGGCCTCCTGAGTAGCTGGACTACAGGCGCATGCCACCACGCCTGGCTAATTTTTGTATTTTTAGTAAAGATGGGGTTTCACCATGTTGGCCAGGCTGGTCTCAAACTTCTGACCTCAGGCGATCTACCCGCCTTGGCCCCCCAAAGTGCTGGGATTACAGGCGTGAGCCACCACGCCTGGCCATTGCTTTTTCTTAGTGAATCTTCTTCCACTAAGGTCTTACAATGATAATAGAACCCAATACCTATGACCTTAATAAGCTGTGTCTATTTTCGTTTTAAGTAAGAGGAACTTTAATTTGCAGTCTCTTAGCTTTTGGACTTAGATTGTTTCCCTCATAAGGGTGAGCAAGACGAGGTCAATTCTTTTTTTTTTTGAAACAGGGTCTTGCTGTTTCTCAGCCTGGAGTGCAGTGGCCCAGTCTCTACTCACTGCAACCTCCACCTCTGGGGTTCAATCAATTCTTGTGCTTCAGTCTTTCAAGTAGCTGAGATTACAGGCATGTGTCACCACACTTGGCTATTTTTTGTAGAGGTGGGGTTTCGTCCTGTTGCCCAGGCTGGTCTTGAACTCTGAACTCCTGAGCTGAAGTAGTCCACCCACCTTAGCCCCACAAAGTGCTGGCGTTACAGGCATGAGCCGCCACGCCCAGCCTCTACAAAAAAAGTTTTGTTTTTTTTTTAAATTAGCCAGGTGTGGTGATGCCTGTATGTAGTCCCAGCTACTTGGGAATCTGACACAGGAGGATTGCTTGAGCCTGGGAGTTCGAGGCAGCAGTGAGCTGATCATGCCACTACAGTCCAGCCTGGATGACAGAGTGAGACCCTGACCCCAGAAAAGTGCTTCAGTGCAAATATGAGGCATCTGCTCTTATTTCTGAATATGCATGCACCTTTCAATATATCTGCTCTTCTTTTGGAAGAAGGGGCATGTCTCCAAAGCTCTCTCCTGTCACAGTTTCTAGCTGGGCAATGACCAAGATTGAGAGTTCAGGAAGTTAATTCCACCTTGGGACAGTCTGTCATTGGTGTGCTAGGGTACAGTTCCAGCCTGAGGCTCTTGTTTCTTGTTTGACTCATGCTCACTCTCATGTTGATTTCTGACTCCAGCCAGGGTCACGACTACTCCAATTATCACAACTGTTCGAACAAGCACCACTGTTCCAATGACAACGACCCTTCCAACAACAACTCTTCCAATGACAACAACCCTTCCAACGACAACGACCCTTCCAACGACAAAAACCCTTCCAATGACAACGACCCTTCCAACGACAACAACCCTTCCAACGACAACTCTTCCAACGACAACAACTCTTCCAACGACAACGACCCTTCCAACGACAACGACCCTTCCAACGACAACAACTCTTCCAACGACAACAACTCTGCCAACAACAACAATGGTCTCTACCTTTATTCCTCCAACGCCATTGCCCACGCAGAACCATGAACCAGGTAAAACAGATGTGTTTGGGAGCCCAAAGACCTTGCAATGAGGAGCTGCGAAACATCCAGGGCATTGTATCAAGGTAGAAGGACAGTCTAGAGTGAGAAGTCTTACCTGGGTTTCAATCAGGGTCTCCTCAGGATTTGTGATCCTCCCCAACTCCCAAGTTATATGCATCTTTTGCACCAATAAGCATTTTTGGAGTGAGGGGACCCATTGCTTTTTGTCAGATTCTCAAAGAAATTGATTATTAACCGAAAATAGCTGGACCATTTATTGTAGGACATCTAACAGGGATAGTGTGGATCTGATTCAGCTACGTATGACTTTATGATGAAAACACAGGAAATGCCAGAGAACCAAGGTTAGATAAATGAGATTCTGTCCTCATGAAGAGCTCTGAAGAGAGATCATTTAGTCCATTCTGAAAGCAGACCTTGATTTCAAAGAAGTTAACATTTACTATTTTCTATCTATGAGGCACCATGTTTCATGCATTTAATTCTTAGGATAATTATATTGACTGTAGGTGTGGTTTATAATTGTGAGAACTGAGACAGAGTCTAAAAGCTCACTGTTGAAAGTTACACAGATAGAAGCCAGGTGCGGTGGCTCATGACTGTAATTTTAGTCCAGGAGTTCAAAACCAGCCTGGGCAACATAGTGAGACCCTGTCTCTGCATGGTGGTGCATGCCTCTAGTCCCAGCTACTTGGGAGGCTGAGGTGGAGGAATCTCTTGGGGCCAGGAGGTCAAGGCTGCAGTGAGCCATGATGGCACCACTGCACTCTCTAGCCTGGGTAACAGAGTGAAAAAGAAAGAAAAGAGAAAGAAAAAATAAGTTTACACAGATACAAAGTTGTTGAGTCAGGTTTTGATCTCTGTTAGCTTGAATTGGGGCCAGTACTTTTAACTACTGGATCATGCCTCCTATTATGAGCACTGAGTTTTATGTTTGGATGAATTTGCCCTGATCTAACATTTTACTGAAAACAAAACAAAACAAAACAAAACAAACCCTTAAAAACCATGCTGTTTTTTCAGGGCAGTCAATGACTTACACATTTTTACTTCAAAGGTCCTTTAATTTATTTATGTATAGTGGAAATTGCGAAAGGTGCGATTTATACTTAGGAAAAAGTAACATTGGATTTAAGGGCTTTAGGGATTTAGAATGTACATGTTTATTTTTTTTCAGTTCAGGCCATATAGTTGATACTTCAAATTCCCTGTAAATAAGACATTAGATTTAATATAAATGGAGGATAACTTGACTTATAGGTGGGGAAATAGCTTGTCATTCTGAGGACAAGTATAGGTTCAAATCTTCCATTTCCGGGATTTAAAAGATAACTTTTAGTGGAGATTCTCAAAGGCCTCAAAAACCCATTGACCCCTTAGGGTGGCTCTGGATTCTGAGGACTAACAAATGTCACAACCTCTTAGCTGGAAAAATCTGATGGAACATATTGATTTCCCTTGACTCTCATTGAATTGTGTGTGTATTTAACCAGGAGGGATCTGAAGGATTGGGCTAGTAGGTCAGTTTGGAAGAGAGGGTGTTAGTTAGGTCATAGCTTGGATTTTAGAGCCATGAAAGTTTGTAAGAGAAACAGCTTTGTTCCAGGGAGTCGCACACACTAGAGAGTCTGTTAGACTTTCTCAATGTTGATTTCACTTTTTAATACTTAGCTTGTGTCTGCTAAGGTGGATGGATTAGTGGACTTGTTTTGGAGAACATCCCCAAGTCATTGACTTCATTTAAAGCCGAGATTTGGGAGAAAGTTGCCTTTCTCCTAAGAGTTGGTTTTTATGGCTATAACCTGGAGGATGGTATCAATTGCGGTTATTCTTATCTGGATAGTTTTCTAAAGAGTTTGCGTGAGTTGAACATTACAGTCCAAGAATGAGAGAACCCTGGAGCAAATGGAATGCAGGGACATTTATCTTTGCATCCAATCCTCCCTGCTTAGTGTCCCTAGTACCTGCTCGCTGCCTAAAACATCCATGGAACAATTGTATGTATGGTTGTAGGAGCAGCGGAGAAAAGAAAGATGCCGTAAAGACCCAAACTTAGGAAAGAAGTTAAGCTCAAGAGGTCTTTTGCACAGAACTCAATTGGGTACAGACTGCCCACATGACTCTCCTGTGTTATTCTGGTTTTCGTTCCGAAAGAGAGCCACATCCTCTTACAGGTTTGAGCACTAGAGGAAAACAGGAAAAACAGTCGAGAACAGGAGAAAGAGTGATGTTGAAAAGTGAAGTTACGGAGACTGTGGTGGGGAAGGAGAAACAGACCAGTGAGAAGCAATAAGGAAAGCCCAGGTTTTGGAATTCATCCAGTCACCGTCACTAATTGACTCTAAATTTCTATGGTGCTCTAAGAGAAGGGAATCATGTAAATGCTTTGTAAAGAGGCAAGTGATCAACTTTGCAAATAAGGTGAGATATCTGATAGGAAATAAAGGAGAGATTTCAGGAAAGGAAAGGGGAATGTAGCCCTATGCTGGAGAATTCCTAATGGAAGCTTTCCAGTGAGAAGTGGAAGATGAGTCAGAAAACACAGGAAATCACCCCTAAAGGAATGACTAGAATGCAGATGCGGAAGGAGCTGGGGTCAGGGTCTGCCAGGAACCTTACCTTTAGGGTTGCAAATCATTACCAAGGCTGACATTGGGCAATATTGTCAGCTTTAAGAGACCTCAAGGAATTAATATTGTATCTGTTCTGTTAGTTACTGGCTGTGTGGATAATTGAACTTGAGTAAGGCCAGGAAATCCAGAATGGGGCTGTTGTGAAGGGGTTAGAGCATGTTAGTGCAAATTCCCAAGCCCCCCCGCCCCACCCCCGTTTTCTGAAAGTGAAATACTTGTATGAATAAAATAAAAGCTTAATTGGGTGTTCTGCATAAAATGTCCTGTTGTTGACTTTGTGTATTTAGAGGGAACCTGAGGGTAAAGAAAGTGTGAGATAATCTTATATATTGATAAGACTAGCTAGAACACTATCTAGATCGCATTTCCTTGTGTTAACGAAATAACTAGACAGCAGGGCAATGCCTGAAGGCCATCTTGGAATACATTTCTAAGAGGAGCCGAAAGGTTCAGAAGTAGGTGGGTAGGAGCCCTGCATGCCTACTGTGGAAGGCCAGGAGAAGGGCCCGTGGAAAGTTGATGGTAATTCCTGATACTAGTTTTGTTCTTTATTTTTCTTGGGGTGCACATTTTCTTCCACAAATGGAACAATTCTTCCATTCTTTTCATTCCAGTAGCCACTTCACCATCTTCACCTCAGCCAGCAGAAACCCACCCTATGACACTGCTGGGAGCAACAAGGACACAAACCACCAGCTCACCATTGAACTCTTACACAACAGGTAACTGCGTTCTCTTTCCTGAACAGCTGGGATCATTCAAACCTTGTTGAGAGCACGTGCTCTGGAATATGACTGATCTGACTTGAGTGCCAACACCAGCCACACAAATGGGTCATTTGACTTGTACAAATATCTACCCTTTCTGAATGTTTTGTCATTTGTGTGTGCGTTTTTTTTTTTTTTTTTTTCCTGAGATGGAGTCTCGCATTGTTGCCCAGGCTGAAGTGCAATGGCGAGATCTCGGCTCACTGCAAGCTCCACCTCCTAGGTTCACGCCATTCCTGCCTCAGGCTCCCGAGTAGCTATAATTTTTTTGTATTTTTAGTAGAGACGGGGTTTCACCATGTTAGTCAGGATGGTCTCGATATCCTGACCTCCTGATCCACCCGCCTCCACCTCCCAAAGTGCTGGGACTACAAGCGTGAGCCACCGCACCCCGCCTTTTCTTTTTTTTTTTTTGAGACTGAGTCTCTCTCTGTCGCCCAGACTGGAGTGCAGTGGTGCCATCTCGGTTCACTGCAACCTCCGCCTCCTGAGTTCAACCCATTCTCCTGCCTCAGCCTACGGAGTAGCTGGGATTACAGGTATGCACCACCATGCCCAACTAATTTTGTATTTTCAGGAGAGAGGGGGTTTCACCATGTTGACCAGGCTGGTCTCAAACTCCCCAGCTCAAGAAACCCGCCTGCTTTGTCGTCCTAAAGTGCTGGTATTATAGGCATGAGCCACCATGCCCAGCTGTTTTGTCATTTGTAAAAAGGATGTAATACCATGATCTTGCAGAATGCTTGTGAGAATCAAATGGGATGAAAGATTTGGGACATAGTTACAGGGGGTAAGTGATAAATCTAATAGCAGCTATTATTATTATTCCTTAGAACATCAAGAATCCAAATTCCTGACTGGCACAGGTAGCTTATGTGATTTGGAAACATCCACAGGCATATTACTTTGCTTTTAGAAATCAGATCAACCAGTCTTGAATCCGAACATATTATTTTGACTTGATTCCTTGGGTCAGGGCTTTAAAATAATTAGATGCAGCCCTCTGGTGTTTAGCTCAAACACCAGACCCTATGCTTCTGACAAGTCCCAGGCCTTAAAAAGTACCAAGAGGCTTCCACTGACTCATCAGATGTGTATTTACATGAGCATTCTCAGATGGTGCTATGATTTGAAAGTTTGTGTCCTCGCTATTAAGGGAAAACTCCCAAACTGGGTTTTCTCTCTGTTCTCACACCACCTCAACGACAATCATCAACTCAGATGAAGACTTCCGTGACTGAATGTGTGGAGTTTTTTCCCCAAACACCAAGCAGTGGACACCGGCTGTGTGTTCAATTCAATTCTCACACTATCTAACTGGAGAGAGGGTCAGATCCCACAGGTTAGGGGCTCAGTCCCCAAGACTGCCCCTCCCACCCCCACCACACACACCAGTTACAAGTTCGGGCCTCTGGAACTTCTGACCTTGTTTCAAGTTGGGGTTCCCACAACCCTCTCTTTGGGTTCTATTAATTTCCTGGAGTGGCTTCCAGAACTCAGGGAAACACTTATGTTTACCAGATTATTGTAAAGGATATTGCAAAGGATACAGATGATGAGATGCACAGGACGAGGTATATGGGAAAGGGTTCCATGCCCTTCCTTGGGAACTCTACCTTCTAGTAACCTCCAAGTGTTTAGCTATCTGGAAGCTCTCCAAACCTAGTCTTCTTTTATCTTTTATTTTTTTGAGACGGAGTCTTGCTCTGTCATCACCCAGGCTGGAGTGCAGTGGTATGATCTCGGCTCACTGCAACCTCTGCTTCCAAGTTCAAGTGATTCTCCTGCTTCAGCCTTCCAAGTAGCTGGTATTACAGGCATGCACCATCACGCCTGGCTAATTTTGTATTTTTAGTAGAGATGGGGTTTCATCATGTTGTCCATGTTGGTCTTGAACTCCTGACCTCAGGTGATCCGCCCACCTCAGCCTCCCAAAGTGCTGAGATTACAGGTGTGAACCACCACACCCAGCTCTTTTGGGTTTTTATGGAAACTTCAAGACATCAACATTCCATCCCCCAGGGACACAGGGAAGGACTCTCTCTGGGAAGTGTCTTATGATCCACAATCAGAAAAGCAGGGGAAATTAAAGTTGTGCCTTGTCAGGTGAAAGGAGAGCAGGAGAAAGTCAAAGATTGTTTCCTAAGGTCAAACATACTTATTATAACAAAATACTATAATTAGGGATATGGGATTTATGAGCCAGGAACCGTGCATGGACATCTATCTATCTATATATAATCTCATAACACCACACCCCTAAATTCATGTTGATAGCTAATTCCCAACGCAAGTCTTAAGAACTGGGGCCTTCGGAACATGATTAGGTCATGAGAGCCCCGCCTTCATGAATGGAATCAATGCTCTTTTTTTTTTTTTTTGAGACAGAGTCTCGCTGTGCCCCTAGGCTGGAGTGCAGTCGCCGGATCTCAGCTCACTGCAAGCTCCGCCTCCCGGGTTTACGCCATTCTCCTGCCTCAGCCTCCCCAGTAGCTGGGACTACAGGCGCCAGCCACCTCGCCCGGCTAGTTTTTTGTATTTTTTACTAGAGACGGGGTTTCACCGGGTTAGCCAGGATGGTGTCGATCTCCTGACCTCGTGATTCACCCGTCTCGGCCTCCCAAAGTGCTGGGATTACAGGCTTGAGCCACTGCGCCCGGCTTATAAAAGGCCGAAGGTACATTTTCTTGATGGTAGAGAAACAATAAATTAATTAATTAAACAAAAGGAGGCCCAAGGGAGCTTGTTTGCTCCTTCCCCCATATGAGAACAAATAGAAGACACTATCTACAGGGAAGAGGACCCTCACTAGATTGAGTAATCAGCCTGTGCCTTGATCTTGGACTACCCAGCCTCCAGAACTGTAAGCAATAAATTTCCGTTTAAATTACCCAATCTAAGCTCTCTTATCATAGCAGCCTGAACAGACTCAGACAGATGGGTTGAGGACACCCACACCAACATCAAAGAGGTATGCCCCTCTGAGATCCTGCTGCTCTGCTCCAAACAATCCTTACTATTCTTCCAAGTCTGAACAGGCCTCTTAGAGTCTCTGCTCCTTGGAAGTGTAGAATTGACCTGTCTTTCCCTGTAATGGAGAAAGGTGATGCTGAAACTTGTCATCTTTCCCAGCTAACTCTCCTTGTTCCCCTTAGTAGTAAGTTCTGGGAGTGCCCTGTGGTGGGTTCCTCTGTGATGCTGAGCTGGCTCTGTGTCCTTGTGTGGCATCCAAGCAAGGTCATGCCTTGCAGGCCTACTTGTGTGTATGACTCATTGTACTCAGCAGTTGCCAATCTGTAGGCAGCTGCTCCCCAGCCTGCATGGCCTACCTTTTTTGCCAATCATTCCTGGTAGCTGGTTAATTTAAAATGAACCTGCAGTGTGATTCACATAGGGACTCATTCAATTGGGATTAGATAAGGGTGACATTTCGTTTTGAAAGTGTAATCCTTAGCGCAAACTGTTTCCAGGCACAAAAACAAAATGAAAATAGATAAAAACACAAGGTAACAGCAGTAGGAGCAACTGCACCCCACTCTTTGAGAGTGTAAGGAGGAAGAAAGTAGGAGTGGGGAATCATTCTCTGAAATACCATGTCAGTGAAACCTGGTCAAGGTAGAGTTTTCCAGGGTGGAACAGACAGTGGAGCAGCTGTATCCCCAGGATTTGTGTGGCTGCTGCCATTTTGGCCATGTATCCAAGGCTCACGGGCCAAGTTCTTACTGTGCCTGAGTTGGCCTTCAGTTGCCTAAAGCCTCATGGAAGCAAGGAATATTAGGTCTGGAAAGGATTGGAGCTGTCATATGGCCCACTACCCACCTTTGACAGATGGATGTGCCAGGAAATGGATATATTATCTTGTTTAATTCTTTCAAGGCAGGCCATATTTAATGCTATTGCCAGATTGAGGAGGCCCTATAAATCTGCTTTGGAGACACACAACTCCCATTTCAGCTATGAGTTACTAGTTTAGTGCCCACAGGAAAATTGTTGAACATTCCTGTTTGGATGATTAGAGAGTATATGATATTTGGAAGCTGCATTGCATAATATCTATCCCTCCCCTCTTCCCATTCCTCTTCCCATTGTATAATAATAATAGCTTAGTGCCAGCCACTTTACATGCATCATCTAATTTAATTGTAACACTTGATGGGCTGTGTACTATTAATAGGCTGTAGTTCATGCGTACTGTAGCTAGAAATATATATATATATATATAGTAGTTTTCTCCTTATCTGCAGTTTTGCTTTTCTGTAGCAGTCAACTATGTTCCTAAAATACTAAGATATTTTGAGACAGAGAGACTACATTCCCATCGATTTTATTACAGTTTATTTCTATAATTATTCTATTCTATTATTTATTTGTTGTTAATCTCTTTCTGTGCCTAATTTATAAATTGAACTTTATCATAGGTATGTATAGATAGGAAAAACATGGTATCTGTAGGGTTTGGTACTATTCTTGGTTTCATGCATTTACTTGAGGGTCTTGGAACATATGCCCTATGGGTAAGGGGGCACTACTGTATACGCACATACACACACATACACACACACCCCTTTATATACCTATACATACATACATACATACATACATACCTGTGTGTATGAAAAGGACTTTGAGTATCAAAGTTACATTGCTAACAGAC
Organism: Rhinopithecus bieti; assembly: GCF_001698545.2. Classification (NCBI taxonomy): domain Eukaryota; kingdom Metazoa; phylum Chordata; class Mammalia; order Primates; family Cercopithecidae; genus Rhinopithecus; species Rhinopithecus bieti. Next base: position 390,848 of record NW_016816114.1, read on the forward strand.
ATTGTCAGCATTGAACTCAAATTTTATCTGACTCCAGTCCATGCTGTTTTTCTGCATCACCCCATCCTCTTCCTGAAACTGTTACTTAAGATCATAATACCGGTCACAAACAGAACTGAGATTCTATATATTGCATAAACCTACATCTGTCTCTCTCTCCCTTCCCTTCCCTTCCCTTCCCTTCCCTTCCCTTCCCTTCCCTTCCTTTCCTTTCCTTTCCTTTCCTTTCCTTTCCTTTCCTTTCCTTTCCTTTCCTTTCCTTTCCTTTCCTTTCCTTCCTTCTTTCTTTCCTTCTGTCTTTCTTTCCTTCTTTCTTTCTCAGTCTCGCTCTGTTGCCCAGGCTGGAGGGCAGTGGCATAATCTTGGCTCACTGCAATCCCCACCCCCTGAGTTCAAGCAATTCTTGTGTCTCAGCCTCCCAAGTAGCTGGAATTACAGACGTGCACCATCACGCTGGCTACTTTTTTATATTTTTAGTAGAGACGGGGTTTCGCCATGTTGGCCAGGCTGGTCTTGAACTCCTGACCTCAAGTGATCTGCCTGCCTCAGCCTCCCTAAGTGTGGGGATTACAGACCTCAGCCACTGAGCCTGGCCTTGCCTTTGGCTTCCTAGGAAGCCTCAGAAGCAGTAAAATGTAAACACAGTAATGTAAATTTTGGGGAGATATTAGTCCAAGTTTATTCATGTATAACTATAGCATTGTCACCAGTTACAGAATTTCATAGACCTAAGTGTTTCCATTTGATGGAAGAGCAATGTGTGTGTGGGTTATCAGCAGAGGCTCTTGTCACTTAATTAGAAATCATCATTTAACCATTTCCTGTGTGTTTCTTCATCCATAAAAATGTGATTAAGGAACTAACTGGCTGGTAGAATGTAAAGTGTTCACTACATGGTATATGCTCAGTAAGAAGACAGTTCTGAATTTGACCTATAGTTGTCTAGGAGGGCCAACAGAATATACTCTTTTTCTGGGACAGGGTCTCACTCTGTTGCCCAGCCTGGAGTGCAGTGGTGCCATCTTGGCTCACTGAAACCTCTGCCTCCGAGGTTCAGGGATTCTCCTACCTCAGCCATCTGAGTAGCTGGGTCTACAGGCATGTGCCACCATGCCTGGCTAATTTTTTGTATTTTTTGGTAGAGATGGGGTTTCACCATGTTGGCCAGGCTGCTCTTGATCTCCTGACCTCAAGTGATCCGCCTGCCTTGGACTCCCAAAGGACTTAGGTTTATAGGCATGAGCCACCTGTGCCTGGCTGAGAATATACTGTCTATTACAAAGCAGATATTTTAAAACATGTTGAAATTTTTAAATTTCAACTCTAAGAGAAATGTATCTTATATATTACATAAAATCTTAATCCTCATATGGCATAATATGCATTGATCTGGTGGCTGATATATTTTCGAAAGCACTTCTAGATCAAAGCATAAGCACATTGGCAACAACACAGGAGTTATATGCCACCTGTTTTTGATATTATGGCATATTTTACTCATTCTGAACATAAAACCAATATGATGTCCATTCTGATGAGGGTGGTTCTGGTTTTGGATGTACATGCCTCTGACCATTCATTTACAGCTATTTAGATAGCTTAACAGTATTGATTGCCTTTAAATGGCATTCTTAACCTGGTTCCATGAATGGGCTTCTGTGATTCCCCTAAAATAGTAGACACAATTCGTGTACACTTGCATTATTTTTTTAATAAAGAAAAAAAAAGAGTCAATTTTCAAAGAGCCTGTGACAGAAAAGTTAAGAAATACAACTTTCCAGGAGAAATTAATACAACATTAATAACTTGGTATGACTCTTGCAATGCCTGTAGCATTTGATCATATTATCATTCAACTTTTCATCATCAGAAGGCAATGTGAATATATTTAGTGTCTGCAGTGAAAATTCAATATTTTTTGTAATTCTAATTAAATTTCCTTCTTGTTGAGTAGATGGGAGTGACACTGTGACAGAGTCTTCAGATGGCCTTTGGAATAACAATCAAACTGTAAGCATATTCACCCCTATTTGATTAGCCAGATTCAGTTGTATATCTCCCTTGAAGGAAGTTACATTTAAAGACTATTTCTGTAAGACTAACCCACAGATTTTTTTTTTCTTATTAAAAAAAAGATGAAGAAAATAATTTGACTCTTAAATAGGATGCTTTAATTTGAAAAGTTCATTTAGGTGACCCAGTTTGTTAGGGATGCCCAAAGAGCCATATGTTACTGAATAGCGTACTTAGATACATAGTACATACACTTTCTGCTGGGCAAAAATAGGGGAAGAAAGAATTTTTTGAGACAGAGCATCACTGTCTCCTAGGCTGGAGTGCAGTGGCGCGGTCTCGGCTCGCTGCAACCTCCGCCTCCTGGGTTCAAGCAATTCTCCTGCCTCAGCCTCCCGAGTAGCTGGGACTATAGGCACACGCCACCACGCCCGGCTAATTTTTGTATTTTTAGTAGAGATGGGGTTTCACCATGTTGGCTAGGCTGCTCTCAAACTCCTGACCTCAGGCAATCTACCTATCTCAGCCTCCCAAAGTGCTGGAATTACAGGCATGAGCCACCATGCCGGGCCCAAATGAGCTAATTTAAAGAGAACAAGTTAAGATAACACACCAAGGAGGAATTCAGTTATCAATAGGAAAACAGCATGCTTTGATGGGGTGGAGTAGAGGCCACCCCAAACAAAAGTAAAATGTAAGTGAAACTAACATAATATGTTTATTCCCTAATATATTTCCTCTACCTAATGACTATTTTATGTAGAAATTTTAAAACTTCTATTTTTTTCTATACAAAAACTTCCCCATGGGATGACTTTTTTCTTTCCCTTTCTTTCTTTCTTTCTCTTTCCTTCTTTCTTTCTTTCTTTCTTTCTTTCTTTCTTTCTTTCTTTCTTTCTTT
>NW_016816114.1:393976-399686 GCF_001698545.2 Rhinopithecus bieti
TCCTTCCTTCCTTCCTTCCTTCCTTCCTTCCTTCCTTCCTTCCTTCCTTCTTTCTTTCTCTTTCTTTCTTTCTTTCTTTCTTTCTTTCTTTTTTGAGACAGAGTCTTGCTCTGTCACCCAGGCTGGAATGCACTGGTGCCATCCCAGCTCACTGCAACCTCCTCCTCTTGGGTTCAAGTGATTCTCCTGCCTCAGCCTTCCAAGTAGCTGGGATTACAGGTGCCCACCATCATATCTGGCTAATTTTTGTGTTTTTAGTAGAGATGAGGTTTCGCCATGTTGACCAGGCTGGTCTTGTACTTCTGATCTCAAGTGATCCTTCCGCCTCGGCCTCCCACAAGTGCTGGGATTACAGGCGTGAGCCACCATGCCCGGCCCAGGATGACTTTTTAAGATAACAAAGTTCTAAATAATAACTTTGATTCTGTAAAATGTTCCCATACTTTTTTTCTCAGTGAACTTGAGAAAAATTTAAGGGATCTAGTCTTATGATGCTCATCAAAGTCTTCTGCGTCCATGTAAGTTAGATAGATTTATTAATGAGATCTTTTCTTCTGGCTCCTGTAAGAAACAACCTGCCTTTTAATTGGTGCAAGTAACTTTTTGAAGCAACAAACAAAAAAAGTCTGAGGTTATGAGAATAATCCTTCTGAGGTTTTTTTTTTTGAGACAGGGTTTCACTTTCGTCACCCAAGCTGGAGTGCAGTTTCTCAGTCTCAGCTTACCACAACCTCCACCTCCCATGTTTAAGTGATTCTTGTGCCTCAGCCTCCCAAGTAGCTTGGATTACAGGCACACACCACCACACCCAACTAATTTTTGTATTTTTAGTAGAGATGGGGTTTCACCATATTGGCCAGGCTGGTCTCAAACTCCTGACCTCAAGTGATCTGCCTGCCTCGGTCTCCCAAAGTGCTGGAATTACAGGCATGAGACACTGCACCTGGTCCGAGAATAATCTTTCTGATAGCCAGCATGGTCATTGTATAAAAAATTCAAAATGATCAAAGCGGGGCTATTTAGTGTAGAGCCAAATGACCTTATGCTATATGCCTTAGTGACACTGTGAATGCCACTACATAGGAGTAACATTTAAAAATTTAGCAACTTGTATGGCATGCACTGACTGATACGACATATTGGCTAAATATCAGAACTGCCACAATGTACATGTTTAATGTGTTGACATATGGCTAGACTTGTGCTGGATTTAAAAAACCCCTCAGAATAGTGGGGTTATTCTTGGTCTCAGTTACCTACAGACTAGGTCTGTTTAGAAGCAAGGGAAAACAATTTAGAGGCAGGTTCAAGGTTGGCAGTAGCAGAAACTTGGGCTTTCTGTGCCTTGACTGAAGATGTCAAGATGTCTTCTCCCAGGTATCTTGAAAACATGCAGAATACATTTTGACCCAGTAGGTCATCTTCCTGGGCTCTATCTTAAGGAAAAAATTGAACTAATATATAAAAATATATGAGGAGAATGTTCATTGTTAATACTTATAATCATGAAAATATTATAAACAACCTAAATGTTTAATAGTAAGAGATTACTTAAACACGTCCATGTATTGGCATAAAGAATGTAGTCACTGGCAGGGCATGGTGACTCATGCCTGTAATTCCAGCACTTTGGGAGGCGGAGGCAGGTGGATCACCTGAGGTCAGGAGTTTGAGACCAGCCTGACCAACATGGTGAAACCTCATCTCTACTAAAAATAGAAAAATTAGCTGGGTGTGGTGGCAGGCGCCTGTAATCCCAGCTACTTGGGAGGCTGAGGCAGGAGAATCACTTCAACTTGGGAGGTGGAGATTGCAGTGAGCCAAGATCGCACCACTGCACTCCAGCCTGGGCGACAGAGCATAAGAATGTAGTCATTGCAGTGCATTTACTGACATAGGTTATAGCATGTTATAATATGTTGGTTATAACACATTATTAAATGAAAGAAGCAACTTTTAAAATAGGATACAATTATGATATACTATAGTTCATATAGAATATAGTAATTATTTCTGTTAAGAAAACATTCTAGAAAGATAAAATTCTAGAAAAGTTTATAAAGCAAAATGGCAAAAGTGCTCATTTCTGGATGTTAAAGTTGTGGTTTATTTATTTATTCGAGACAGAGTCTCACTCCATTGCCCAGGCTGGAGTGCAGTGGCACGATCACAGCTCACTGCAGACTCATCCTCCCAGGCTCAAGTGATCCTTCCACCCCAAGCCTCCCAAGTACCTGGAACCACAAGCACGCATCACCACGCCTGGCTAATTTTATTTTTTTCTGGAGACAGGGTCTTACTAAACTGGTCTCAAACTCCTGGGCTCAGGCTTTCTTCCTGCCTTAGCCTCCCAAAGTGCTGGGATTATGGGTGTGAGCCACTGTCCCTGACCTGGTTATGGTTTTTTTAGTTTTCCTTTTTTATGCTTAGCTGTACATTCTAAAATGAGCATGCAGTATTTGTGCATTGTAATTAAAAACTGAAAGCAAAGCCTGCCTCCTGAAACCCCATTCTCCATCTACCCACATCACATTTCCCTCCCACCCCATGGGTAAAGTAATAACAACGTAGTTTTGCACTCCCAGACACTGGCTATGCCACTTCTAAGCAAGCATGGCTCAAATGCTGTTACTCCACTATATTCATAGTGTTTACCAGGAAGTACCTAAAAGTACCCTTGCAAAGAACCCTATTGAATCTACTGTTGCTAGACATAGAAATAGGTCCAGAGAGGCTAAATAGCTTGTCCATGGTCACATAGTGACTAAGTAGAGGACCTGGGATTCCTTTTTTTGTTGTTATTGAGACGGAGTCTCGCTCTGTCACCCAGGCTGGAGTACAGTGGCCATCTTGGCTCACTGCAAGCTCTGCTTCCCAGGTTCACGCCATTCTCCTGCCTTAGCTGCCCAAGTAGCTGGGACTACAGGCGCCTGCCACCATGCCCAGCTAATTTTTTATATTTTTAGTAGAGACGGGGTTTCACCATGTTAGCTAGGATGGTCTCAATCTCCTGACCTCGTGATCCGCCCGCCTTGGCCTCCCAAAGTGCTGGGATTACAGGCGTGAGCCAAGTCCAGGCCAAGACCTGGGATTCTAACTCCAGAGATTAAGCTTTTATAAATGAGAAGACTTGGCCTTCACTCAGATTCTTCCCTTTCCTTCTATTAAAATACCTACCTGGTGGACTCTCTTTAGGATTAGAACTAAGCCACGAAAGCGGGACTAGCATGACGCCTGGCACATTTCAGGCCTATTCCAGGAGGTAATGATCTCTTGTGATAGGCACCAGAAGACTTAGACAATTCTACATTTCTGCATGATTGTATAGCATTGAATTGTTAATCATAGCCATGTCTGTGTGCACCTACTCTCAAATCTATTTATATAGAAAGAGACAGAATCTTCAATTACAGGTAAAAAGACAAGTAAGGACTGTAATCAAGGACAAAATTCAATAACTGAGCACATTAAGATAACATCACATCAAGTCAATTTATGTAAACAAATTCGTTTCTTTTTCTTTTTCTTTTTTTTTTTTTTTTTTGAGATGGAGTCTCACTCTGTTGCCCAAGGCTGGAGTGCAGTGGCAAATCTTGGCTCACTGCAACCTCTGCCTCCTGGGTTCAAGCAATTTTTCCTGCCTCAGCCTCCCAAGTAGCTGGGATTACAGGCATGCACCACCACGCCCAGCTAATTTTTGTATTTTTAGTAGAGATGGGGTTTCACTATGTTGCCCAGGCTGGTCTCGAACACCTGACCTCAGGTTATCCACCTGTCTGGGCTCCCAAAGAGCTGGGATTACAGACATGAGCCACCACGCCTGACATTTTTTCTTTTTTAATATCACAAGAGGATGTATTTATGGAAATAACCTATTGACTTTTAAAACAGTAAATTAAAAAATTTACATACAAACTCATTTTAAGTATACAGTTTTAGTTTTGACAAATGTGTGCACTTATGTAAATACGACCTCAAGCAAGCTAGAAAACACCCCCATCATTGTAAAATGTTTTGAATTTCAAATTGTCCTAGATTTTCACCATAGGGTTATAAACTCAGATCATTTGGTCGTACCCTTATATTCCAGAAGTCCCCAAGCACCAATACAGGTAAATATGGCTGGGTAAGCGATTCTGGGAAATGTTTTCTCTTCATAACTTTCTTACAAGATGCTTTTTTGATCTGTTGTTGTTTCCTTAGCAATTGTCCCCAGAACATAATCCACAGATGGTCACCACCACTGAAGGAATCTATGCTGGCATCTGTATTTCTGTCTTGGTGCTTCTTGCTGTTTTGGGTGTCGTCATTGCCAAAAGTAAGTCATTTCAAGATTGTTCCTGAGGGACTGGAACAAGGGATGTACAGCCAATTTGCCTGGGTTCACTAGTTTCATAAGCCACGTGATTTTGATTTCACATGACTTCCCTTTGTCCCCAAATCCTCATTTGTAAAAGGCACATGGTAATACCATCTACCTCAAGGGGGAAGGGAAACAAAGTTTAAATGCATTAGGACCTACAAAGCACTAAGAATGGGAGGTCATATGCCCGTAATCCTAGCTACTTGGGAGGCTGAGTGAGGCAGGAGGATTGCTTGAGCCCAGGAGTTCAAGACTAGCCTGGGCAACATGGTGGGACCCCATCTCTTTAAAAAAAATTTAAAAAAAAATAACAGCCAGGACCAGTGGCTCATATCTGTAAACCAGCACTTTGGGAGGCTGAGGCAGGAGGATTGCTTGAGCCCAGAAGTTCAAAACCAGCCTGGACAACATAGTGAGACGTTGTCTCTAAAATAAAAGGAAAAGGACAAGAAGAAAAAGCACTGAGAACGGTTCCTGGCACATGACAAGGGCACAGCAATCTTAAACTGTAATCGTAGTTAGAAAGATCCTTTTGCCATAAATCTTTATAAATCTCATGGAACTTACATCCTAGTGGAGTTTTCACTTAAAACCACTATTTTTTAAACTTGTTATTTTTCAATTATTATTCCCCTATGGAAAAAATTTAATTCTATAAGAATTTTTTTGAGACAGAGTTTCTCTCTTGTCTCACAGGCTATAGTGCAATGGCACAGTCTTGGCTCACTGCAACCTCCACCTCCTGCCTCTGCCTCCCAAGTAGTTGGGATTACAGGCACCTGCCACCATGCCTGGCTAATTTTTTTGTGTTTTTTAGTAGAGACGGGGTTTCACTGTATTAGTCACGATGGTCTTGATCTCCTGACCTCATGATCCGCCCACATCGGCCTCCCAAAGTGCTGTGATTACAGGCATGAGTCACGGCGCCCGGCCGAATTTTTGTATTTTTAATAGAGATGGGGTTTTGCCATGTTGGCTACGCTGGTCTCAAACTCCTGACCTCAGGTGATCCGCATGCCTCGGCCTCCCAAAGTGCTAGGATTATAGGCATGAGTCACAATGCCAGGCCAAGAAAAATTAAATACAGATGTTCCTCAGTACCATTGGGGGATTGGTTCCAGAGCTCCTCGATTCCAAAATCTGCAGATGCTCAAGTCCCTTATAAAATGGTGTAGTATTTGCACATAGCCTACTCACTTCCTCCAGTATACTTTAAATCTTCCCTAGATTACTTAGAACACCTAATATACAAGGTAAATGTCAGGTAAATAGTTGTTATATTGTACTGTTTTTATCTGTATTATTATTGTTGTGTATTATTTTTATTTTTTTGTTTTTTTTTATTTT
>NW_016816114.1:403671-406107 GCF_001698545.2 Rhinopithecus bieti
ATTTTCCAGGTGTTGTGTGTCTCAGTTCCCCTGGCTAGGAAAAGGGATACCCTTCCCCCTTGCGCTTCCCAGGTGAGGCGATGCCTCGCCCTGCTTCAGCTCTCGCTGGTCAGGCTGCAGCAACTGACCAGCACCGATTGTCCGGCACTCCCTAGTGAGATGACCCCAGTACCTCAGTTGAAGATGCAGAAATCACCGGTCTTCTGTGTCGCTCCCGCTGGGAGTTGGAGACTGGAGCTCTTCCTATTCGGCCATCTTGCTCCGCCCCCCCCCGCCTTTTTTTTTTAAATTTTCAATTTGTGAGTGGTTGAAACTGAGGATGCCAAACCTGTGGCTATCAAGGGCCAACTATATCAAGAAATAGGAGTTTATTGGGTAGTGTTGAGATCTGGAAGTCAACACACCATTGTGATATATAAGATTTAGTCTCTCCGCCCTACAAGATCTAATTTTTGTCCCTGTGGGGGTGATATTGTTAAAATTTTACAACACTCATTTAGCAGAAGAGGCACATGAGACATTGGGAGGGGAAACTGATAGCAAGACAAAGACTAGAAAAGTAAAACAAAAGTTTTCAAAAAGCAACCACTTCATGTCTTCATGTCTCCCTTCTGCTAATTGTGTGGGTGTGTTTGTCTCAGTATAACCTGCCTCCAGTAAAAGAACTCTAGTTAGCTGTTTTGCAAGATGTGGTATTTGAAGCCATAACTGATCTAGTTCATGGATCTGGGCAGAGGATAATCAGAAAATTAAGAGTATGTTTGACAAATTTGAGGAAGTTTTTACATAATTATTTTGGAGCTTGGGTAGTCAAAGTGATTATTTAGAAATGGGATAAAATACCTTTCAGGGAAGTTCAAACTTTCCCTCTGAAAGTACTTGAGTACTTGAGTACGTACTTGAGTACACTGAAAAAAATAGATTAGGAGATTAACAGGAGAAAAGGAATACATGTTTATTATGTGTACAGAAGCCACACAAAATATGAGATGGAAGAAAGGGCCGGATGACTGGAGCTTAAATACCCTTTTCTTTCCTTTTGTTTTGAGACAGTCTCTCACTCTGTCACACAGGCTGGAGTGCAGTGGTGTGATCTCAGTTCTGTGGGGGAAAGAAAGAGAGATCAGACTGTTACTGTGTCTATGTAGAAAGAAGAAGACATAAGAAACTCCATTTTGTTCTGTACTAATAAAAATTCTTCTCCCTTGAGATGCTGTTAATCTATAACCCTAACCCCAACCCTGCGCTCGCAGAAACATGTGCTGCGTTGACTCAAGTTTTAATGGATTTAGGGCTGTAGAGGATGTGCTTTGTTAAACATGTGTTTGCAGGCAGTATGCTTGGTAAAAGTCATCGCCATTCCCCAGTCTCGAGTACCCAGGGACACAATGCAATGCGGAAGGCCACAGGGACCTCTGCCCAAGAAAGCCTGGTTATTGTCCAAGGTTTCTCCCCACTGAGACAGTCTGAGATATGGCCTCGTGGGAAGGGAAAGACCTGACCGTCCCCCAGCCCAACACCCATAAAGGGTCTGTGCTGAGGAGGATTAGTGAAAGAGGAAGGCCTCTTTGCATTTGAGATAAGAGGAAGGCATCTGTCTCCTGCTTGTCCCTGGGAATGGAATGTCTCGATGTAAAAACCGATCGATCGTACATTCTGTTTACTGAGATAGGAGAAAACCGCCTTATGGCTGGAGGTGAGACATGCTGGTGGCAATACTGCTCTTTACTGCACTGAGATGCTTGTGTAAAGTCAAACTGGCCTATGTGCACATCAAGGCACAGCACTTTTCCTTAAACTTATTTATGACACAGAGACCTTTGCTCACATGTTTTCCTGCTGACCCTCTCCCCACAATTACCCTATAGTCCTGCCACATCCCCCTCAATGAGGTAGTAGAGATAGTGATCAATAAATTCTGAGAGAACTCAGAGACCAGTGCCAGCGTGTGTCCTCCATATGCTGAGCGCCGGTCCCCTGGGCCCACTATTCTTTCTCCATACTTTGTGTGTTATTTCTTTTCTTACTCTCTCATCCCACCTGATGAGAAATACCCACAGGTGTGGAGGGGCTGGCTCCCTTCAAGCTCACTGCAGTCTCTGCCTCCCAGGTTCAAGCAATTCTCCTGCCTCAGCCTCCTGAGTAGCTGGGATTACAGGTGCATGCCACCACACCTGGCTAATTTTTGTATTTTTAGTAGAGATGGGGTTTCACCATGTGGGTCAGGCTGGTCTTGAACTCCTGACATCGTGATTCACCTGCCTCCACCTCCCAAAGTGCTGGGATTACAGGCATGAGCCACTGCACCTGGCCTTAAATACCCTTTTCTTAGGGGAGAGAAAAGTGATGGATGTGGGCAATTTTAGAGGAAGAGTAAATGATTTTTAGGGGAGATGAATGGGCCCAAAGAACAGACTATAGGGCAGGACAAATTGC
>NW_016816114.1:407863-411856 GCF_001698545.2 Rhinopithecus bieti
TTTTTTTCTTTTTTTTTTTTTTTTTTTTGAGACCAAGTTTCGGTCTTGTTGCCCAGGCTGGAGTGCAACGGCACCATCTCTGTTCACCACAACCTCTGCCTCCCGGGTTCAAGTGATTCTCCTGCCTCAGTCTCTCCCGAGTAGCTGGGATTACAGGCATACACCACCACACCCGGCTAATTTTGTATTTTTAGTAGAGATGGGGTTTCTCCATGTTGGTCAGGCTGGTTTCAAACTCCTGACCTCTGGTGATCTGCCTGCCTCGGCCTCCCAAAGTGCTGGGATTACAGGCATGAGCCACCGCACCCAGCCATTTTTTCGTGTTTTTGATAGAGATGGGGTTTCACCATATTCAATGCTTTGCCTTACTGAGTGTTTATTGACTATCATATTCCAAAGAGATGAATAAAACAGACAAAAACCATGTAAGCAAATAAGCATGGTTCTTTTACGTCCTTACAGATAAACACCATGGGGACTATAGAACAGGATAAGGGTCTGTTTGAGCACCAGGAAAGCAGCTAGTTTGGAGGAAATAATTCCTGGCTGCAGGAGCAATGAGTGCAAAGGTACTGAGGTAGGGCAAGTGTCTCCAGTTTTCTACAGCTTCCATCATTCCCTGCTGCTCCCTACCCAGCCTGCTCCACTGATCTATATTAGCTGTCTAGCCTTGCAGGCACTTGAATTTGCTTTTAAAGACCTTTCAGTCTATCCTGCTGCCCAGTTACTTTTTTTTTTTTTTTTTTTGAGACACCCAGGCTGGAGTGCAATGGTGTGATCTGCAACCTCCACCTCTTGAGTTTAAGCAATTCTCCAGCCTTAGCCTGCTGAGTAGCTGGGATCACAGGCGCCTGCCACCATGCCCAGCTAATTTTTGTATTTTTAGTAGAGACGGAGTTTTGCCATGTTAGTCAGGCTGGTCTCGAACTCCTCACCCTAGGTGACCTGCTTACCTTGGCCTCCCAAAGTGCTGGGATTACAGGCGTGAACCACTGCCCCCGGCACCAGTTACAATTTAAATACCCTTTACTGCATCTATTCCCCTAGGCCATCTGCCCCATTGCCTGTAATGCTAAGAGACAACTACCTAGTTCTAAAGCCATCCAGCCTACTTCATTTGGTACAGGTTGAGTTTTAAGCAAGGACTTTCTTTAATTCAGAATCCCATTCCTCTTACTTAGGCTTCCATCTATTAAGCCTAGATCTCCTTCACTGGATGCTTGTACACAGACTTTCCTGAGTCTGAGTTAATTACCTAAGCCAATCCACAGAAACTGTCTGAACAGTGCCCAGCATATTGTAAGTGCTTAATGTACATCGACTTTTGTTATTGCAATCAAGCCCTTTACAGCAATAAACTGTGAGAGAGGCACTATTCTCATTTTACAGATTGGAAAACAGCTTCAGAAATATTGAGTGACATCTAAGGTCACATCACAGCATATAAAGGACTCAATCTCAGGAATCCATGCTCATAAATATTTCTGGAATGACAGAGAAATGTATAAAGTATAAAAACAAACAAACAAAAAACGCACACTAACAAATTATGAACATTTCCTCATAACATTATCTTCTCGGCAGTTCTATCACACTGAGTTATTTGAGCTCATTGCCACTTAAACTAAGTGTCGTCACACATGGATGACTGACCTGTTTAGGGACCATAGTGGAGCTTTGTTTTTCACAGTTCTTTAAATGTGTGGACATGTGTTTCATCTGCAGCTGAATGAAGACAAGCTCCATATTTTGGGGGCAGGCTTTGTTAACAAATAGTCACTATATACAAATATACTATATAAAAATAAACAGTTACATCAAAATGCTACACATAAGTTAAAATTAAGTCCACCTTCTTCCCTCACTTGTATTTCCACTCTTTCTACCGATTTCTTTTTTTGAGACAGAGTCTCATTCTGTTGCCCAGGCTGGAGTGCAGTGGTGTGATCTCGGCTCACTGCAACCTCCACCTCCCAGGTTTAAGTGATTCTCCTGTCTCAGTCTCCTGAGTAGCCAGGATTATAGGCACAAGCCACCACATCTGGCTAATTAAAAAAAATTTTTGTAGAGATGAGGCCTCGCTATGTTGCTCACGCTGTCCTCAAGCTCCTGGCCTCAAGGGATCCTCCTGCCATGGCCTCCCAAAGTGCTGGGATTAGAGGCATGAGCTACTGCACCCAGCACAGGAAGATTTTTAACACTATGATCCAGTGTACACTTGTGAAACAGTACTATTTAACTATATTCAATGTTTCTCTATTCTGTTTTTATCTTGAATATAGGATGTAGATCACTAAGTAGATTTAACAACCCTCTCTAAAGGATCACAAGCCACAATTGGAAAAACACCAGTCACCCAATTCTTAGCCACATTTGAAAATGTGCATCTTGATTCAGCCACTTAGTTTGATGTCACAGCTCTGTATTTTTAGATTTTCCATTTTTGTATTCTATTATGTGAGTTTCAAAGAGACCAGTCTGAGTTTTTGAATACTTCTTAGGTTGTCTATCTAGCTGCTTATTAAACAGACTTTTCTTCAACTTAATAATAAGAGCCCCACTTTTTACAACTCTAGAAAAGCACTATTTATTTTATTCTTTGTGTGAACCGGGCTCCTATAGTCTTGAATACCTGATATTGCCTGATCATAAACAAAAGTGCAGCTCATATGTGAGAAGTGGTCTGCTTTTTTTTTTCTTACTCATGTTATTCTTCAACAACTCTTTCTACAGTGTTTCATTTAGCAGCCATCAAATTAAAACTTTGCAAAATGCAGTTAAAAAGGAAGTCCAAGCAGAAGACAATATCTACATTGAGAATAATCTTTATGCCATGAACCAAGACCCAGTGGTGCTCTTTGAGAGTTTACGCCCATGACTGCAGAAGACTGAACATATCGGACGTCTTTTAGACTCCAAGACAATTTTTCTGTTTCAGTTTCATCTGGCATTCCAACATGTCAGTGACACTGGGTAGAGTAACTCTCTTGCTCCAAACTGTGTATAGTCAACCTCATCATTAATGTAGTCCTAATTTTTTGTGCTAAAACAGGCTCAATCAATCCTTCTGATCATTGTAGAGTTCTCTGTCAAACACGAACACTTTAGAATTGTATGTTCTCTTTAGACCCCATAAATCCTGTATCCATCAGAGAGAATAGTCACTGGAAACATAGCAAATGAACTTCTATCTTGGCCATCAGAGCTGTGCAGAAGAGGGAAATCTGTCTTAAAAATCAGCAAATCCAATGTGAGACTTCATTTGGAAGCATTGCATGATAATCTGTTTCTATATTATACTTCCAAATGTTGCATTTCCTGTGTTTTCCAAAGGTTTCAAATCATGGATTTTAATTTCCTCCATGGGGAAATAAAGTGAGTTTAATTCACCCTAACAGGTATGGCTGTTTTTTCATGACTCTGGAAATGTGATGCATTAAGTACTGGATCTCTGAATTGGGGTAGCTATTTTACCAGTTAAAAGAGGTGACAATAGTATGGAACACGTAGACACCAGGGAAAGAAGATCATTTGCCAGGTGATTCAACACATTTTATGCAATTTTTTTTTTTTTTTTTTTTTTTTTTTGAGATGAAGCTTTGCTCTTGTTGCCCAGGCTGGAGTGCAATGGCGAAATCTTGGCTCACTGTAACGTCCATCTCCCGGGTTCAAGCAATTCTCTTGCCTCAGCCTCACGAGTAGCTGGGATTATAGGCGTCCGCCACTATGCTCAGCTAATTTTTTGTATTTTTTTTAGTAGAGACAGGGTTTCACCATGTTGGCCAGAATGATCTCGAACTCCTAACCTCAGGCGATCCAGCCGCCTTGGCCTTCCAAAGTGCTGGGATTACAGGCATGAGCCACCATGCCCAGCCCATTTATGCAATTTTTATTACATGTGTGTCACGGTGCTAAGCATTTAAACAACCACCAGGCTTTCTGAACAAATTTTTAGAACCAAGAAGTTCAGAAATAAAGAAAAAAAAAAAAAAA
>NW_016816114.1:414471-423091 GCF_001698545.2 Rhinopithecus bieti
AAAAAAAAAAAAAAAAAAAAAGACTGTATGTTTAAATTGAGAAATTTTGCACAACTTTAACAAGCAGCAGAACTAATCCTTCACTGATGGCTTTAAAGATGAAATAATTCTGTGAATACGTGAAACTGTGAGGGACTCTTGGTGGTTGTCTAGGTTTATTTGTATGCGTGCTCATTAATAAAAGTTGTTTTTGTTTGTTTGTCTCTTGAAAACAGAACAGCTTTGTTTTAACAAAACAACAATGGAACAAATTTGAAAACCGACTCGACATTTTCTCTGGCTCATCCTTTAGTCTGGGTCAGGCATCTGCAACTTGCCGTGAGCTCTAGTCAAAGTGGATCAATTTGTGGCAAGTCACATAGGTGTCAGGTGCTCTTCACGAAACAACCCTGAACTCCAGGTTCTAAGAAGCTTAGGGAAGAAATACAAAACCCATCACTTCTGATACTGTTTATTACTAAGAGAAAGAATCTTGTGATAAAGACTGACTTCTTAACTATGGCATTTGGGGACAGAAATCTCTGTTGTAGGGGGCTGTCCTGTGCATTCTAAGGTATTTAGCGTCATCCCTGGCCTCCACCCACTAGATGCCAGTCACATACTCCAGTGGTGACAACCGACAACGTCCCCTTGGGCACAGTTGAGAACTACTGAGGTAGAGGTGTTTGTTGGGGGATAGGAAGTGGTGTAGCTTTAGCTGGTTGGTCAGCGACTGCTTCTAGGAAAGAGGTGACATTTAAGCTGAAACCAAGAGAAATGTGTAGGTGGCAGCCACTTGAAAATCTAGTGGAAGGAAAACAAATGCAAAGGCTGTGCGGCAGCAGGAAGCTTGTGTATTAAAAGAGAGGACGTTGTGTTCCAATGATTAAAAAACTAGCGAGTGAGGAGAGATGAAAAGAAGCGAGGCTGAAGAGATGCGCAAGGTGTCTGGATAAAAAGGAATCTATAGGCCAGGCACGGTGGCTCACACCTGTAATCTCAGCACTTTAGGGGGCCAAGGCTGGAGGATCACTTGAGCCCAGGAGTTCGAGGCCCGCCTGGGCAACAAAGTGAGCCTCCATCTCTATTAAAAATTTAAAAAAGAAAGGAAAAAGGCTCTACAAACATGTCTGCTTGGAAAAGAGTCCCACTCTTAGAAAATCACTTTTGCATATTAAAGGCTCAACCTGCTACCCATCACCAAATTACATGCTAACATTCATTAACATGCTTCAGTGACACTATTCTAAGTCAGGTATAGCTTAAGAGTCAGGTTTGTTGGGGTGACAGAAGGATATAGGCGGGGAAAAAGAGGGAGAGAAGGGAACCTCTTGGCAGCAAGGGGCTTTCCACAGGGCTGTGAGACATCCCCAGGCCTAGCAAGAGGGGTTGTGAAAAAAGAGGGAAATGGCACCAACGTTTGGCTTTAACTGATTTGGGCCCAAACTTGCCCCTTTAGGAGGCAGTAGTGGGGTGGTACTGGAGCTGATTTTATTCAGTCCACAAATAGATTTTAAAAATAGTTTTTTGATTTGTATTTTTAAAGATGCATCAAACCTATGATTTAATGGATATTGATTAGGATGAGTAAAATGTTAAAGTTAATTAATCTAAAATAATTTGAGTGAATAATAGCAACAAAGCAATGTGAACAGGGCAAAGGTTATGTAGATGCCTGAAGTCAGAGAGTCAATAGGTGAAATCAGCTGGGAGCTTGTTAAAATATACATTTCTCGGCCCTATTTCTAGACATTCTGGTTTAGCAATACAGATGGGACCTGATAATTTTTGTTTGTTTAAGTGACAGAAGACAAGCTACTATAAAATATTTTACATTTCAATAAAAGCATTCAGACTTCATGAGAGAACGTGTGGAAATAAGAGCATACAATCATCCTTTACTTCTACTTATTTCAGATGTAAATCTCAGGAAATGAACACAAATTCTTTCTTGCAGGGGACTTTGGGTATTGCACTGCTACTTTTGTTTATTTAGTTACTTTTTGAGACGGAGTTTTGCTCTTGTTGCCGAGGCTGGAGCGCAATGGCTCAATCTCGGCTCACTGCAACCTTCGCCTCCTGGGTTCAAGCCATTCTCCTGCCTCAGTCTCCCAAGTAGTTGGGATTACAGGCGCCTGCCACCACGCCTGGTGAATTTTTGTATTTTTAGTAGAGATGGGGTTTCACCATGTTGGCCAGGCTGGTCTTGAACTCCTGACCTCAAGTGATCCGCCCACCTCTACCTTCCAAAGTGCTGGGATTACAGTCGTGAGCCACTATGCCCAACTTTGCACTGTCACTTCTGAGGCTAAATAAAATTACTTGGAGTCTCCAAAATATAGGAAGACCCAAAAAGTGTCGGGAAGCTTATTTACACTCTGGTTTTCATGGTTTAGTTTGTGGTTGTTTCTTACAGGTTCATAGCTCTCTGGAAGGAAAGGAATGACAATTAGTCATTTGATCTCCCTCTGATTAAGGGTTTCTTTTGTCGTTGATTTCCTTTTGCTTTTTTTTTTTTTTTTTTCCTTTGAGACAGGGTCTTGCTCTGTCACCCAGGCTGGAGTACAGTGGCGTGATCACGGCTCATTGCAGCCTTGAAGTCCTGGGCTTAAGTATCCTCCCACCTCAAGCTCCCGAGTAGCTGGGACCACAGGTGTGCACCACCTTGCCCAGCTAATTTTTGTGATTTTTGTAGAGATGTAGTTTCACCATGTTACCCAGGCTGGTCTCAAACTCCTGGGCTCGCTCAAACAGTCTGCCCATCTCGGCCTCCCAAAGTGCTGGGATTGCAGGCATGAGCCACTGCACCTGGCCCTTTTGCCATTAATTGTAAACAGTTTTGGAGGGTCTCAGAAGTCATATCCTCTTAAAGCCACCATTTTTTTTTTTTTTTTTAAAGTCGAGATTAGGTCTTGCTGTGTTGCCAGGCTGAAGTGCAGTGGTGTGTTCACGGCTAACCCCAACAGCAGCCTCAAACTCTTGAGCTCAAGCGATCCTCCTACCTCAGTCTCCTGGGCAGCTGGGATTACAGGCATGTGCCACCATGCCTGGCTCATTTTTGTATTTTTGTAGAGACAGAGTCTCCCTGTGTTGCCCAGGCTCTCTCAAAACTTTATTTCTTCTTTGACTATTGATCGCATTAGATTGTCTAAGGATACATACACAAAGGCTGTTGCTCTACCCACTGCAAAAGCAATGATAGCCAACCAGAAAACATGAGGGTGCCCTTGGTAGCCTAGACACAGAATGTGAGCACAGCGTACATGGGGCTGAGGGAGAAACAGTCTATAACTCAGAACTCCTGGGAATCTAATTGTAGTGTTCCCTTGGGGATTCTTATGGATACTAAGTACCTTTCCAACTCTTACTTGGAGTCTTGGGTGGCTACTTGTGCCTTACCCCAGTCGCTCCTGAGTCCTTCCTCTGCAGGGCCACCAGCATAATCTCAAAGCCAAGATCTGTCTGTGTTACATCTTAGCTGGAAATCCTGCAACTACTCCCAATTTGGTAAAATTCTCAACTCCACAGCAAGCCCTCCACTGCTTATCCCCAACTCACTTTGCCTGCTTCATGGAGTCCCTTCCTGCTATGTTTCAAAGGCTATAAATGCCTCAGATATCCACTCTCTACTCCGTAGGTCATCCCACCTGCCAGGAATGCTTGTCTTCTGGTTCTCCAAGGGGCATGTCATTCCTCAAAGTCCTGCTCCAACGTCACTGCTTCAGCCCTTCTGGTCCTAATCCTCCTGGACAGAATTAATCCCCTCTTCTGAATACTTCTGGGCAGCCCTTTTTAATTATTCAATAAACATGGAAAAATAGAGTACCTCTCATATTCTAGGCATGGTGCTAGTACCTAGCTGAGATTATTCTGCATGAGGCCAGGGTTTCGTCTAGCCTGTGGGGCACCTTAGGGTAAATTACAAAGAGGCCTTCCTCTTCTTTCTGGCTGACACAGCCCTGAGTCAGGACAGAGCTTGTAAAAAGGAGTGTGACTTAGGATTTTTGTGCTGTGCAAACTAAAACCATAAATGGTGATCCTATAACTTTGTCCCTTGTATTAGAGATATTTACGTTGACGGTGCTTTTTGTACTCAACATTTCGAGGGAAGTGTCTGTATTTTCTCAGCACCTAGCTTATACTTAGTAGGTGTTCGATATATATATATCTATTAAAATTAGTTAATAAATGGATAGGGCCAGGTGCAGCAGCTCACCCATGTAATCCCAGCACCTTGGGAGGCTAAGGGGGGCAGATCACTTGAGGTCAGGAGTTCAAGACCAGCATGACCAAATGGTGAAACCCCATCTCTACCGGAAATACAAAAATTTGCCAGGTGTGGTGGCTCATGCCTGTAATCCTAGCTGGTTTCAGGAGGCTAAGGCAGGAGAATCGCTTGAACCCAGGAGGCTGAGGTTGCAGTAAGCCGAGATTGTGCACTGTACTCCATCCTGAGTGACAGAGTGAGACTCTGTCTCGAACAAACGAACAAACAAATAAATAAAAATAAAAAGTAAATTGACAAAAGAATGTTTCTTAGAACCTTCCTGTGTACTCTAGGGATGGGATAGAGCAGGGAAGAGTGTCTTTAAAACTCTTTTACAAGTCTATTTATATTACTGGCTGGAGCCAGTGTGAATCTCAATGACTCTCTGAGATCAGTAATTTGCAACCTTAGCTGTGTATTAGAATCATCTAGGAAGGTTGAGAAACTACCCATGCCTAGATCAATTAAATCAGAATTTCAGGAGGTGGGTTGCAGGTATTATAATTTTTTCAATCTCCCCAGATTTTCATGTTTTGAGACAGATTCTTGCTGTGTTGTCCAGGCTGGAGCGCAGCGGTGTGATCAAGGCTCACTGCAGCTTCAAACTCCTCGGCTCAAGCAATCCTCGTCTCTGCCTCCGAGCAGCTAGGACTACAGGCACACAACCATGCCCAACTATTTTTTTTATTTGTAGAGACTGGGTCTCGTTATGTTGCCCAGGCTGTTCTTGAACTCCTGGGCTCAAGAGATCCTCCCATCTCAGCCTTTCAAAGTGCTGGGATTCCAGGTATGAGCCCCGTGACCAGCCTTCCCCGGGAGATTTGAGTACGTAGCTGAGATTGAGAACCATCGACCTTGAGAGACTTGGGAAGGGGAGATGACATCCTGTTTCCATGTTGTGTGTGTCAAGTGCTCTGGAAGGACATAAAAGACACAGAATTAAACAGGAAAATGTCCACAATAGGCTAGAGCAGGTGAAAAACCAAGTAGGAAAAATGGCAAGAGGTTGGTGACCACAGGTGTGTCCTATGTCTAGCACACATTACAAGAGCATGATGTTGGTGGCACCCCTGGGAACAAGACGGCTGAATGCTGCCATGCTTTTGGAAAGCTTCCCAGGAAGCTGGCTTACAGCTGTTCAGCTGACTTTGTCCCTGGGCCTCCTAGGAACTAAATGTTTCCCCTACAAACTGGTAAAAATAAATAAGAAAGTCCCCTTTGGACTGCGAGGAAATGCTCTAGGGTAACCTCTATTTTGTGCTGTGGACAGCTGAGATGGGGCTTGCTCTGCCTGTAAGTCCCTGCACCTGCTTGAGCCTAAAAATATTTTAAAATATTTTAGGAATGAGGTCTTGCAATAGTGCCTGGCTAGAGTGCAGTGGCTATTCACAGGCGTGATTTTAGTGCACTACAGCCTTGAAATCCTGGCCTGAAGCGATCCTCTTGCCTCAGCCTCCAGAGTAGCTGGGACTCCAGGTGAGCATCACCATGGCCAGCTCTAAAAAATACTTTGATGATGACTGATGCACACATTACTTAATAGACTTTAATTTTTAGAAAAGTTTTAGGCTAACAGCAAAGTTGAACAGAAAGTAGAGTTCCCACACAGTCACCTTCCTCACACAATACACACACACATGATTTCGCCACCATTGTTGACATTCCCCACCAGTGTGTCATATTTGTTACAAATGATGAATCAACATTGACACATCATTATCAATTGAAGTTCATAGTTTACATTAGGGTTCATGCTTTGTATTGTACATTCTATGGGTTTTGATAAATGTATAATGACATGTACCTGCCATTATAGTATCATGCAAAATGCTTTTGCTGCCCTAAAAATCTTATAGATCCACCTAGTCATCCTTCCCTCTCCCCAAATCCCTGGAAGTCACTGATCTGATATTTTGACTGTCTCCATAGTTCTATCTTTTTCAGAATGTCAGATAGTTGGGGTCATACAGTATGTAGCCTTTTCAGATTGATTTCTTCCAATTAGCAATATGCATTTACGTTTCCTCCATTCTTTTTGTAGCTACACAAGCTCATTTCTTCTTATTGCTAAATAATGTTCCATTGTCTGGATGTATCACAATGTATTTTTGTTTATTCATTTGCTTTAGTTGCTTCCAAGTTTTAGAAATTATGAATAAAACTGCCATAAACATTCATGTGCACACAGGCTTTTGTATAGACATAAGTTTTCAGTTGATTTAGGTAAATATCAAGGAACACAATTATTGCATTGTCTGATAAGAGAATGTTTAGTTTTGTAAAAAACTGCCAAACTGTTTTTCAAGGTGGCTGAGCCATTTTGTATTCACACCAGCAATGATTGAGAGTTCCCATTGCCCCACATCCTTTCCAGCATTTAGTGCTGGGTGTTAGCCATTCTAATTGGAATGTAGTGGTATGGCATTGTTGTTTGAATTTGCATTCCTTAATTATATGTTAAACATATTTCCGATGCTTATTTGCCAGCTGTATATCTTGAAAAAATATTTATTAAGAGTTTTTGGCCATTTTTAAATCAGTTGGCTCATTATCTTACTGTTGAGTTTTAAAAGTTCTTTGTATGTTTTATCAGATATGTCCTTTGCAAATATTTTCTCCCAGTACATAGCTTGTCTTTTTACTGACGGTGTCTTTTGCAGAGCAGAAGTTTTTAATTTTATTAAATTCCAGCTTGTCACATTTTTCTTTCATACATCATGTATCTAAAAAGTCATTGCCAACCCCAAGGTTATCTAGATATTCTTCTGTTATCTTGTACGAATTTTGTAGTTTGGCATTTTACATTTAGGGCTATGATCCATTTTGATTTAATTTTTGTGAAAGGAATGAAGTTTGTGTCTAGGTTCGCTTTTTTAATGTGTGGACATCCAATTGGTTCAGCACCATCTGATAAGACTCCATTTGCTTGGTTCTATTGCTTTTACTTCTTTGTCAAAGGTGAGATGACTATATATGTATAAGTCTGTTTCTGGGTTCTCTATTCTGTTGCACTCCTCTCTTTGTCTATTTTTTCACTAATAATACAGTTTGATTCCTGTAGCTCAAAGTTATTGTAGTTTAATTATGGTAAGACTTAAAGTTGGGTAGTGTCAGTCCTCTGACTTTGTTCTAACATTTCAATATTGTATTGGCTTCTCTGAGTCTTTTGCTTCTCCATATATACTATAGAATCGATTTGTCAATTTTCACAAAAACAACTTTCTAGGATTTTGATTGGAATCTATACATCAAGTTGCACAGAACTGACAGCAATATTGACTCTTCCTATCCGTGAACATGGTACACCTTTTCATTTAGTTAGTTCTTCAATTTCTTTAATCAGTTTTTTAAAGTTTTCTTCATATAGCTCTAGCATATATTTTGTTAGATGTACCTATTTTATTCTTTTGGTGCTAATGTATTGTTTTTAATTTTAAAATCCAGTTTTTACTTTCTGGCATATAGGAAAGCAATAGACTTTGGATATTAACCTAGTATCCTGAACCTTGATGTAATTGCTTATTGATTCCAGGAGGTTTTTTTTTTTGTCAATTCTTTGAGATTTTCTATAGACAATCATGTCACATGTGAACAAAGAGCTTTATTGCTTCCTTTGTAATCTGTATGCCTTTTACTTGCTTTTCTTGTCTTACTGCATTAGCTAGGACTTTCAGTATGATGTTGGAAAGGAGTAGTGAGAGGGAATATCCTTGCTTTCTTCCTAATGTTAGTAAAAAAGCATCTAGTTTTTCACCATTATGTATGGTATTAGCTGCAGGTTGTTTGTAGATTTAAAAACTCAAAATACAAAAATTAACTGGGTGTGGTGGTGCATGCCTGTAATCCCAGCTACTAGGGAGGCTAAGGCAGGAGAATTGCTTAAATCCAGAAGGCGGAGGTTGCAGTGAGCCGAGATTGTGCCACTGCACTCCAGCCTGGGCAACAGAGTGAGACTCTGTCTCAAAAAAAAAAAAAAAAAAAAAAAAAAAGAAAGTAATTAAGTTAGTTACATGAGGCTGGGAGTCTTTGGTTCATTGGCACATTCCAAATGAATAGGATCACCCAGGCTGGAGTACAGTGGTATGATCTTGGCACAATGCAACCCCTGCTTCCTGGGTTCAAGTGACTCTCTTGCATTAGCTTCTTGAGTGGCTGGTATTACAGGTACATGCCACCACACCCAGATTTTTATTTTGTATTTTAGTAGAGGGGGGATTTTGCCATGTTGGCCAGGCTGGTCTTGAACTTCTGCCCTCAAGCTATCCATCCACCTCAGCCTCCCAAAGTGCCACTGCGCCCAGCCAGATTCACACTTTTTTGCTTTGCTTAGTTTTCCATAGATTCAAACTGTTTTTTTTTTTTTTTTTTTTTTTT